>NC_142225.1:1961401-2277802 GCF_049639895.1 Pseudopodoces humilis | reverse complement strand
CATCCTTTTCCCTTAAATTGCTACCCATTAGTCAGTGCCTGGCCCTGCAGCTGGTGCTCAGGTATCCCAGCTGAAGGGGATGGGGCCCCATTCCCATAGGAGAGGGGATCCAGGGTGGAACATGTGGTCGGGAGAACAAATGAACGGGTGGAGGAGGAGGTTTGGGTCTGGCGCCCAGGATGGAGCCGGGAGTTTCTCCCACTGGCACTCCCCTGTCTGCCCAGGAAACAAGCTCTGGTTTAAATATTGACTCTCCTGCACAAAGCCAGGCTGGGTGGGGATCACTGCCGTTCCGTGCCCGCGCCGTTTATCAGCCTCCAGTGGAAAACTGAGATTGCCGGGACTTTGGCCTCATCTGCTCCCAGCTGCCCGGGGGAGAAGGGAGGCAGCAACAGCAGCCAGGAGGGGGAATCTCAGGTCAAGGCTGGTCTGTCTCTCCACTGGGCTTGGATGCTCGAGTCTGGCAGGATCTGGGAAGCAGCGAGATGAGCTTTTGTGCCCAGGGAAGTGCAGCTGAGCTCAGAGTGACTGTTCCATCCCCCCCTTTCCCCTGCAGAGCCGTCCTGCTGACGACCCTTCAGCTCAGTCCAAACCCCTTCCTGGCTGTGCTGCTCTCCCGCCGTGGAGCAGGGAGGGAAACATCCCAGAGAGCTCTCCCGATGCCTGGATGGTGCCTGGTGTCTCCCAGGTGTCTGGTCAGTAGGAAGGCCAGGGGCTGCCAGCCCTCCCCCGCAGCCATGGAGGGCCCCATTTCGCAGCCACGCATGAGGAAGTGCCCTGTGGCACAGCTGCCCTCGATAAGGCTGTTTGCTCTGTTCTCCCGCAGCGCCGAGCTCCACGTAGGCAAATAATTCCTTAAAAAAAAATAGATATATGTAAAAAATAATAAGCCTCACAGAGGAGATCCTGCTGCTGGGGTGGTGGGGCTGGCTGGTGCCAGGAAATGCTCAGGGTGGGGACTTGGACAGGACCCAGGCACCAGTAGCACAGTGGACCTGGACCTGTCTTCACACAGCCCCATCCCCTGGGATGGTTTTCACCCAAAACTGGGGATTACAAAGGAGCCAGGTTCTCGTGGATTCCCCCCTGGATAAGGGAAATCCCATCTGGAAACCAGAAGAGGCCACAAAGAGCACAGTGGCAAAGCTCGGCACAGCGGCCTGACCTGCCATGCTCACAGTGACAACTCCGTCCATCACTCACGGCTGGTAAGAGGATGGGAAGGATGTGGGGATGCTGCTTTCCATGCTCCTGCTTGCCTGCTGTGCATTGTTTTTTTTTAGGGTAAACTCCCTCAAATCCTCATACACTGAGCTGCCCTGTTCCCTCCTGGGCAGTGCTCCCAGGGGGAGCTGGTGGTATTTTATCCCAGCCTGAGGGGATCTGGGTCTTTCGGGGAAGAGGTGGCAGCACAAGGTCAGCCTAGACTCCTTTCCCTGCAGCCACTGTGACCCCTGCACCTCCCTCGGCACTTACACGGCGCTGGGCCCCTCTCCCAGGGGAGGAACAGGAGGGGGAAAGTCTCCCCAGCTTCACACTCGTTCCCTCTCCCCCTGCTGTGACCCCAGGCCGGCGTGGCGAGGCCGCGGCTGCGGCCCTGGCTGGAGGCACTGGCCCTCGCTGCAAACATGTGAATGCTCCCATGGCTCGGAATGGAGTTTCTCCCTGAAAAGCCGCCTGCGCTCTGCGGCCGGGCGGCTCTTGTCAGGCTGCCAGAGGAGGCCGGAGCAGCGTCACATGCAGCAAAGTTTTACAAGGCGAGCGAGCGTCTGGGGAGAGGGACGGGAGAGGGACCGAGCGCCGCACGCACACACCCGGACGCACACGCGGAGAAATCTCCTCCAGCCTCCCTCCAGCTCTCATCTCAAAGCTGATTTTTTTTTTTTTCCTTTCCTCCTTTTTTTTCTTTTCTTTTTGGAAGAACAAAGACTTTGGGGTGGGTTGGCGCTGTTGTTTTTTTTCATGGTTACTATCGGTGGAAGGGGGGAGGCTGGAGGTGGAGGGGGGAGCCGGTGGCTTGAATGTGAGAAAAGTCCCGAATTTCCCTGGCCGAGTTGCCGAGATCGTCTGTGCGAAACTTAGAGGAGGAAAGACGGGGGAGGAGGGGAGGGGGGGAAAATAATTAAAAAATAAAATATGATGACGTCACTCGGAGCAGGGGTGCCTTCCCTGCTGCCTGTCAGATGCGCCTGAAAAGAACAGGGCAATAAGACAACAGCCGCCTCTGTCTCCCTCGTTAAACACGGCACTAATTGGATGTTAATTTTTCCTTGCTCTTCTCGCTGCTCGATTGTGAGGACTCTGCCTGGCTCTCCCTCTCCTGCTTCCTTTCTTTCCTGTTGCAATGCTCTTGGCAGCTCTGAGGGACTCCGGACTGTGCGCTCCCCTCCCGCTCGTGGACTGGAATAATTCAGGAGCTGGGAGAATTAAAAAAGACGAGGCGCGGGGGCGAACGGTTCAGAAACGGGGCGGGCGTGATGGATTTCGAGAGCTACGCTAATCTCCCCGTTTCCCGTGCATTGTCCTGCCGACTTGGAGCTATTCTCTTCCCATTTGATTTCTCTTCCCCTCCTTTCCCTTCGCGTTGGGTTTGGACTGCAAAAATATATGTTAAAAAAAAAAAGGCATTAAAAAAAGGAAAAAAGGCAGGAAAAAATAGGAAAAAAGGCTTAAAAAATAGGGGGGGGGGGGGGAGAGGAAAAAAGCCAAAAAAAAAAAAAAAAAGAGGAAAAGAAAAAAAGCCTGGTTCAATGACGACAAACCCCCAAACCTCCTCCCAGCTCCCCCCGTCTCGCCGCGCTGCCTAACCCCTGCGTGGAAACAGGCGTTTTAGGGAGCCGGAGCAGGAAGTTGTTCTCTGTCTTGCCCAGTTCATCCTTCCAGGGTATGTGTGCAAGGGCGGTGGGCACGAGGGCTCGATGGGCGCCCAGCAGCCGCCGGCCGCCCCCTGCGCTACCCCCGGCCAACGAGGCGGGTGAGCAGTACAGGGGGAGCGGGGGCCGGGTGATGTTTTGGGGGACGCAAGAGGGGCCCAAGGGACAGGATGGGTGGGGGAGCGGAGGGGAGGGAGCGGGAGGCGGAGGTGGGGGGAGAGAGCGAGAGCCGGGGAGTAAAGTCCTACCTGGGATCGGTGCCAACTTCCTGCAAAGGGTTACAGACCCGCGGCTTTGAGAGCCCACCAGAGGCGAGTGCGCTCTTGTCACGGTTCCAAGGCGAGATGAAGGCAGCGGGAACAGGTACAGCAGATGCCGAGTGGCCTCGTTTGCCCGCCGAGCGGGGCTTCGGCTCGATTTAAACCTCGCCGACGAGGAGCCTTCGGTGCTCCCGCCGGCAGGGGCCTCGCCATCCCCGCACGAGGCCACCGGGGCCGTCGGGTGCCAAGGGTGGGGTGGGTGGCTCGGTGGCGGGGGGGGGGGTGTGCATGGCACGGGGGGGCCTCTGCCGCTCGCTCGCCTTCTCGCCGTTTGGATTAACATGCGGAAGATGCGCCTGTCACTTTGCTTACTGTCAGCGCCGGCTCGGGGATGGGTGACGGCTTTGTTCGGCGCAGCCGGGGGAGCCGTGCCAACTCGGACTTGGCAGGCGAAGCCGGGTGGGCAGGGAGAGGGGGACGAGGGAGCGGGAACGGCTGCTGGGGCGGCTGCGGAGGGACGTGGCCCCAGGCCCGCGTCTGAGCACGGCGGCTTTCTGTTGGCGTGCGCCTCCCTCTCCCTCCCTCTCTCCCGCTCTCGCCTGCGCCCAGGCTGGTGCAGACAAAATGAAAACGTGTTTTGTTTTGGTTTTTTGGCATCTCCCCAGCAGCGCTACCAACCCCAGCTGCCCCCCCCTTCGCTCCCTTCCCCAACCCGGCGCGACTCCCTTTTACAATCGGCAAGACCCAGGTGCTCGGGCAGCAACAAAATAAGGCCAAAAATACCCCCTGGCACCCAAACCACCCCCAATCTGCCACCCTCGGCAGCAACTGCTCCCAACCGTCCTCCATGGCGGGTGGGTTGTTGTTTGTATGTATATATAAGTAATTTTTGTCCTCTTTTTTTTCTGCCCCCATCGGGTCCCTCTCGCGTTGGGTGTGTGTGTTCCTATTCAAGGACCCGCCACCTCCTGTCGTGCTAAAATCAGGAAGGAGGGAGCCAAGGGCTCATTTCTGCCTGGACGCCGGGGCGGCGGGCGAGGGAGACAACGATGGAGGACAAGAGGAGGGAGGAGAGGGATGGGAAGGCGGGAAAAGGAGCATGGGGAGGGCGGAAAAAAATAATCCACCTCCCCAGGCCTTTTGTTTAACCTGCGTCGATGCAAAGAGGGGTCTTGGGGGTTTTTTTCCTCCCCTTGTCCTTTTTTTTCGCCCTGTGCTTGAGCCTCATTGGGGCGTTTTCGAGCCTGACGGGGCAACTTTCCGGAGCGGGCGGTGTCGGAGGTTGATTTTTTGGGAGGCGGCGGGCTCGTCCCGCAGGCGCGAGGCTCCGAGTGCAGGAATTCCTGCCAGCTCGCCTTTGTGCCAGCCTCCGTTGGCCTTGGGTGTCTCGTTCGGATGGAGCCTGGCATCCAGGCACCGCCCATTTCTTGGCATTGAGCTGCGAGGAGAAGGAAAGGGGAGAGAGCGAGCGAGAGAAGGGAAAAAAAAAAGCTGTCTCACTCAAACTGGCCTTTCTCGGAAAAGGATCCTTCCCCGATGATTGTCCGGATAAGCGGAGCTAAATCCAGCCACTACTCAACAACAAAACCACTCTCTTCCACGGTGCGTCTCTCTTGCTGCCTTGGTACGAAATCGAACCTCACTCTTAATTTTGTTTTTTTTTGGTTTTTTTTTTGTTTTTGTTTTTGTTTTTTTTTGTCCGTGCGGTTGGGGTTTTTTTGCCTTTGATTTGAAATAACGTTTTGTTCCTCCAGTTGCTCCGTTGCTTTGTTGTTGCTGTAACCTGCCTTCTCCCCGAAATCCTTTCCCGCCGAGTCCTCCGGCCCTTGGTGCTAAAACACCCGACTTTAATCGGTCTTCTAGAGAGGGATGTATAGCAGATAGGCAGGTCCCTACGTGCAGCATTTGGAGCAGAACCGGAGGGTGATTTCTCTCGCTGCCCTCGCTCCACCACCCGGGACGTCCCCGAGAGCCACGCGGGGCTGGGCGTTGTCGCCCGGGTGCCTCTGTAGTTCCCCACCGGGCACCATCGACGGGGGAGAATGTGTCGAATCATGTCGGATTTGCAATTCAACATGGCAGCCGGAGCAAACGTGGTGGGAGACGCTGGGCACGGGCACTCCCGGCCGCGCCAGCGCAGGGTGGGGGCACGGCAAGAGCGGATGCACCGACAGGGAGGGCGAGAGGACAGCGGGGCGAGGTCAGAGCAGGAGGACAATTTTATTTCATTTCATTTGAAGGGGGTGAGTTCTACCAGGAGCGGTCCGGGAAGGAGGGAACTCAAACCGCCCGGTTTTGTCAGCATTAACTGTTTAGAAGCTGGCTGGTTCCCCAGGCTGGTTCCCCAGGCTGGCACGGCATGCCCCGGCGGGCGCGGGGCTGCGAGGTGCCCGGCAGCGGGGCGGGACGGGGCACTCCCGGAGGCGGCTTTTCCTGGAGCCACGGCGGCTTCGGGGCCCGGCCGGCTGCTGCTGGATGAAGCCCCGCGAAGGCTCGGGGTGTTCCCGTCTGCTGCTGGATGAAGCCCTACGAAGGCTCGGGGTGTTTCCGGCTGCTGCTGGATGAAGCCCCGCGAAGGCTCGGGGTGTTCCCGGCTGCTGCTGGAGGAAGCCCTACGAAGGCTCGGGGTGTTCGGGCCGTGCGGCTCCTATGGCCTCGTGCAGGTTCGCGCCTCGCACCGGGGCGAGGTTTGGCACGGCCGAGGCTCCGCAGGGCGGCCCGGCCCTGCCCGAACCCAGGGCTTGCCCCAGCGCGGGGGAATCTGCCCTCTTTCTGTCAAACTTAATTTAAGCCTGCTTGGGACACAACAAAAGCAGATTGTTTGCAGGGCAGGGTCCTTCTTCCCGGCTGCCTCGAGCTCCGCAGGCGCTCGGAGCCATGAAAGCCACCCGTCCTCCTTCACCAAAATTTTCCTCCTCTGCCCCGCTGCCCAGCCTCCCTGCTCCTCCTTCTTTTTCTGAAAAAAAAACGAACCCTTTTCAGTGAGCAACGCATGGCCCTACAGTAAAACCTTCGAGCTGGCCACAAAGCACCCAAATGCCCCTTCTCTGCCTCTGTGACCCACCAGCCTGCACTGGCTGTATCAGCCCTGCTCTGGGCTGATTCCCAGCACCACCATCCCAGGATGGTGACAGCTTCCCAGAGATCTTGTCCTGGGCATTTCACATCTTCCTGACCCTGCAGGGAGCTATGTTGGCCTCGTGCAGCCTGGTTTGGTGGCTGGGACGCTGGGGTCCAGTCCTGGACCTTGCTTGTTGTGCTGTTTCCACAACACCCCATGGCTGGTTTGGCAGCTGAAATTCCCATGTTGTGAGAGCTGGGGGCAGTCAGGCATTTGTGGGGTCTGACCTCCAAAATGTGCCAGGATGGTCTCTTTTGCAGAGAGCGTGGACACAGCGGGTTGCATCCAAACCCTTAATTCTAGTGAAAAGGCAGCACAAGTGTTTTTACTCATCATTCCAGCTTTTCCCTTGCAGATTATTTATAAAAGAGGCGCTGGGGTGAAACCAGACCTTCCCCAATTTGCTCCCAATCCCTATGGCTTTCCTGTTGAAAATCTGGTGGAGAGCAAATACTAAAAAACCCCAAAAACCCACTGAAGCTCTTGCAAACAGCCTGAGAGGAAAAAAAGTCTGAACTCAAGCAAGGCTCTTCTGACGTGTCCTAAGCAAAACATCTGGCACCCCTGGAAGAGTCGTCCAGCCAAGGGACACAGCTGTTTTATTCCACACAGCTCACAGCAAAACAGGGCTTGTGCTTCCAGAACATGGCTCAGCAGAAAGGGTGAATTCTTGAAAGGGGGAGTCAGATCTTTCTGCTGTTTATTGCCTCTGAATCCCCAGTTTGCTCCCAGGCTGCTCTGGTGTGAGCTCTGCTCCATCTCCTGGCAGGAGACCAGGAGCTTTGCTCTGAGGCTGGAGCCTCGTTCAGCTGCTGTAACCCCCAGCAGGCAGCAGAGCCACTCTGGATTTGCACAGACATTCCTCACAGCAGGATCAGGCCCCCAGGTTTGTCGAGGGTGGCTCTGGGAAATTTCCTTTCCTTAAAAGGACCAAGTTTGGCCAAGGCAGCGTTTGAATTGTGATTTCCTTTTTTCTTTTTCCTCTTTTTTTTTTTTTTTTTTATCCCCCTACAACTCAGAGCAAAATTTGTATTGGTGAGAACTGCATGATTTACAGCTGCAGAAAATGCTGAGGGCTGTGTCTCCGCAGGCCAGACCCAAGGGGGAAAGCTTCCCCCATGCTGGACAATCCATGTAAGCAGCTTTACCACTCCATTCCAGGAACCACTTCTGGTGGGGAAAGAAGGGGTAAAAGGCAATGAGACTAGTTTGACCTCTGTGGGCTCCACCCTCAGCCTTCCCACTAATTGTTCCAAAGGGTTTGGGGGTACAAGTTTCATGAGATCCCTGTAGAAGCCCATCCAAGGAAGAGCTGATGCCGGCAGGCTGGTGCACCATGGGGAACATGATGTCCAAACACAGCCAGATCTGATTCACCCTCTGTACCACCCCACAGCTGGGCCTCAGAAGAATCAATACCATTTATTTTGCTCCCTGCAGTGTTTTTCTGTCTCTGTCACCTCTCTAAGCCCCTAATTTCTATGTAGCTTTTTCCTGTGGTAGTGGTTTTTTTATGTTGGAGTTGCTCATAGCTACTGTTTAACTTTGGTGATAATTGGCTGCTGTGAAAGGTGACGTCTGGGAGGACACAGCTAGGGGGTGAGCAGTTTGTTATTGTAGGGTTGCTCATGGGCACTGAGCTGTGCTGTCTGGCTCTGCAGCTGGAAAGCCCATGAGGCACGCAGGGTTTGGCATGCTAAGGTTGCTCTCCAGATAGTCCTGGTCACAGGAGATGTAAGAGAAGTAGCCCAGCAAAGGTCACAACCAACACTCGGCATGAGGCAAGCTCTGTGGAGTCCGAGGGGTGGGGGTTGTGTTTGTTGAGGTGATGGCAAAAATATCACCTTGTTCTGGGAGGTCTGGGGAGGTGGCTTCACCTGAACCTCTCCTGCTCATTCCCACCCAGGGCTTTTCTGTGCTTGCTGCCGGCACATCACCATCCTGCTGGGCTCAGGAGGCCCAGCCCAAGCGCGGTGGCCCTGCATTCCTGGCATCTGCACATCTGCCTCATCTGCAGGACCACAACAAACATTGTGCTTCTTCCTCCTCCTCCTTTATTCTTTCATCTTCCTCCCAGCTTGAGGGCTCGGCAGGGCAGTCACAGCCGCCTTTATCTCGATCTTCAGGTCAGGTTTGGACTCTCTGGATGGTCCATGCTGATGTTTTATTGCTGGGTGTGAAGACCTGAAGCAGCTTTGCAAGGCCTGGGAGCTTCTGGGAGTTAACAGCAAGAGTTCAGGTTCTCCTGTCCTTCAGTCTTGGTTTGCTTGTCACTGGGCATGGCCTCTGATGAGGGGAATGGAGGTTGTGGGGCAGCATGTGGTATCCTGGCATGTGGAGTCAGAGTGAATCTGGATGGGGATCAGACAGCAGGATGGGAGCAGGCACAAACATGGGAGTAGCCTAATTTTCTTGCATCAATCTTGACAACAGAAAGGTGAGCTCAGGCTGACAGTGGAGGCACCCTGGGCATGCAAGGAGAGAAGGTCCCAAAAGCCCAACTGGGAGCAGCAACTTGGGTTATAAAGTTTTCTGAGCAGGAAACTCCTCACAGGACTCCACCAAAAGTCAGGACAGCTGCTGATGCCAATGTGATCAACAGCTTCAGTGTCTGCATGTCTGCTCCCAGAGCTTCTGTTTGTGGGAGAAGAATTGGGCTAAGACCCTTGGAGCTGAGCAGCCCCACAGGGAGGATGCCTGGGAACATCCCTCCTTGGGATGTGCCTTGGGAGCACCTCACTGCCTTTGAAGAGAGCTGGGATGAGTGCAGAGGGACATGGATAAAAGCATCTGGAAGGGCTTTGCTCCTTCCTCCAAGGTGGCACTGCACAAAATCCAAACAGGTGATGAAACTTGGCATGTTTCAGTCTCCCAGATATAAGAAGGCCGATGAGGTTTCCAACATCACCTCCCAGTTCAGTCTGGCTAGTCATCTTACGGCGTGGTGGGTAATTGCTTCTGCTGTTTCCAATCCACAAAACCTCCTTCTGTCCCTGTCCCCAGCAGCCACATGCTGTGAGCACACACCAGGCTCCACCCTAGGAGCAGCTGCATCTCAGCAGAGATGAGGAGACACACAGTGAATGTTGTGTCAAAACCCAACAGTCTTTGTTGTTCACCTTGCTAATCCTGAAATCTTCCTGGCTCATCAGAGAGGCAGCAGCAAAAATAAGAGCCTGGCAACAAACTCATAGAGAGAGTTGATCTGGAGCCGGGCTGTGCTGGAGCTGGCAGCCAGGGTCTGCCCCTGGCCTGGGGCTGGATCCAGCCGTGCCTGAGCACAGTTGGAGCTCCCATCTGGATCTCGGCTTCGCAGTCCAGGCTCTCCCCTGCCCAGGGGATTAGCAGAGATGCGGTTCCCAGGGCGGGGGAAGGGGCTAATGAACAGAGACAGGATAACGAAGCAGGTATGGGCTTCCTGTACTTCAGGGCTCAGGAGGAAATCCTGCAGCTGGTGAATCTGGATACGATTAGTGTCCATTTCTCCCTGTGTAATCAACCCATCTGTTCATCCTTGCGCATCAGCCGTGCACGCCCCATTGCAGGCAGATGCCTCTCGGGCACTGTTTTCATCCCTGGCTGCCACAGCTGCTCCGGGCAGGCTGAGAACAGGGCTCACTCAATATCTGCTCCCTGGCAAGCCCGGGCTGGGGCAGTGCTGGGGGAGCTGTGGCCACCACGGCCACAATCCCAGCAAAGAGCGGGACCCAGGAAAAGCCTCTGCTCTGGGGGAAGGCAGCTTCTCCAAAGGGCTTGGAGCAGTTCAAAGGGATCGCTGTGACACGCAGATAAGCTCAGCTTTCCCGGCTCTGCCTGCTCATCCCAGCTCAGCTTTACCACAAGCAGGTAAAGGTGGATTATGTTTGGCTGGCTGGCTTCAAAGCCTTGTTCATCCCATGGGATGCTGAGCGCAGGACACACAGTCCCCTCATGGTCAGAGGAGGGACGGGGCTCTCGATGCTGCTCTGTAAGAGCACTGGTAAAGTTGAAAGGTGCTGGTGCAGGGTCCTGAGGCCTCATTTCAGCCTCTTTTCCTTGGCAATTTTGTCCAACTATGCAAAAAACCACATCAGCCCTGCTGTGGGTTACAAATGTCAGCTAACACACTAGGCTGAAATGAAATCAGGAGAGGAGCTGCTGTGTGGATCAGTGTATTTTTGTAGTGCAGTGGCTCAAGCTTGCATAGTGCTTTAGGGTCTTCTGAAAGGTCCAGCTTGGTGACAGAATTGGGACAAAACTACAATTCCCAATCCTGGTGTGCTGGTGTCGACCTTCACTGAAATAGCTCTTACTGGGGGTCGCTGGAGTGTCCTGGGGCATCTGTCACACCAAGTGCTGTCCATGTAAAGATGAGGATGGTCCCTGCCCACAGCCCAGCCCTCTCCTGTGTGTGGTGTTTAGGGATTTGGGCACCTGAGCTTCTGCCATTTGCTGAGTGCCAAGGTGTCATTACAGCCAGGAACAATCTCAGGAATGCAGCACAGGTTAAACATTTCATTTGCTTTCAAGGGCTACTTGTTGCTGCATTTCAAAATGCAACCTATCCTCAGCCCCTGTTACATTGCTCTGGGCTGCTCTTTGAGTCCTAAATCTTCTGATTTTTGTTTGGTTTGGAATGTACCATAAGGAATAAATGAAAAGCAAAAGAAAACAGCAGTACTTGTTTGTATAGACCCTACATTGTTCTGTGCTCTGCTGCTACTGAAATAGGAGTGATAAATCCCACTCCCTGGACAGAAGTTTTTTTGGGTGGTGGCTGTGTGCAAACAAGGCTGGGGAAGATAAACAAGCAGAAGAAAAATGGGTTTAGGAAATGACACTTGAGGCTGGTCAATCAACTGATGGGTCAAAGCCAGCACAAGACCATCAATTAGCAAAGCAATATTGATATTGTTTCTCCAAAGCATTTTTGCATCCACAAAGAGGGCCGAGAGCTGGATCTGTGGTCAAACTTGGCTGCAAATAGGAATCTGTACAGTTTCTGTGTTGCAAAGGGGGAGTTTTAGAAAGGATTCTGCCTGTAGAAAATATGTCCACAGTTCCAGAAGGGCTCAGCCAAAAGGGTGATGAAAATCTGTCTGTTGGTGTCATCGTCAGAACTGCTGGAGGTGGGAACATTTGCTAATCTTACTTATTTTAGGGGCCCTGCTTTCAGAAGCAGTTCAGTTCTGAAAATGCAGCTCTGAAAACTCAGCTCTTAAGAGTCTCATACAATACATGCCTCAGACTAGACTAAAGAGGGATGAATTCTTCAGAATGTAGGTTCTTGCCTGCCTAATTATGATTTTCAGCTTCTTACATTTCGGTCTTTGCATTGTATAAATGTGACACAGAAGAAGTAGCTGTGACATTGCCTAGCTTTTTCTGTTCCAGCTGGGGAGGAAGCAGCTAAACCTGCAGGGTTTCAGAGCTTGCAAAGCTGATGTGGAAGGAGAATTTAGTTTCATGTTTGGGAATCAAACTCGGCTCCCTGAGTAACCTAAACTGTCACAATTTCTTTTCCTCCAGCGCCCCCAGGCCTGGGGACAGTGTCACTCTTAAGGGGTAACTTTGACACCCTGAGGCAGTGCAGGGTTGAGCAGCATTGTTGTATGCATATCAAACATGAATTCAAGGTAAACAACCTTCACCTCCAGTGGTTATATCTCTATTGGAACCTTTCAGTAGGTTTAAACCTCCGCTATGGGTTTTGACTTCCCTGTTCAGCTGCCTCAACAGACACACGAGGTGCCTGAAGCTGCACAAAATGGCTTTTGGATGAGCTCAGCACTGGCCAAAGTCTAAACTGGTTTGGCTTGAAGGATTTTTGGCAGCTGCAGCTCCAAATCCTGGGATTGGTCCCAATGATATGGATAGAGAAGCCATCCATCTCTCACTTCAGAGAGTTCTCTGCCACCATCCAGCTTCTGGAAGAGAAAGAAGCTGCCCTGGATGTGAGCAGAGCTCCAGAGCAGGGTGGGATGTGACTGCTGGGTACATACTAAAAAGATCAGCAATGTTGTCAAAAACCCTGGCTTGGGGTTTTTTTGTGTTTCGTAGGTCTGGAGCCCCAGAGCTCTGTCTGTGATGTGGCAGCTCCATCTTCATCCGTGGTGGGAGCAGGAAAGAGCTTGGATGGACTCCGGCCTTTGTGCTTCGGAAGTGCCAACAGTATGAATAATGTATAGGAGTTCAATTCTTCTCTCCCTGGCTGAGGGCAAGGTGTCCCAGCTGATAAGAACTGGGAGCCCAATCTTGTTAAAGCCAGTGTTAGAATTAGACCTTCATGAGATCCACTGCCTCAAGCAATTCCATTGTTCAAAGCACATTCGGTTAATTAGTACATTAACTAATAACCTTCTCAGCATCCCAGGTAGGGAATATCTGTCTCCCAAAGGAGGAAACAGAGGCAAAGTTACAAAGACTGGATGCAGGAGCTTAGCAATGCAGCTGTTAAGTCTGTTTTTTTCTGTCCCAAATGATTTTGTGTGGCTGCTGCTGCCTTATGCACGTAATTTTCCTGAGACAGGAATGGAGGAGCTCTAAAACCTCCTGAGAGAGTGCTTAGGCCCAGTGAGGGAAGGTACTGCTGGACAAGCCTGAGAAGAGCTGAATCCATCCAGATACTCAGAAGAAGCAATTTGCTTCACCCACATGCACCAGCTAAGGAACGAAACCAGAACCATTTCTCATTTTCAAGGAAAGTTTTTCTTACCACCTTGGCTTTTCACTCACATCTTCATCTACTCTAAATTTCATGAGCAAATGGCCAGTATGGGAAGGAGAGAGCACAGGAGGAATGACAGTGGGGCTGTGTTTGTACAGGCTCACTGGGATGGGATCAGACCAGAAGGATAAGACCTGAAGAGATTCAGACAGCCAGAGGGGAAACTTTGATGCTGAGGAGATCCTTCGACTCCAGCACATGATGATGAGCAGCTGATTTCCACAGCTTTGCAGCGTGGTTGGAAAAAACCCTGAGCTGAAGCACAAGGGTAGTGTTCTTTGGCTTGCAAGACCCGTGACAGCACCACAGACCATTTCTCACGAGCCCTGATTGCAAACAGAAAGGGGAGGCTTGTTCTCTCCACCCAGCTCTGACCTGAAGGCGCTTTGTGCTTTACCTACTCTAAAATGACAATTCTCAGCATCAAGGATGTGTGTGCAGAGGAATGAGAGCCAGCTCCTGCATGCAGGGATCCATCCCTGAGGAGGAGAACTCACGAGGTTTAATTATGGGGCCACGTGCCTTATCAGTCTGCTGTCTTCCAACCAGCCCAGGCAGCCACAGCCCTGCTCAGCACTGGAATGTCAAGGGAGTGCCTGGAATGAGGGACCTGGTGAGGTCATAGAAGGCGCCAAAGCAAGTGGCCTGTCCTGTAGAAGGGACTCCTTTCATGACCACAGCTTAATCCACCACCAGTTTGCTGAGCCCACAGCAGCCCAGATTGGAGGCTACAAAAATATCCCTGTTCAACAACTCCTCCCTTGTCCTTTGTGAAGCTCCAGCATTTTAATCATGTTCACACCTCCCTCTCCTGACACAAAACATCTCAGCTCCCTCTCAGGTCCACAAAACCTGTGCATTCCTGGTCTCATTCCCTTGCTTACGCATCAGACACTCTCCCTTCCATAAGCTTCCCAAACGTCTGTGTTTGCTTATTCTCTGTATTCCTAGCTTTCCCCCCATGCACCCTCATTTGACTAAGGTTTGTTGAATAATCAACTGGTGCTGAAGGCCTACATGGAATTTTGGGTGTTGATAGATTGAGCAATCCCAGCCCCATGCATGTTCCCATTTCTCCATCTCAGGACTTCCAGGAAGGTGCTGCTGAGGTAGGGACCCCGTTATTGGGAAAGGTATAACTCCCCTTCTTGTAAGTGTGTCTTGCAAATGTGTCTCATCCTGTTCATGCTCAGTCTCAGTTCTGTTCCTTTTCACTGGGAATAAGGGTAAAAACAGAGTTCCTCAGATTGTCGGGGGTTTCTAGAAGAGAGTATTGGTGCCAGAGCAGCTGAAATCGGTTTTTATTTCTCAGCTTCAGCCTGACATGCTGTGTGTGGCTATTCTTGGTCTGTTTCTATACACATCTAGAACCCTTTGGTCATCATTCTCCAACCTGTCCTGCTGGTTTTCCTGGAATAGTATTACACAAGAAATGCACTATTCTGTCCATGCAAAGGCATTTTCAAGCAAGCCTTGTCTTCTCAAAGCCTAGTAAAATAAACCAAAAGGCATTTTCAAGCAAGCCTTGTCTTCTCAAAGCCTAGTAAAATAAACCAGACTCGGATCTCTTAAATGCCTTCACAATTCCCAGACATTGAGGTTAATACAAATTGCACAGACCTACTTGTGGGGTCACATGGCTCCACATCAAACCCATACCAAAAATCAGGATATCCTGATCGGGTTCTCAGTGGAGTTTATTACAGGTGATGCTTATTTTTAGGGACACTTTAATAAGCCTAACCAATAACAACAAATTACTAATAAATCCATAACAATTTTCACCTGGAGATCTTAGATTACTTTGGCAGAAATTGCAGTGAGGAATAATGGTTTTTAAAAATATCTAAAGATTTAACCTTTTACACAGGATAATTCAAGATGTTGCCATTATGTTTCTGCTCTGAATTACTTTGCAGAGAAATTACCCTCCCCACGGACTCCAGAAAGCTGAGCAGGTCCAGTCTCCTGTGCTTAAATTTATCCTGTGTGAATATGGCACAAAGTGCCTTGTCCTATTGACAACCTTCTTCCTGTGTAGGATTTTCCTACACAGCTTCAAAGCTGTACTGGGTTTTGGCATTTCCAGTTCGCTGCATCCTTAAGGGATAGGACTTCTAATGGGGAGATCTTGCTAGTCCTAAATCCTGGGAATATTCCTGATTTTCACAGCTTGTTCCATCTACAGAAGCAGAAAGCCCAGGGGGTGTTTGATTTGTGTCTTCCTAAGGGTCTTCTCATGCTGGGTACTCCCAGGTAGGTTTGTGAAGTGTTTGCCTTGCTTTAAAAACCTGACATTGGTTTTGATCAGGATTTGGAGGAGCATAACACCTGTGTTGGAGGGTGGGATTCATCCGTGTGTCTTGTTGGATGCTAACTGGGACTTCAGCCCTGTGCTTTCGGGAGAAGAGAGTCCAGTGAGAGGCGCCTCCGGTTCCTCAAGCCATGGGCGCGTTGCTTGGATGGGCAGCTGTGATGCTGCTCCGTGGAAGGACAGAAAGATAAAAGTTGTGGAGCTCATGAGGCTTTTTGTGGGCACAAAGTCCTGCTGGAGAGATCCTCTGTTTCCAAGGCACGCTCGTCCTGACAGGATTGAGCAAGGAAGACTCGGACTGCTGTTCCCACGGGTGCCGTTGGGATCCGGGCTGTAGAGGCCACGCTGTCCCCAAGGCCGGGTTCCTCTCCCCCTCTCTGCGGGTGTTATTTACACTGTTTCCTGCCCAGGGAAGTTCAGGAGTTTGACGTTACTGGGTTGGTTTCCGCTCTCCTGCCCGGCTCCCTCCGGGGGCTGTCGCAGAGCCTGGCAGCAGCCGGGCCGGACCCCGCGGGCGGGATGGAGGTGCCAGCCAGGCCAGGGAGGGAAGTGTAACCCATGTCAGGCTGGACAACTCGGGCTCAACCGGCTTGGGAGGGCTGGAGAACCAACCCTGTGTCCATCCCTCCTGCTCAGTCCTGCTGTGGGACTGGACAGGGCCGGCAGGAGGAAGGAGGACGCGCCCGGGCACGGCTGCAGAGCTTTTTGGGTTCCTGCCGAATTGACGCCCTCCCCTCTCCCCCCTCATCCTTCCCGCCTGGCCTGCGTCTCCCCTCCCTTCCCTTCTCCCTCCCATCCCGCAGCAAACAAAATGGCTGCTCCATGGCCATTTTGTTTCCCATCTGGAAGGGGGAAGCCGGGACGCTGGGACTTGGCTCTTTTTTGGAGGCTGCGGCCATGTCCGAGCCCAACTCTCCCGTCTCTACGTGGCACTGGCTGTAGCAAGAGAGAGAAAGGAAAAAAAAAAGGAGAAAAAAAAAAGGACATTTTGGAACGAGACCAAAGGCAGAGGCAGAGAGTGGGTAGTTTTGGCGTATGTTGAGCACTGAAAATGCCTGGAATTGCCAAACTGAGCTTTTGTATGAGCAGCGTAAGGGCTACTCGGTGCACGCAGAGCCGCGGGGCTGCACGGAATAGCCGGACGGAAAGGTTTGTTCGCTATATTCAATAAAACAGCCCTCCTTTCTTCTGGATTTATAAAGTACCAGAGAGCACTGTTGTCTTAATTTGTTTTTGGACGGGCGGATGGTTTTACACATCGGCTTGGTATGACCAGAGCCGGTCATTGCCGGACCGTAGCGTTTTAACCTGTTGTGTGTCCTCTTGTTTTTGGTGCATACGGGATCTGACCTTTCCACCGAGCTGGCACTGCCTGGATTTAGCTGATGTAATCTGGAGGATATTTTTTTTAGGGATTTTTTTTGTTTATTGCCTTCTTGCCTTGAAAGTTTTCATCTCAGGAATAAAAACATCTTAATTTAAATATTTAAAGCAATAGCTGTTCTTGGCTTTTTAAGCCCTTGCTTTTCTCCCAAGGCTGAAGCTGTACTATGCTCTCAAGCTGTTTACTGCATTCTGTGTGTATCCTGCACACGTTAAGGTGTGATACACAACAGAAACACCATCAACAGGAACACGCCTTGAAAGTTTAAAGCAACTTGGTGGCGTTACTGTAAAATTTTGCACAGAAGCAGGGCAAAAACACCAGAACGTGCGCCAAATAAAAGTGATTTTTTTTTTTTTTAAGTGCTTCTGCATTTCCTTCAGTAGCCTGGATGTCTTGGCGTTAGTAGCCACGTCGCTTTGTTCATGGACACTCCGAGGAGCAGATCCCTGCCCTGTGGCACGGGGGGATCAGGCTCTGATAAGGTGTTGGAATGATTGTCCTGCCGTTCCTTGAGTGGCTTTCCAGACATGTGGAGAGGAGCAGAGACTTCCAGAGCGGAGCTGGGAAGGAGAGCAGAAAGAGATGAAATGGCTTTCCTTGCACAGAAAGGTATTTGATTTGCCTCCATATCCCCTTGGCTTGTTTGCAAACAGACAATAGAGTGGCAGGGCCACGGTGGTCCCGGAGCTGGGGCTGCACAGGCGGGCACTGGGCGGGTGCTTCATGCTGCAAATTTAATGTTTTGGTCCAAATCTACATTAGAGGTGGACATTACCTGCACACCTTTCATGAGCAGCTTATGAACTGAACATGGAGAATTAACAGTATTATTAGAACAGTTTTATAGAGTATTACAGGAAAAAAATGTTCTTTCTTTAGACTTTTGAGTTAACCTATAGAATCAAGTGCAAAAGAGGTAAAATAAGCCTGAAAGATGTATTTTTCCTCTTATTTTTAGTATTTAATGAAACTACTCTGTGAAATATCAGTAGCGCCTATCTTATGACAAAAATTCTGGGATTTTTTTTTTTTTTTCTTCAGGAGAGGGTACAAATTTACAAGGAAAATATACAAAGGTTTAGAAAAACCGTTACCATTATGACCACCTTTAATAATGTGTTTAGGAATGGTTAATAAAAGATAAGTCATATAACAAGCAGGTTACAGTTGACTGCATTATAGATAACAATATCAGATTCATTAGTAATGATCCAGATGTTTAGAAACATCTGATAGGACTCAAAACAACCCCTAAGTGATGAGCAGCTGTTTATAAAGACACCTGCTAATTGTTTAATAATAAATGCAATGGCAAAGTTGATGTGAAATATTCCCTGTGTCATTAAAAGTGTGTGGAGTAAAAGCATTACTAGAGACAGGGGCTGTTGCAGGATTAAACTGTAAATATTTTTACTTCCATTTCTCTTTCCCTATTCACCGTGCCTTTGATTAACTGTTTCAAAGTGTGATGTTAAATACTGACTTTAGGATGGGGTGTTTGCGAAGATGGTTGGCCTTCCTTTGCTGAGAGGTTTGCCTGGCCTGGGAGAGGTTATAAACAACTTGTCTTCATGGCTAGTTTGGCAAATGTCATTTTCTATTGCTTTTCCGTGGCACAGGGTGTGTCCAAGATGGGTTTTTGGTCTGTTTTCTGCTTTTTGTTTGAGCGGGTTTCTCGCTGCCGGCTGGATCGGCAGCTCCAGTTGGCGCCGTGGGTCCCCACAATGTTGGCGAGTTACTGAAAATCTTCCATGCTTCTTTTTGGCTTATTTTGGGTTTGATTTTTAATATTTTTTTTGTCTGTTCGGTTTTTATTTTTCCATCCCAGCCAGGTTGGGAGGACATGAAGCCAAGGGAACAAAATGGCCACACTCGGCCATTTTGTGCCAACGCCGCCATTCCAGGGAGCCGGGGCCGGTTCTGCCCCAGCTCCAGGAGCCAGAAATTCCTCTTGGAGACTCAGGGTCCTGATTTCCCACTGAGAATTCCTCCCTGTCCCTGGCACGTTTTGGGACCGCGGCTTCACAAAGGCTGAAAGTGGTGTCAGCTTTTAAAGCACAGACATTGTTGTTTCTTGGTTTCCTCCTCCCCCCCTCCTCCATTTCATTCAGCGCTCCTTAATAAACCAGATCAGCTCCTCAAGGCTTCGGAGCTCCTTTCCAGCTCCTCTCCGAGGTCGGCTCTTTTTAAATGCAGACACTTGGCTGTGCTCAGGAATCTCTGGTGCAAAGATGTTTCAGAATTTGGGGGGCATCATCTCGGGTTTTCTGCTGGGGTCATCACAAGCCACCCTGAGCCCTGATAAATGGGGAGCAGTTTAGGGCACTTCTTGATCCCGAAAACAAGTCTGAAAGCTGGACTGGAAATGCCATTTTTACCCTTTACCTGCCAATTTTCCTTATCCCTCCAAGCACTGTAGACAGTGGGACCATGTAGTGACACACTGTGCACAGGAACCTTCATGCAGTGGCTTGCAGAGACCCATCAAGTGTTTTCACAGAAATCAGATTTAATCAATTTTGAGGGATCCATATGAATCTAGAAAGTGAAAATTACAAGGCCACTGCCTTAAGGCCTGCACAGAAAGTTGCATTCTTTGAAGAGGTTCTTGGCAATCAAGTGTCCAAAAATCTTTCAAAACTGGGTTTAATCTCAGAAGGCAGTGAGAGGCTTTGGGTGTGGGTCTCTGACTCCTACAGACCCTGTTGGCTGTTTTATCCAGAATTTTGCATAGCTACATCACGTCCAGGCAAATTTGGGCACATCTCCTTCATTTCCCAGCTTTTGTCTTGATGGTTTAGACCTCAGGCCATGAGGAGAGGGAATTCCTGTCATTGCAATTTATGTAGGACAAACAAGTGTGACAGTGATATTAGGAGTAGGATGCTCTTTGTCATCCTTATTGGGCATAAAAAATCCCCCCTTTTGATCCATAAATCCTCCTGGTTGACTCCTTTCTTCACAAATCCTGCTAAAATCAGGATTCCAGAGTCAGCAGCTGGGTATTCCCAAAACCTATACTCATTAAGACAATTATTATAATTAAGTCTTCTGTTTTCAGGTTTACTTACAGAAGTCAGAAGGGATTTTTTTTCCTCTCTCTCTCCATGTATAATTACATCTATATGAACTCAGTGTTATTTAATGTAGTTTCCCACCAGCAGTTTGAGATTGGCCCAAATGCCTATTGTCTGCAGTGTTACCAAGAGTGGCCTTTGAAATGCCTGCCTGATACATCTGATATGATATGATATGATATGATATAATATAATTATAATATAATATAATATAATATAATATAATATAATATAATATAATATAATATAATATAATATAATATAATATAATATAATATAATATAATATAATATAATATAATATAATACAATACAATACAATACAATACAATACAATATAATATATATAATATAAACCGCCAGATTGGGAACCAGGAAAAATTGTTCCTCCAGGTCACTTGCTGAAAATCTCTTTGGAGAAGACGAGCATCCTCTGCCTCTATGCTTCACCCAGGAATCACTTAGACCACCCACCCTCCCAGTCTCTGACCAGTGCAGCATCTCTTGGCTTTCTTGCCACCCTTCTGCTTGATGCTTGTGGCAGCAGCTTAATTTTTGGGAAGCTGAAACATTTTAAGTCAGACGAACCCTTCTGTCCTCGAGGAGCTGAGCAGTGACAGACCTGATGGACTCATAAGCCTGGCTGTCACCTCCTCAAAGCTCTGCCTGGTGTTGCATGTGCTGAGGAGGGATGTGCAACTCCTGTGCATCACTTTCTATGCTGATAAAAACAGGAGAAACAGCATTTCCCATCAGGAGGTTGTTTTGGGATGCACTTGGCACCAGGGATGGGCTGGGCACTTCAGTGCTGTAGGAGCCAGTTCCGCCACATCGGGGTTTTGACGTTGTTCATACCCTGGTACACCAGGAGAGGCCTGGGCCAGATGGTCCAGCACAGTGGGTCATTCCCTGTGAAGGACCAGTTTGTCAAAGGAAATTAAGAAAATTACCTGGACTGTGTTGAATGCCAGTGAGGAGAGCCTGTGGAGAGCTCTGGAAGAGGGCACTTCCCAAACCTTGCTGCGGAATCCATTCTAAACTCTCACAAGGATTCCAGCTACAGTAGTTCACCAAAGCTCTGGGAATATTTAGGCTGTTGCCTGGTAGCTGTGGAAGCACAAAGCATTAGGCAGCTTTTATCCCTTTGGAGACTTCTGCCTGAGCCCCCTCCTCTCCCACCAGAGCTCTCAGCTGACGCTTGTGGAGGTTGGGGACATCTCCTGCTGAGCTCCCATGGGAAGTTACCCTTTGGGTCTGTGTTGCACTGCACATGCAGCCTGCTTGGCTTGGCTCCCTCGTCGTTAGGGCTGCTTTAATCTCCAAAGGGAATTCTTTCTCCTTGCAAAAGAGCCTCACACGTTTCTTTCAAACTACCAGATTAATACCTTGCCTCTGTATTTGGGTGTACAGAGAGTGAAGAAGCCTCAGAAGGTGAGCCAAGGGCCTGGGGGGAAGCCAGTCTGTCTCAGATCCATGCTAATACTGCTTGGCTGGGCTGGAGCATTACAGGGACAGCACGGCTGCATGTTGCACTCATTTGTTTAGGAAATAAGATCTGCCTTGATGTACTCGATACCATTACATTTGCAGCCTAAAAGCTTCCTTGTACTTAGTTATTTCTAATCTGCTCAATTCCCTGGAGTGCATAGCAGCTAAATTGATGGATTCTCTTATCTGGTCTGGCAGGTTTGTTCTAGATATGCTGTGTGTTCAGGAGGTGAGGTCAGCCTGGCTGGGTGTGCTTGGTGCTGCTGCAGCTTCCCGAGAGCTCTGCTATCTCCATGTGTAGCCCCGGGTTCCAAGGGCAGGGCTGCTGCTTTTGTGCACCCTTGGGTGCATGAAGTTTGCAGCCAGTGGGACTGCCAAGCACAAGGTATAGTCCAGGTGGGCTGAAGGAGGTTTGAAGAAGGAGAAAGAGCTCCAGGACAAGGTTGGATATGACTCCTCTCCCCTGTCATCAAGAATTCTGATTTTTCATGTCTCTTTGCAGGACCTGCGGAGCCGGTGTCTGGATAAGGCTCATCCCAGTGCCTGGATAGGATCATCTCAGTGCTTGGATAAAGATCATCTCAGGCTGCCACAGTCCCAAGCTGTCCTTGAGGCTGAGGTAGTAGATTGAATAGTTGTGGAGTCCGGTCCTCCCTCTGAGCTAACTATACAATCTACTGTCTTTCCTAAGGAGACAGTCAGGTCTTCAGGTCTGCTCATCCACTTCTGCACCAGGTGTGGGGGCAGGTGGTGCAACTAAAGCAAATCCGTGCCTGTGATCCATCTGTTCTGCTCTGTGGAGGTGAGGTAGTAGGTTGTATAGTTTGGTGGGAGGGATTTGATCCCATTTCAGGTGATAACTATACAGTCTATTGCCTTCCTTAAAGAGCAGCAAAACCACCGGTGGGGAGGAGCTCCCGAGGCATCGCTTCTTTTGTTGAGGATCCAGAAATGCAGCGTGGCATTGTTAAACAACTCAGTGGGTGTTTCTCTTACAGCGTCCAAAATTGCATTCTTCCAGGAATTGCTTCATGCCTCAGGCACTGGAGCATGGAGCCACCTTCCAGGGAACCCACCTCTGTTTAAGGTGTGAGAGAACCAGGGAAATGAGTTTGCACAGCAGCTCCCAGTGTTCAATTCTGTTCTTCTTTTGCAGGAGATGGGCTCAAGTTGTAAAGTGTTTAAGTGTGTTGATTTTTCTGGTCTGACCTCAGGTCTGGAGGGGAGTAGATACTTTGGTATAAATGGGACAGATATGAGCTTGTGATTTAATTTTGTTGTGCCCATTTCTGAAGTTGGGGTTCAGAACCAGACTCAAGGGCAAGTTTAGCCTGTGGACTCAGAGCCCTGGGAGCTGATCGGATCTGGCTGGTTGGCCCCTGCTCAGGAAGTGCATTTTGTTTTGGACAAGTTCCCAGCCTGTCCCATGGAGCAGAGTTAGAGGGTGGTTCTTTCTGATCTGATAATCCCTTATCAACTGAACTCGCTCACATGCAAACCCTGTCAGGGGAAGTTTAGGGCTCTTGGCTCTTTGTGTAGGATGAGCCAATGATTCAGACTAAAATCTTGTCCTGAAGTGAAGACAGGTAGGGAAGAGCCAAAGGGAGCAGGTTCTAATCCTTCTGGGTTCTCCCAGGCACTGTCACCTGACAGCAGACATGTGAGAAGTTGTCACGCTTCAGAGCTCTGGCCCTTGGCAAGGGACAGGGAATTGTTAATTCTTCTCTTTCTTAGGAGCAGGTGGGACTATCCCTCTGCCGTTTTCCAGAGTAAGTAGGATCAAGACCACGAGTGGAGCTGTAACACGATCAGGGCTACATCAGGAAGGACATTTCAGGCCATTATCACAACCATCTTACTGCTAGGGAGACGTGAGATCCGAGACTCCGGGGAGTGAGGGCAAGCAGAGGACACCTTCTCAGATGAAGTGGGAGGGAGAGAGCAAGGAGAAATTGGAGCCCACAAATTTCACCCTGAGCAGAGGCACAGGGAGAGCCAGACCTGGCTGCTGGGTCCATGGGAGTCCCCAGAATGAAGCAGCTCCTTTCAGTCCCCTCTGCTGGGACAGGGCGTAGCTGCAGCGAGGCTGGGACACAGCTGGTGGGTGGGGATGCTGCAGTTCCAAGCGGTGAAGGAATGCAGCCGTCTCTCCATAAATCTGGCTTTTCAGCAGTCCTGGTGACTTGCTGTGCAAAACTACAGCTTGGTCCTCTGAGCTGCATTATTATACTCCAGCTGCTTGCTTAGGGGCAGGGCGCCTGCCCACAGATTGCTTGGAAGGTACCAAAATAGCACCACAAGCATGGGAACAGGGCAGCATATCCACTTCATCTGGAGAGGTGTCCCCTGGAAAAGAGCTAATCCCATGTGTCCCAGATGGAATCTGTTCAGTCCCCCTCCGTGGCATTGATACTAAGACTGAGAAGCTCAACCAGTAGAACTGTGTGACCTGGAAGCTGTGAATAAAGTATTACTGGAGATACTCCCTTGTGAAAATAAACTTGGTGTGACTTTTTTAAAACAGAGTCTTTTTATTGCCCTGAAGTGAGCTTGGCTGGTGAACTGGGACCTCTCGAGGGCTGGTCACTGTTCCTGACTGACCAGAATCCTGGGCGTGAAAGGGAAGCCACAGGGTGAGGACGTGGGGCAGACTGAGTTGGCCAAGCAGCTGAGACCCATCTTGTTTGCTGTCAGCAGGTGCTTTCCTGACAGAACTTTTCAGCACAACTCTTACACGAAGCCCAACCTGCTTCTTCAGTCAGCTCGAGGGCTCAGGATTATCCCTCTGCCCTGCATAGCCCTTGCTATAAGCATGTTTATAATGTTTATGCCAGCAAGAGGAGAATGCAGGTACTTTCAAGGTACACTAACCCAAATAAATCCCATCAAGGGCTTAAGAAACCAGCCCAGGTGAAGTTTAATTGTTCCAATGTGTCCTGTAACAAAGGAAATGGCAGCTTTGCCTAGGAGGAGGGTGACCAGCCTGGCTGAGATTACACCCGTGGATATGTGGATATGTCAGACACCACCTGACTCACTTGCTAGAACCCCACATCACATGGCACTGGGGCAGCCACACCATCCCTGACCGCAGTGGCAGGGAGGAATAGGCACCTTCTTTTAGCAAAGAGCAGCCAGGAAACAAGATCAAGAAAGGTAGGTCCTCCCCAGACCCTCACAGGACACTGTGGGACAAGAGCACTTCCAGCCCAAACACTGCGGGAAGCTGGATGGACCTGCCAGCAGCATAACCCCAAATGCAAATACCCAGCAGGGTGTGAGCTCGCCACAACTGTTCTGGCCCACTGCATTCACGGGAGATTCAAGAGCTGAAGCAAAAGAACCTCCTCTCACTCCACCTGCAGCAAACACCTCCCTGTCCCTGCTGGAAACGGACCCAGGGATGGAGGCAACCAAGCAGGTGAGGTTCATAAAGAAGCCAGGCCTTCTAAACACCACAGATCCCACCGTTTAACCAGCCCAGCTGATGGTTAATGCCTCCTCCTCCTCCCACCACACAGGGCTGTAAGGACCTGGCAGAATCTTTGCCAGGGTCACCCCAGTGCCAGAGTCCCCTTTATGCCAACCCCAGAAAAGGAGTGGAAATGCTGCAAAAGTCTCTCTTGAATGTTTTGTGCATTCTCCCCTGTGCAGCACACCAAACCCTGCCCTTGCCTAAACCCCCAAAGTCAGGATGAAGCCAAAGCCCCCAAATTCCCTTGTGGGCAGGCTCAGCCCCGCTGGCCTGGGGAGCAGGGCAAGAGGAAAGCGGATTTCCTTCTGGCTTGGACTTTGCTGCTGCGAGGAACTCTATAAATAGGTCCTTGCACAACAGCCTGACTCCACAAGGCAAAGCCTTCAGGAGAACAAAACTCAGGAGTTTTCACAAGGTTCTTAGCCCCACACCAGTGATAAAACACCTGAATCCTGGAATGATGGTGGTGGCTGTTAATCAGCAGCCTCGATGTTGTGCCTCCTTGGCTCTAAGCAGGGTGGGACATCCAGCACTGCAAAAAATCAGGGTTTGCTCGAGTGCCCTGATCTTGCTGGGAGGAGAAATGGTTTTGTGCTCTTTGTAGTGTTTCTAGGGAACTTTTAGGGAATGCCACACTGTCCTTCACGCAGATGCAAAACCTGACAAGGTCCTGAAATGCTCTCTCATCTCCGACCCCACTCCCCTGTCCCGGGTGAGGAGCAGCCTGGGGGGCTGTATTTTTATCCTCTGTCCAGAGGCCAGGGATGGGTTTGTCCCCCGAAGGCAGCTGGGCAGCAGAAATAATAGAGGTTATTTCTAATGTGATTCTTAGCTCCAGCTGAAGCTGGCGATGGAACAGAGCTCAGAGCTGCGGGCAGGGTGTGCGGGGCGAGTTGAGCTGCCCAGTTCTCAGCGGTGCCTCTCCCAGTGCCATCTGCTGGTCAGGCCGGACTGGCAGTGACCTCAGCCAGGGTCCTGCAGCACAGCTGGGGCCCGGGAGAAAGGAAATGTGGAGCTGCAGGGCAGCTTTGCTGAGAAAAGCAGGGGCAGGAGGATGGGGAAAAGCAAAAGGCAAAGTCAGACACCAGCATCGCTCCAGTGCTGATTCTGCCTCTCGAGCCACTTTCAACTTCTGCTGCTCCCAGAGGTGAAAATGCTGCAAAAACAGAATCTGGGGATGTACACTTGCATTTAACTTTTTTCTGTGCTGCAAAGATGAAATTGTGTGTGTTTATTGTGTAAAAAGCTTGTGCTGGGCTTCCTAAAACAGGGAACCAGAAGTGCTGTAGCCATAGTTTTTATTTCTTTGTTTGCTCTGAGCTCTTTTTCTCTTGCTTCCCTTGCCCTAGAATTCCTGATGAGGACACATTTTTACTTTACACTCAGCTGGATGCTCAAGAAAAATTCCCTTTGTCATCCTCAATCCCCATAGCCTCCTGCTGCTTTTACACAAGTTTAAAAACATTAAGTTACACCCTTACAAAAAGCAGCACATGGATGCTTTTGGAAAGCCAAAAATCCTGTTCAGGACCCACGGAAGTCATGCTGTCTTTTATCAGTTCCAGGTAAGCACATAATTAAGAGCATTTTACAGGTATAATAAGTTGCTCCCAGGTGTCCAGATTCCCCAGAGAGACAGCGAACAGATTTTCACAACAGGATTTATTCAGTGCATGCTCTGGGGATGCACAGGACAGAGCAGCAGTGGAGGATCTGAATAATGGCCTGCAGGTTATCCTCCACCTCATCCGTAAGAAATGAAAAGTTGCAATGACCAGAGAGGGGGCTGTTGTCTTCCTTCCACCTGTCTGCAAAACTTGTCACATATTTAACGCACCAGACTGGGAATCCTCAGGTGAAGGGAGGAGAGATGTGGGGTAACAAAACACAGTGGCCCAGACAATGTCAGTGCTACTGCAACAAGCCCAGGAGCCACCAATAACTTCTAACAATGTCACTTGTATGTCTGGAGCTCCAATTGTACCAACACATGTGGGGACTTGTTCTCCTTGACCGCACACGCACAAGTTACGTGTCAAGAGGAATCTGTATCCTAATTCAAATACACAGAAATTATGCAAAGAATGAAGCCATGCAGATAAAAGCTACATGAAGGAGCTGGTGGCCTCTCTCAGCTCTGAAGGTTTCTCTTCTGTGCGTGCACACAGGTGCAGGCACACGCGTAAAATAAATCTGTGGCATTGGAGTAACGGGGGGAGGAATGAGACATGTGCCAGACAGCAAGAGAGGGAGGAGAAGAGAGGGAGGAGGCAAGGGCTGCAGAGTGTGAGGAGGAGAGGGGGGATCAGCTGGGTAGTACTGGCCAGAGCTACACCACAACCAGGGGGAAACAGAAATCCTCAAAAAAGCCACTCTATTTAGACGAAAAAGGAAAGAGATAACATATGTCCAAAACTGAAACACATTGGAAAGGAAAAGAGCATTTCTGCTGGAAACTCATCCTGACAAACACCAGAGCCAACCACCATGTCTCATTGTCCCCAAGTCACCCTCTGTCCCCAGGGTCACGCTGTGGCAGGGCCTGCCAGCCAGACGGGTTTGTGGGTGCGTGGGAGAGCTCAACACTTCCAGCCTGGAAATGGAACAGAAGCCAGGAAAAAGGAGAAGCGTCCAAGGTCACCAGCATTATGGCAAACACCCTCCTGCCCTCAGGTCTCCTCAGGAAGGGGACAGAGTTCCCCTGGGACTGCCAGCTGCCCTTGGCTCGCCGGGGCTGCAGCAGAGAAGGCAGCGTAAGGAGGGAGCGTGTGAATTGTCCAAGGAGTCTCCTGAGCCTACCAGGGCTGTGGAATAACCAGTGCTGACAAAAGCCTTGGTGAGGGGTGCAGGGACAGCTGAGGAAGACCCTTCAGAGCAGAAGGCCCACCAGGATGGCACTGGGGAGGAGGAAGAGCGAAAGCCCCAAGCAGGTACTGGGGGCTCCACCTTTGGGTGGATCCACACTTGTCTGGTCCGAGTTTGTCTCCAGTTCTTCTGTGTCCAGGGCACCTGCTGGAAGAGGAGAGGAAAATGTGGAGTTAGAGGGGAAGATCTGGCAGAAGAGAAACTCCCACTCATGCAGGTGTGCCATGATGTGCCCCAAGGCACCATGAGGCAGTAGAGCTCTGGTCCAGGGAAGCTGTGCGTTAGTGGGAGCAGGCTGTGAATGGGACCATGCTTCAGGGACATCCAATCAGCCCCTCAGGGTTAGAGCAAAGAGTGAGGAAAAGTCTTGGTGCCACATACAAGAGGAGGATCCAAAGGACCAGTGTGACACTGCTCCTCCCAAGCCCTCTCCATGCTGCTTGGGGATCCCTGAATGTCCGTGTGTCCATGCCAGGACAAACTCCATGGTTGCCTTACCTGAGAGGGAGGTCTGGAAATGGGGGCTCGGCCCTTTTTTGTCTTTGGAGGATGATGTTAAGCGCAAAAATGTGGGCTCTTCAGGGCTGAGGACCACTGACTTGGAGGGGGTTATGAGCTCAGCTCTATTGAAACCTAACTTCATCTCTGTCACAGCTTGGCTGAAGGATGGAGATGGACTGGAAAAGGCTGATTTCTCTTTCCCATCCTCTTTGACCTCTTTCTTTGTTTCTGGGACTGATCTGGGGCTGAAGGCTGTGCCCATGCTTTCTAATAAGGCTGGATCCTCTGTAGTGAAGGAGCTAAAAGGCTCTCCAGTGTCTGCCTCTGGAGACACTTCATAATCTGGGTCTATGGTGGGCTCAAAGGAAAGAGTGATCTCGGTTGCCTCAGTAAGATCAGATCTTTCTGGCTCTGGCTTTGTGGTTGTGGCAGTTTTCAGTTGTGTCCTTGCTGTTGTGGCAGCTGCTGGTGTTGTAGCAGCAGGTGTTGGCTTGGCTGTAGTGGTGGTAGATGTTGGTGTGGTGGGAGTTGGTTTGGCCGTGGCTGTAGCAAGTTTTGGCTTAGCTACAGTTGGGGTGGGTTTTGGCTTGGCTGTAGGGGTGGTTGTGGTGGGGTTTGGTGTGGAGGTTGTTGGTTTGGTGGTGGTGGTTGTGCTGGGTTTCAGGGGAGTGGATGTCGCCTTGGTGGTAGCTGGCTTAGTGGCAGTGCTTGTTAGGGTGGGTTTTGGTGTGGCGGGTGTTGGCTTGGCCATAGTTGTGGTGATTTTTGGCTTGGATGCAGTGCTGGTGGCTGCTGGCATGGTGGGTCTTGGCTTGGCCATGGCTGTGGTGGCTGCTGGTGTTGTGGGTTTTGGCCTGGCTGGGGTTGTAGGGACTGTGCTGGCAGGTTTTGGCTTGGCTGTGCTGAAGGGTACGTGTGCTGGGGGTTTGGGCTTGGCTGTGGTTGGGAGTGTGGCTGGGGGTGATGGCCTGGCTGTGGTTGTGGTTGGAAGTGCAGATGTAGGTTTTGGTTTGGCTGTGGTAGACACTGGTTGTGTGGGTTCTGGTTCAGCTGTGCTGTGAACTGGTACTGTGGGTTCTGGTTTGGTTGTGGGCTCTGGTTTGGTTGTGGGTTCTGGTTTGGTTGTGGGTTCTGGTTTGGTTGTGGGCTCTGGTTTGGTTGTGGGTTCTGGTTTGGTTGTGGGCTCTGGTTTGGTTGTGGCTGTGGGCTCTGGTTTGGTTGTGGGCTCTGGTTTGGTTGTGGGTTCTGGTTTGGTTGTGGGTTCTGGTTTGGTTGTGGGCTCTGGTTTGGTTGTGGGTTCTGGTTTGGTTGTGGGCTCTGGTTTGGTTGTGGGCTCTGGTTTGGTTGTGGGTTCTGGTTTGGTTGTGGGCTCTGGTTTGGTTGTGGGCTCTGATTTGGTTGTGGCTGTGGGCTCTGGTTTGGCTGTGGCTGTGGGTTCTGGTTTGGTTGTGGGTTCTGGTTTGGTTGTGGGTTCTGGTTTGGTTGTGGGCTCTGTTTTGGTTGTGGCTGTGGGCTCTGGTTTGGTTGTGGGCTCTGGTTTGGCTGTGGCTGTGGGCTCTGGTTTGGTTGTGGGCTCTGGTTTGGCTGTGGCTGTGGGCTCTGGTTTGGTTGTGGCTGTGGGCTCTGGTTTGGCTGTGGGCTCTGGTTTGGTTGTGGGCTCTGGTTTGGTTGTGGGCTCTGGTTTGGCTGTGGCTGTGGGCTCTGGTTTGGCTGTGGCTGTGGGCTCTGGTTTGGTTGTGGCTGTGGGCTCTGGTTTGGCTGTGGCTGTGGGCTCTGGTTTGGCTGTGGCTGGGGTGGATGGCCTTGCCTTTGCTGTCACAGAGGCCGGAGTGGTCTCTTCTACAACGAGTTCTGGTGAGAGATGAAAAGTGCCTTGGGTTAGGGCTGGCTCAGCTGACCTCAATGGATCCCCTGCACTGAGCAGGACCAGCAGAAGCCAGTGAGGGGCTGAAACAGAAGCTGACCCCTCTCAGATCACTCTGGGCCATTCCCCACTCCAGGATTCCCAACCTGGAGACATCCCATGTCCCTCACAACCTCCTGCCATGCAAGGGGCAAATAATGCTGCCTAATGGGGTACAAGCCCTTCCTTATCTTAAGGCACTTGTCCTTTCTCATGCTCCAGCCCTGGAAATGCAGTTCAAGGGCTTCCTGAGAGCTCCAGGAGGGTTCAGAGCTCAGACCCAGCCCAGCGTCTCAGTCCCAACAGCCCCTTCAGGGCCACGCGTGGCTCTGCTCACTCACCACACAGGTTGTTCACACAGACTGTGCCCGTGGGACACGTTTCACACGAGGGTCCTTCCGTGTAGGGCTTTTTGCCTTTCATGTTACCCCTGGAAGCAGAAAATGCCAAGATAAAGAGGGTGTGAGGAAAGGGGAAACACCCATCCCAGAGAGGGGGCTGATTCAGCTGGGATCTCCCAGCCAAGGCAAAACTTGGGATGAATGTAGAAAACAGAGAAAACAGGCCTTGATCTCCTGCCATGGCCTGTCAGGGCTGTTTAGTCACCAGCCTGACCCCAAGGCAGCTAAAGCCAGGGCAGACAACTCCATGGAGCAGATCCCTCACCCCCCTCAGAACAGAGCAGGGGATGGGCACTGAAAAAAGGAATTCCATCTCACTTCTGCTCCAGACCCCCAGGAAGGTCTGCAGCCACTGGCTGCTCTTGGTGCTCTCAGCAGCTCCGAGCAAGTGGTGCCAAGGCTGGTCCCAGGGCTGGGAAGGGGGTACCCAGCTCTTCTCCCACGTCCAACCCTTCCTGCTGCTGCAAAAGGCCTTCTCCACCCCAGGCGATGGCTGCTGCCAGCAGGGAAGACCAAGACCCAGGGAGTTGTTTGTACCCTCAGCTACTGCCACCTCAGCCTTGAGCAGCTCTCGGGGAAGAAGGTCCCTCCCTGGGTGTGTGTCAGGAGCTAAACCAGCCCACAGCAGTCATAATCATGGGCCAGGATCTCCAGACAACCCTTCCTTACTCTGGGACCAACCCAAGATAACAGAAGCATTATTTGGAACTTCTATTTCTGACCAAGGACAAACCCTGCTGTGACATAAGGACTGAAGCTAGGGCATTTCCAGCACAGAAATCCCACTGAGATGCATCAATCCGTGCAGGGCCTGGGACTTACGGGGGATAATAGTTGCAAACAAGTAGGTGCATGTTCTGTGTTTCAATTCCATCGATCTTCTCACAAAAATGTGCCCCGCAGCCAATCTGATGTGTGTTTGACCAGACCACCTAAGGCAAAGATCAGGGTGGAGGTGAGGGGATTGGGTGAAGGCAGCCTGTCCCCTGGCCTTAAAGGCTGCTCCAAAGACCTCCTCATCCCACAGAGTGGTCCCCAGATCCCACATCCCCACATTGCTTTGGCATTCAGGATCCACCACCATCTCTACCCCTACCAAGCTTGTGAAGAAACACTCAGACTTCGTCTCTCTCTGAGAAAATCTGGCACCCAGCTCTGCTGAGCAGCACCCCCTCCACCCCAGCAGCTGGTACCTGGGTGTAGTGACCACACATCTGCCCGGGGACACACGTGGATGTTGTCAAGTTGTAGAATTTCTCCTCCCCATTCCAGTCTTCCACAGCAAATTCTAGTTCCAGGGTTGGGGCCATAGCAAAGAGGTTTTCTCCCCGTCGGCCTCTCTCCTTGTTGTGATCCCAGATGCACTTCTCTGCATAGGATTGAGCAAGGACCTCCAGCTCCTTGTCCCAGGTCTGAAAGGAGCTCGGTGTCAGCACACAGAGAGGGACACTGGGCTCTCCAACACAAACAAGGCACTTACCAAGGACCCCTGCGCTGTCTGGCCACAGTTTCCCCATCCATGAGGAAAATTCAAAACCCTCCCTAACACAGTCCTCAGGACAGGGGAGCTCCATGGTCAGTCCCAGCACAAACTAAACCTTGGTTTATGGGTCAGACAGGAGAAGGTCAGGGCACTAGCACGACCCTCACAACCTCTCCTGGAGCTCATCTAACACCATCATGGAGCATCCTCAACCCAGCGTGGAGAAACAATGAAGTTGTGGAGGAAGGACAGAAACCCATCTTCGGTCATGCCAGAGGGGCCTGGGGCCATCCCTCCTCGCCCAGGGTGGGGATAGGAGGGGAATGGGACACATCTCTCCTGGCAGCTGTACAAAGCCTGGGAGCACACGCTTCTGGGAAACATCATCTGTTTGTCTGGAACTGAGATGCGTCTGTCTGGCTGCCAGCCAGGAGCCCCCTCTGGAGCGGCAGCAGCCCCACCACCAGCTGAGCCCCTGCCCACAGGGATGTGCAGGAGGAGAAGGAGGAGGAGAAGGTGGAGAGCTTTTCTCACAGGCATGCATGTGGGGAATCCTACACTGCAGCTGTTTGGACCGTCCTTGATGGAGAGAACAGCTTGGCTGCTGGAAGGCAGCCCTGCAAACAGGGGGTCCTGAGGGGGGACCTTCCTGGACAGAGCCAGCTGGATCCAAAAGGTGCCAGACAGGAGGGCATGTCACCATTGGGATGGTGAGGGGATGAGGACAAGCCCAAAGACACCTGGATGTGACACAGAATTTTGGTTCACCTCCCACCATGGCCCCAAGCCACACTGGCAGAGATGGCTGGAGACCCGATGTGGGGAGCACACACCCCTCTCCCTCTGGCACGGAGCTGGGTTCCATGAACAGGGGACTCACACCTGCAGATTTGCCTCATTAGTAAAGTGGCTTTGGGCTACAGATTCCTCCTCTTCAACTAAATATTTCCTAAGCAACCAGCCCCATGTCCCAAAAGGAAGCACAGGGTGACCTCAGCCAGGCATAGTGCCACGGCAGCAGGTGAACCCAGAGACAAAGACAGCCCAAGCAAAGGTCCCAGGAGGGAGGTGAGGATGGTGTTCTCATGGAAAACCTCTACTGAGGAATTAGGGCTGCTGTGAGCTAAACATTTGCTGGGCTTCAAAATGAAAAAGCCTTTGGCTCCAGACCACGAGCAGGTCCTGTGTGTTTAAGCAGGAGCAGAAGCTGCAGAAGGAGCATCTCAAAGCACAGGGGCTGCAATCAAAGATTCAGCCAGGAGCAGCCCCCACAGGTTTGGAATTGCACTGACTTAAGGACCCTGAGAGATCATTTCCCTCAGGTTTTCTCTAAGACTTTGGCTCCAAAGCCCTGATACTCTGAGTTTGCTGTGCCTGGTGGGTTTGATGAGATCATGACGCTGGGCGTTCTGGCTCTGTCCCCTTTGAGTCTGCAGCCACTGGTCAAGCCTTCTCTCCCTGAATTTAACTTTTTGCTTCTTCTAATTGTTAAGAATTTCCATTTATCAGCCTACAAAGGTTTTACTTATTCTGGGCAACTTCTGGGCCAGGCAGGGAGGTGTCCTAAAAGCACAATGTGACCCAAAGAGGAAAGGACTCCAAGTCTCCGTGATAAACAATTATCCTTCTCTGTGTGATTTGCAAACAGGGAGGAAAAATCACATGTGGTGCAAGATAAAATTTGATAGCCAACTTTTAATCAAATCAAAAGTCTGAACAAGACAAAAAAGCAGCATCAGCACCAAGCTTGTTTTTGGTCTTACTACAGGTCCCACATCAGTGGGACCTGACTTGATTTCCCCAAGCAAAACAGGGGATCCTGCATCTCCAAGACACCAAGTCATGGTGAAGATTAGGAGTGTGACGAGCCCAAGTAACTGAAAGACCTTGACTGACAAGTTGACATTCCCTCCAACAGATAAAAGTACCACCACCTGCACAGGAAAATACAGAGCACTGTGTGATGTCCCACACAGCAGCATTCCCCCACCAGCTCTTGGCAAAGTCTCCACATCACAGCACCTGCTCATGGCAGTGCCTCACCTGCCCTTCCTGCCATCACAGGGAGCTCCAGCAGGCACTCATGTGAGTGAGAGCTGCATCATTCTCATGAAGAGCATCAGGGGACTCACATCACACTTAGGAACTCGCAGAAAATGATCAAAGACAACTCCAAAGGTGAAGGAAACTCTTCTCTTTAGAGGCAGTTTGGGGAACCCCTCCATTGACACCGACTTGTAACCCTACACGAGAATTGCTCTGCCTCCCCTCAGGAACACCCTGATCTCTCCTTGCATTAAGATCACACCTTGGACCACACAAACACCCCAATATTCCTCTGTAATAAAAGCCACTTACCATCTTCATCATAGCCTTGGCAGGAGGAGAGACCTGGGAGCGATATCTATTATGCTCATCCAAGATGATCTTCTTTTCTTCATCACTCAGGGACCAGCTCAGCTCCAGCACTGAGAGCACCAGGAGAACGGGAGGAAGACCTGAGCTCAGCATCGTGCAGGCAGCTTCTGCTCTCAGCAGCCCACGGCTCTGGCAGTCAGATTTAAAGCACCTCCCAAAAGCAAGGAACACCCAACAGCTTGAAGATTGGGGAGGAAATGTATTTATTAAGAGTTTTGGAGCCATGCAGAACACACCCATCTCACATATCAGACTTGATGGAGAGGCAGCAGTGCCAGTGAACACGTGGGGTCCTCTCCTGGGGACAGACCCTGTGCCCTGAATCCTAATCCCTGGATTGGTATTCTTCATCCAGGCCTCTGCTTCTCCAAACATCAGCCATCCCCTGAACCCTCAGTTACAGGTTCTCTCTTCTACCTCCTGTTCCATTTCTCCTAATCTATAACAATACTCCCACAGCAATTGACAAAGCCCTGTTTTCACACGGGTCTTCCCCCGTCCCTGGAATTGCAGCTGCGTTAGAAACAAAGGCAGCAAGATGCAATTGCTGAGAGCAGTTTGCAGCACAGCAACTCCCCAGACAGACAGAGCCCACCTCAGCCAGCCCCGTGTCTGTGTTGGGGGGACAGCATTTGGCAGCTGAGGAGCAGCCCCTGGGCTCCCCCAGCCTCTGGGAACGGGAAAGCAGAGGGTTGATGCCTCTTCCCTCAACCATCAGGAGACGGGGGAGCAGGAGAGGAAGAACAGGGTACAGAGCTGAAACTGCCCCGAACAGGGGAGCTGAGAGTCTGTGGCTGCCCTCAGGGCTGGCTGGAATGACCAAAACATCAGTTCTGTGGGGACAGACTGTGCTCCCTCCCCGCAGGCACCTGGAGGGCTCAGCATCCGTGTCCCGCATCCCCCGCTCCGGAGCCTCTCTGGCCGAGCCCCCCGGGCTGCTCCAGCCTCGGCTCCCCATCTGCGATTGTGCAAGCGCCCGGCCCGGCTCCAGGAGCTCCGCTGGGATCGCAGCCTGTTCGGGAGGATCAGCGGGTGGGCAGCTCTGGAGAGCGGAGCCAAGTTAATCACACGCTGCCGGCTCTGCCTCCCCCCTCCCCTCCCCGCTCCCCAGGCAATGCTTTGTCGGTGTTCCTCTGCTTTTGGACCACACGGATCAGCTCTATCACCACAACAGCTCTCCTGCTGCCCCCCAGTTCTCAGCTCTGTGTATTACTTCGTTCTTCACTAGCTCTGGGGTCAGCCATACCCTCAATTGTCCAACAATTCCTGCAAGTGGGGTCTGAGGCCAACATCTCACCAGGTCTTCAACTCAGGTGGTCAAACCAGACATGCCCATGTATTGCTAAGGCAAATCTGTCTCTTGATGGAGGCACCTCAACATATTTGCTGTTGTATCTCTGGAGACCTGGAGAAACACCTAGAAAAAATCAACATGGGCTCCAGCTCCTGCTGGGCAGCTCACCATGGCCTGGCTTACAAGTAGTAAGTGCTGAGAATCATAGAGCCATGGAATGGTTTGGAAAGAACCTGAGAGCTCATCTCATTCCAACCCCTCTGCCATGAGCAAGGACACCTTCCACGAGAGCAGTGCAGGTGCTGGTCTCTCCAAACATGATGTGGAGATGCAGGACCAAACTCCGCATGGCCCTTGGCACCCTGGCTGAGCCCTGCAGGGGAGAGCATGGCAACAAGGATGAAGGAAAATGGGATACACAGAGCTTGTGAGGAAGAGCAAACAGCCCTGGAGGAGTCATCACCAGGGCATGCGGCTCATGGGGTAATGTGAGTAAGAGCTGATGCCTTTGGCAACAGCAGGGCGGCTGCCAAAGGGGTGCAGGGCCATTTCTCAACTCCCAACCTGCTCCGATGACTCCTTCTGGAGCCAGTGTCTGAAGCATCAAGATTAGCAGTGCAAGGTCCGAGCCCCACCCTGGAGCTGAGACACTCGTGTCCAGCCGGCATTAGGTAAGTGTGTGTGGAATGCAGCTTTCCTTCTGCTCGCACAAGGAACAGCCCATCCCCACACCCCGGGGACAGGAGCCACACACCGACACCTGACAGGCTCTGCTCCAGCCTGCTGGCTCCAGAGGCCCCACTCTGCAGCACAGAAGTGACCAAGCCTGGGTTGCTACTGACTCACGTCTCGAGGGTCTCCAGTGGGGCTGGCCAGTGTCTGACAAGGCTCCTGCACTGCTGTGGGAGTAGCAGGATCTCTCTCTTCTCCCTACTCGCCCGGATTTATGAGCTCTGGAGGAGTTTATCGCCTTCCACCCTATTCATTCATCCATTTTATTATTTAAAAATGCTAGGATACAAGTGTTGACTGGTAATCCCTCTGAGTTGGGCAGGGTGAGAATGGGGTATTGTCCAAACCAGTACAGTGAGCGCCAAGGGGAGCTGAAGTGAGGGAGGCTACGGTGAGACACTCAATCAATATTGACTCATCCAATTGTGTCTGTCACCACAATGCCTCAATAGCTGCAGGAACAGCCCCATTCCCCCCAATTCCACCTCAGCATGTCACTAGGACCAGCAGGTTCTCTAGAGAAGTACCAGCCTCCTGCAGCCTTTCCAAGGATATGTCAAACGAGCTCTAGATGAGGAAAATGAACAGGGCTCACTTGCAGCTCTTTGACCAAAGTATCAAAACCTCCCCTGGGTCATCCCAGTTTTGCCATTGTGGTCTCACCTCTGGGTTTCCCACCCTAACGATGCAGAAGGTGTGAGCACCACTCCCTCTGACAGCTGAAGGCAGCAGCTACTCTGGAAGCCGTGCTGCAGACTGAGGCTTGGAAGATTTGGCCAGAATCGATTACTTAACACCAGGAGAAGTGCCCTCCTGTTTTAGTTTTGCAGGTGGTTGCAATGGCATGGAAGGGCAAGACCATTTAGCAAAGAGCAGCCAGGAAACAAGATCAAGAAAGGTAGGTCCTCCCCAGACCCTCACAGGACACTGTGGGACAAGAGCACTTCCAGCCCAAACACTGCGGGAAGCTGGATGGACCGGCCAGCAGCATAACCCCAAATGCAAATACCCAGCAGGGTGTGAGCTCGCCACAACTGTTCTGGCCCACTGCATTCACGGGAGATTCAAGAGCTGAAGCAAAAGAACCTCCTCTCACTCCACCTGCAGCAAACACCTCCCTGTCCCTGCTGGAAACGGACCCAGGGATGGAGGCAACCAAGCAGGTGAGGTTCATAAAGAAGCCAGGCCTCCTAAACACCACAGATCCCACCGTTTAACCAGCCCAGCTGATGGTTAATGCCTCCTCCTCCTCCCACCACACAGGGCTGTAAGGACCTGGCAGAATCTTTGCCAGGGTCACCCCAGTGCCAGAGTCCCCTTTATGCCAACCCCAGAAAAGGAGTGGAAATGCTGCAAAAGTCTCCCTTGAATGTTTTGTGCATTCTCCCCTGTGCAGCACACCAAACCCTGCCCTTGCCTAAACCCCCAAAGTCAGGATGAAGCCAAAGCCCCCAAATTCCCTTGTGGGCAGGCTCAGCCCCGCTGGCCTGGGGAGCAGGGCAAGAGGAAAGCGGATTTCCTTCTGGCTTGGACTTTGCTGCTGCGAGGAACTCTATAAATAGGTCCTTGCACAACAGCCTGACTCCACAAGGCAAAGCCTTCAGGAGAACAAAACTCAGGAGTTTTCACAAGGTTCGTAGCCCCACACCAGTGATAAAACACCTGAATCCTGGAATGATGGTGGTGGCTGTTAATCAGCAGCCTCGATGTTGTGCCTCCTTGGCTCTAAGCAGGGTGGGACATCCAGCACTGCAAAAAATCAGGGTTTGCTCGAGTGCCCTGATCTTGCTGGGAGGAGAAATGGTTTTGTGCTCTTTGTAGTGTTTCTAGGGAACTTTTAGGGAATGCCACACTGTCCTTCACGCAGATGCAAAACCTGACAAGGTCCTGAAATGCTCTCTCATCTCCGACCCCACTCCCCTGTCCCGGGTGAGGAGCAGCCTGGGGGGCTGTATTTTTATCCTCTGTCCAGAGGCCAGGGATGGGTTTGTCCCCCGAAGGCAGCTGGGCAGCAGAAATAATAGAGGTTATTTCTAATGTGATTCTTAGCTCCAGCTGAAGCTGGCGATGGAACAGAGCTCAGAGCTGCGGGCAGGGTGTGCGGGGCGAGTTGAGCTGCCCAGTTCTCAGCGGTGCCTCTCCCAGTGCCATCTGCTGGTCAGGCCGGACTGGCAGTGACCTCAGCCAGGGTCCTGCAGCACAGCTGGGGCTGCCGAGCCACCAGTGACCTGTAACAGCAGCACTTGCATGTCTGGAGCTCAGATTGTACCAACACATGTGGGGACTTGTTCTCTGACCACACACGCACAAGTTTCACATCAAGCAGGATCTGTATTTAAATTCAAATACACAGAAATTATGCAAAGAATGAAGCCATGCAGATAAAAGCTACATGAAGGAGCTGGTGGCCTCTCTCAGCTCTGAAGGTTTCTCTTCTGTGCGTGCACACAGGTGCAGGCACACGTGTAAAATAAATCTGTGGCATTGGAGTAACGGGGGGAGGAATGAGACATGTGCCAGACAGCAAGAGAGGGAGGAGAAGAGAGGGAGGAGGCAAGGGCTGCAGAGTGTGAGGAGGAGAGGGGGGATCAGCTGGGTAGTACTGGCCAGAGCTACACCACAACCAGGGGGAAACAGAAATCCTCAAAAAAGCCACTCTATTTAGACGAAAAAGGAAAGAGATAACATATGTCCAAAACTGAAACACATTGGAAAGGAAAAGAGCATTTCTGCTGGAAACTCATCCTGACAAACACCAGAGCCAACCACCATGTCTCATCTACAAACACCAAAGCCAACCACCATGTCTCATTGTCCCCAAGTCACCCTCTGTCCCCAGGGTCACGCTGTGGCAGGGCCTGCCAGCCAGACGGGTTTGTGGGTGCGTGGGAGAGCTCAACACTTCCAGCCTGGAAATGGAACAGAAGCCAGGAAAAAGGAGAAGCATCCAAGGTCACCAGCATTATGGCAAACACCCTCCTGCCCTCAGGTCTCCTCAGGAAGGGGACAAAGTTCCCCTGGGACTGCCAGCTGCCCTTGGCTCGCCGGGGCTGCAGCAGAGAAGGCAGCGTAAGGAGGGAGCGTGTGAATTGTCCAAGGAGTCTCCTGAGCCTACCAGGGCTGTGGAATAACCAGTGCTGACAAAAGCCTTGGTGAGGGGTGCAGGGACAGCTGAGGAAGACCCTTCAGAGCAGAAGGCCCACCAGGATGGCACTGGGGAGGAGGAAGAGTGAAAGCCCCAAGCAGGTACTGGGGGCTCCACCTTTGGGTGGATCCACACTTGTCTGGTCCGAGTTTGTCTCCAGTTCTTCTGGGGCCCAGGCAGAAACTGAAGGAAGAGAATGTGAAGTTAGAAGAGAAGATCCTCCTCAGTGATGGAGCTAAAAGGCTCTCCAATGCCTGCCTCTACCTCTGGAGATGTGTCTAACATGGGCTCAAAGGAAAGAGTGATTCTGTTTGCCTCAGCAGGATCAGGTCCTTCTGCTCTGGCTTTGTGGTTGTGGCAGTTTTCGGTGGTGTCTGTCGGTGTGGCATGTGCTGGTGTTGTAGCAGCAGATATTGGCTTAGCCAGAGTTGTGGTTAGTTTAGGCTTAGCCAGAGTTGTGATGTGTTTCGTTGTTGTGGGCTTTGGACTGGCTGGGGTTATTGTTGGAAGCATGGTGGCAGATGTTTGTTTGGCTCCTGTGATGGGTGAGTGTTGGAGGATTGGGTTTGGCTGTGTTTGGCAGTGTGGCTGTGGGTGGTGGCTTGGCGGTGATTGTGGTTGGAAGTGAATTTTTGGATGGTGGCTTGGCTGTGGTTCTGGTGGCTTCTGATGCTGTGTGTTCTGGTTTGGCTCTGGTGTGTACTGGTACTGTGGGCTCTGGTTTGGCTGTGGCTGTGAGTTTTGGCAGGGCTGAAAGAGATGCAGAGATGAAAAGTGCCTTGGGTTAGGGCTGGCTCAGCTGACCTCAATGGATCCCCTGCACTGAGCAGGACCAGCAGAAGCCAGTGAGGGGCTGAAACAGAAGCTGACCCCTCTCAGATCACTCTGGGCCATTCCCCACTCCAGGATTCCCAACCTGGAGACATCCCATGTCCCTCACAACCTCCTGCCATGCAAGGGGCAAATAATGCTGCCTAATGGGGTACAAGCCCTTCCTTATCTTAAGGCACTTGTCCTTTCTCATGCTCCAGCCCTGGAAATGCAGTTCAAGGGCTTCCTGAGAGCTCCAGGAGGGTTCAGAGCTCAGACCCAGCCCAGCGTCTCAGTCCCAACAGCCCCTTCAGGGCCACGCGTGGCTCTGCTCACTCACCACACAGGTTGTTCACACAGACTGTGCCCGTGGGACACGTTTCACACGAGGGTCCTTCCGTGTAGGGCTTTTTGCCTTTCATGTTACCCCTGGAAGCAGAAAATGCCAAGATAAAGAGGGTGTGAGGAAAGGGGAAACACCCATCCCAGAGAGGGGGCTGATTCAGCTGGGATCTCCCAGCCAAGGCAAAACTTGGGATGAATGTAGAAAACAGAGAAAACAGGCCTTGATCTCCTGCCATGGCCTGTCAGGGCTGTTTAGTCACCAGCCTGACCCCAAGGCAGCTAAAGCCAGGGCAGACAACTCCATGGAGCAGATCCCTCACCCCCCTCAGAACAGAGCAGGGGATGGGCACTGGGCCTGGAACTCACGGGGGATAATAGCTGCAAACAAGCAGTTGTGTGTTCTCTTTTTCGATTCCCTCGATCTTCTTACAATAACTGTTCCCACAGCCAATGTGAGTTGTTCCTGCCCGGACCACCTAAGGCAAAGACCAGGGTTGAAGGTGAGGTGATGGCTGAAGGCACGCTCTCCCCTGACCTTAAAGGCTGCTCCAGTATCTTCCTCATCTCCCAGTGTGTGCTCCAGATCTCACATCCCCATGTTGCTTTGGCATTCAGGATCTTCCCTTGCCCTTGCCCTTGCCCCTGTCTGAACCACCTTCCCAAGGTCATATATTCCTGTGCCACAGGTTTCCTACCATACAGTCTACCCAGGCAGAGCATCACCAGCTCTGCTTTGGTCTTGGATCCATCCATCCATCCATCCATCCATCCATGCACTTACCATCACCATCTCTTCTCCTCCTTGCTCCCACCCAAACTGTGAAGAAACACTCAGACCTCATCCTTCTACCCAAGACAAGCTGGCACTGAGCTCTGCTGAGCAGCCAAAAAAAGGGTTGCAGAGCTTGTCTCAAAAAAGGTCTTCTCCAAAAGGCTGCTCATGGATGACTCCAGGTCCTACTCTGTAATCATGAATCCCACCTGGTTCCCTGTCCTTTTGCAAGGATTTTGGGAGGAGCTGGGGCACTGGTACAGCTCCTGTCCCAACAGCCCCTCCACCCCAGCAGCTGGTACCTGGGTGTAGCTGTCACATTTCTGCCCAGGGACACACGTGGATGTTGTGAAGTTGTAGAATTTCTTCTCCCTGTTCCATTCTTCAACAGCAAATTTCACATCCAGGCTTGGGGCCATAGCAAAGAGGTTCTCCCTTCCTGGGCCTCCATTCTGACCCCAGATGCACTTCTGCGCATGGTTTTGAGCAACGATCTCCAGGTCCATGTCCCAGGTCTGAAAGGAGCTCGGTGTCAGCACACAGAGAGGGACACTGGGCTCTCCAACACAAACCAAGGACCCCTGCGCTGTCTGGCCACAGTTTCCCCATCCATGAGGAAAATTCAAAACCCTCCCTAACACAGTCCTCAGGACAGGGGAGCTCCATGGTCAGTCCCAGCACAAACTAAACCTTGGTTTATGGGTCAGACAGGAGAAGGTCAGGGCACTAGCACGACCCTCACAACCTCTCCTGGAGCTCATCTAACACCATCATGGAGCATCCTCAACCCAGCGTGGAGAAACCATCACAGTGCTGAGGGTTCTGGCTCTGTCCCCTTTGAGTCTGCAGTCACTGGTTAGACCTCCTCTCTCTGAATTTAACTTTTAGCTTTTTTTGTTTGTTTTTTACCATTTACTAGCCCACAAAGGCCTTACTCAGCCTTGGCAACTTTGGGGAGGTGTCCTACAAGCACACTGTTACCCAAGGAGGAAAGGGCTCCAACTTTCCAGGATAAACAGCAGTCCTTCTCCTCCCCATGATTTGTAAACAGTGAGGAAAAATCACATGTGGTGCAAGATAAAATTTGATAGCCAACTTTTAATCAAATCAAGAGTCTGAACAAGACAAAAAGCACCAGCTCTAGAGCTCGGTTTTGCTCCCATTGCAGCCACATGTGATGTGGGACCTGACTCGATTTCCCCAAGCAAAACAGGGGATCCCTCATGTCCAAGGCAGCTCTGCACAAGGCAAGGTGAGGAGTAGGAGTATGACGAGTCCAAATAACTGACAGACTTGACCGACATGTTTGAAGTTGATGCAAATACAGAGCACTGTGTGATGTCCCACACAGCAGCATTCTCCCACCAGCTCTTGGCAAAGTCTCCACATCACAGCACCTGCTCATGGCAGTGCCTCACCTGCCCTTCCTGCCATCACAGGGAGCTCCAGCAGGCACTCATGTGAGTGAGAGCTGCATCATTCTCATGAAGAGCATCAGGGGACTCACATCACACTTAGGAACTCGCAGAAAATGATCAAAGACAACTCCAAAGGTGAAGGAAACTCTTCTCTTTAGAGGCAGTTTGGGGAACCCCTCCATTGACACCAACTTGTAACCCTACACGAGAATTGCTCTGCCTCCCCTCAGGAACACCCTGATCTCTCCTTGCATTAAGATCACGCCTTGGACCACACAAACACCCCAATATTCCTCTGTAATAAAAGCCACTTACCATCTTCATCATAGCCTTGGCAGGAGGAGAGACCTGGGAGCGATATCTATTATGCTCATCCAAGATGATCTTCTTTTCTTCATCACTCAGGGACCAGCTCAGCTCCAGCACTGAGAGCACCAGGAGAACGGGAGGAAGACCTGAGCTCAGCATCGTGCAGGCAGCTTCTGCTCTCAGCAGCCCACGGCTCTGGCAGTCAGATTTAAAGCACCTCCCAAAAGCAAGGAACACCCAACAGCTTGAAGATTAGGGAGGAAATGTATTTATTAAGAGTTTTGGAGCCCCATGAGACACACCCATGTCACATACTGGCCTTGATGGAGAGGCTGCCCTGGGGCTGGTGCCAACAAACATGCATGGTCACTCCCCATGCCTGAATTCTAATCCCTGGACTGGCATTCTTCATCCAGGCCTCTGTTTCTCCAAACGCCAGCCATCTCCTGAGCCCTCAGTTATGGGTCCCCTCTTCTACCTCCTGTCCTTTTTCTCAAAATCTTAGAATCCATTCACTCACATTTCCTGAGTTTATCCATGGGGATGCTATGGAACAGTGTCAAAAACCTTGTTGAAGTCAAGGTAGACACCACCCACTGCTCTCCTCTCACCCCATCCTGCTGTGCCATCATAGAAGGCATCAGATTGGCCAAGCAGGATTTCCTCTTGGTGAATCCATGCTGACCACTCCCAATAACTTCCTTTACTTTCAGATGCTTGGTGATGATCTTCAGAATGAGCTGTTCCATCACCTTTCCAGGGTTGAAAGTGAGGCTGACTGGCTGGGAGTTTCCCAGACCATCTTTCTTGCCTTTTGTGAAAACAGGAGTTATCATTTTCTGCAGTGACTGGGCACCTGTCTCATTCTTCAGGGTTTTTCAAAGATGGTGGAGAGTGGCTAAAGCAACAACCTCTGACAGCTCCCTCAGCGCCTCTGGGTGCATCCCACCATGGATTAATGGGTATTAAGTCTGCCTGGCTGATCTCTCTCAACTTTCTGTGACCAAGGGGAAGTTTTCCTTTCTCACTCCTTCATCTCTTACTTCCACTGTCTGGGATTCCTGATTGCTGCTCTCAGCAGTAAAGACTGAGGCAAAGAACGTGTTGAGTAATTTCACCTCCTCTATGTCTTCTGTGCCCAGGACACCCACTGGATTCAGCAGCAGCCCCACATTTTCCCTGTTCTCCCTTTTGCTGCTGATGTATTTGGAGAAGCTCTTGTTCTTGATATCGTTTGCCAGACTCAATTCCAGGTGGACTGTGGCCTTCCTCGTTGCATCCTTGCATACCCTGAACATGTTCCTATAGATCTCTCATGTGCCTGTCCCTTTTTCAACATCCCATATATTTTTCTTCCATTTGAGAATTGCTAGAACCTCCCTGCTCTTCCATGCAGGTCTCCTGTCCCCTTTGCTTGATTTCTGGATCATGGAGGTACACTGGTCTTGAATTTGGATGCTTGAATACTGACCAGCTTTCTTGGGCCCCCTTCCCTTCTAGAGTCCTATTCCATGGGATTCCTCTGAGTAGGTCTTTGGAAAGGTTGAATTGGCTCTCTGGAAAACCAGGGTTCTAGCCCTGCTACTGCTTTGCTTCCCCATACAGGATCCTGAGTTTCACCATAACATGGTGAAAGGCAAGGCTTTCCCCAACCTTCCCATCTTCAACCAGCCCCTCCTAAGGTCCAGAAACACACCTCTCCTCCTTGGCTCCTCCACCACTTGTATCAGAAAGTTATTTTCAATGATCTGCAGGAACTTCCTGGATTTTCAGCCTGTGGCAGGCTGTGTTGTCTCTCCAACAAGTATCAGGATGGTTGAAGTTCCCCAGGGGAACCAGGACCTGTGACCATGAGGCTACTTTCAGCTGCCCATAGAAAACCTCATCAACTTCCTGCTCCTCACAGGTGCCCTGTAGTAAATACCCACCAGTGTCATCCACACCCTATAACAATTGACAAAGCCCTGTTTTCACAGAGAACTCTATCCCTGGAATTGCAGCTGCGTTAGAAACAAAGGCAGCAAGATGCAATTGCTGAGAGCAGTTTGCAGCACAGCAACTCCCCAGACAGACAGAGCCCACCTCAGCCAGCCCCGTGTCTGTGTTGGGGGGACAGCATTTGGCAGCTGAGGAGCAGCCCCTGGGCTCCCCCAGCCTCTGGGAACAGGGGAAAGCAGAGGGTTGATGCCTCTTCCCTCAACCATCAGGAGACGGGGGAGCAGGAGAGGAAGAACAGGGTACAGAGCTGAAACTGCCCCGAACAGGGGAGCTGAGAGTCTGTGGCTGCCCTCAGGGCATATATAACCAAATAATAATAACCAAATATTATAGAATAATATAAATATAATATATATATATATAATTTATATATATATATAATATATATATATAATAGAATATAATAGAATAACCAAAACATCGGCTCTGCATTGACAGGATATATGGAATGCAGCTTTCCTTCTGCTCGCACAAGGAACAGCCCATCCCCACACCCCGGGGACAGGAGCCACACACCGACACCTGACAGGCTCTGCTCCAGCCTGCTGGCTCCAGAGGCCCCACTCTGCAGCACAGAAGTGACCAAGCCTGGGTTGCTACTGACTCACGTCTTGAGGGTCTCCAGCGGGGCTGGCCAGTGTCTGACAAGGCTCCTGCACTGCTGTGGGAGTAGCAGGATCTCTCTCTTCTCCCTACTCGCCCGGATTTATGAGCTCTGGAGGAGTTTATCGCCTTCCACGCCTCAAAGTTTGGCTAAAATCAACTGAATTGTGATGGAAAGATGGAGATTGTTACTGGGAAGAAAAGAAAGGAGGGATAGGCAAAGCTGTTGCATCAACTTTGTTCAGAGAACCGGGCTAAAATCCACAGAACATTTCCCAAACTGCTCCTTCTTCACAGTGTTTCTTTATGACATTTTTCTAACAAAAGTGTTTCTGACTTTTCATTTAAAATTACATTTCTTTTAGAAAAAGTGACCTAAAAAAGGTTAAATAACCCCTCAATAGCTGACATGCAACATGAAAATAAAAATCAGGAAATGGGAAAAGGGTCATTAACACTTGTATTTAATTGCAAAAATTAAAAATTTTTTTATTCTTCTTACATACAAATCTCATTTATTTACACACTTTACAGGCTTTTCCCAAGTATTTACAAAGTTTGCAATATATTAAATTAGGACCATCCATAAAATTCTGCATTAAGTGCATATTCACATTCTTTTTTTTTTTTTTTTAATCCATCACTGAATTTAGTGTTCAGTATTGAAACAGTCTTTATGCATATATAGCTTTACCCAGGACCTCTGAGCCTTTAGAATGTGGCTCCCCTCCCCAAGACAAGGAGATAATGCTAAAAATAAATCACCTGCCATTTGAATCTCCAAAACAAAGGTAAGTCCAGCATCTCCCTTGTCTAACTCAGCAGGACACTAAATCTGCCCTTTACAAGGAGGAGGTTCCTGAAGAGGAGGGTATCGAGTTCTACCTATAAAATTTACCAAGAGGATAAAGTTTGGTTTCCAGAAAGCAAAAGCTCTGTGTACCCACCAAAATGGCCTCATCCCAGGAAGTGTTCAGTTCTCTTGGGGGCCACAGGGCTGAATGTCTACCTGGGATTGGGGTGTGTGGAAACTTCCCTCCTGGAGGGAGGGAACAAGAGGGTTTCAAGGCAGAAGGATCCCCTCTTCTGAGACACTGGTGTTTACAGGGCTCACATCTCTACTATGGGATGCTCTCCTGCTCCCCACCTCCTCCTGCTGCTGGAGCCCAGGAGGCCACAAGGGCAGGGAGGTGCTTTGATCCAGCCCAGTTAAACCAGCTTCTCCTCCAGAACACTGCAAAAACAGGTCTGGTGGGAGAAACTGAAGTTTGGAGACTCACGGGAAATCTGACTCAAAGCTCTCCAGAGCCTTGCAAAGAGACCCCTCGGGGGAATCAATGTGTGCAATAACAGTGGGCAGGGAAAAAAATGAAAAGGAACAAAGAAAGCAAAAGAAAGAATCAATAGAAACTGCCAGCTTGGCTCCCGTGGGGGCCACTGATTTCCTGGTACTGAAGTAAATCATAATAATCCTTTCTCCTCCTTTCAGTTACCCTGAGTTCAGGACTGACTGACAGCACCGGTCAGTGACCCCTGCTTTGGGGAGCAGCTTTAAACCACGATCCTCCTGCCCAGCTGACCAGGACAGCCCGTCCTTCCAGCCTGGCAAGTGCAGAGGTGACCTCTCCTCACCTCTGCCCACTGAGCTCGTGGGTAGTACCGATTTCTGGTGTGATTTCAGAGCAGCTTTACAGCCTTGGGATGTGGGGCGAGGAGGAATCAATCTCCCAGCTCACAGGCAATGAGCTCTGAAGCACACAAAGAGATTTTAAAATGTGCTGACTGGGAACCCCTGTGAGCTGGGCAGAGTGGGAGTGGGAGATTGTCCAAACCAGCACAGAGCGTGCAAAAGGGGAGCTGAGGTGAGGGAGACTATGGTGGGACACCCCCTCCATGAGATCTCATCACGGCTGTGAAACCTCAGTAGCTGCAGGAACAGCCCTGTTCCCTCCAGTTCCACCTCAGCAGGCCCCTAGGACCCCTTCTCTAGCGAAGTCCTGCAGCCTTTCCAGGGACTCTGTGAAGCTGGAGGTCTGGATGTGGAAGATGACCAGGGCTTAAGTGCAGTAAAGGTATTAAATCCTCCCTTTTGCCATCCCAGTTTTGCCATTGTGGCCTCACCTCCAGATTTCCCACCGCGGCTCCTCACCCGCCCTGGCATGTGGAAGGTGTGAGCACCACTCCTCTGGCAGCTGCAGACAGGAGCTGCTCTGGAAGCTGTGCTGCAGACTGGGGCTCTGCACTTCGGCCAAAATCGGCTCTTTATCAGCAGGAGAACTGCCCTCCTGTTTTAGTTTAGCAGCTAATTCCTTACAGCTTTTGGAAGAGGAAGAGAAAATATACCGGAGAGCTTAAAAACAAATGATGTAAACTCCGAAGGGAGTGAGGTTGGGACATATGCAATGTATCGCTGAGACAGAGCTGGAAACTTATGCAGAGCCCATAAAGTGCACTTGGAAGGCTGCTCTGCACACAGGCCAGACTCACCAGCTCCTGTCCAACCAGCTGCAACTCTTCGAGGAAGGGAGAAGCCCTGGTGAGAGCACTTCTGCTAAACAGGCACAAACCTGCCCCTTCCTCCCCCTCCTCCCCCCAGTCCAAACAGCAACTGTAAATAGATCCATTTTCTCTGCTTCTTCCCGAAAGAGCCAGACAGCCACAATGGCTTAAGTGTGACTCTCAAAATCCAGGCATTTCACAGACACTTGGGAATTGTCTCCGCAGCTCTTTTACAAGTTACAGTCAAGGACACTTAGCAGTGACAGTGTCACTGAACCGCTGCAATCTCAGCAAGAATGGCTCCAGCAGCAGCTTTGAGCCAATGCTTTACAAAAATGGGTCAGATACAAAACCAGTAAGAGGTGAAGTAACCTTGTCAGCCTTTGAATTTGATTTGAGAAGCTGCCAAAGTGTAAATAGCAACAGTCACTAATGAGGCCCTAATTCTGCCATCACCGAACTCCCAAATTTCCATTAAGTAAGACCCAGGCTTTAAGAGGAGGGAGAGGGGTGGTGTGTGTGTGTGTCTTGGCATGTACAATATTGAATGTAGTGTCATGAATGTGAAATACACTCCAAGCAGTGAGAATACTAATGGAAGTGTTATTAGTCCAATTCCCTTTAATACTTTGTAACAAATTATATTAGTCCTTTTCTATCCTGAGAGAGCCAGACTCTCCCCCTTTGGTTCTACTAGATCTGGTGTGTGTCCAGCACTGAGGGCCATGCACAGACTGACACAGGTGCTGGGCTTGCTCTCACTGTTTTGACAGGAGAAAAACAAGGGTTATGCATAGAAATGATTGTAGTGTCAAGGCCTCAGACTAAATTCTTTGGAGCAGGAACTGTCCTCTGCCTTTTTCTTGTACAGGAGCCAGTGGTCATCCCACTTGGCAGCTTTTGTCAGCTCCTAATCAGATTAGCACAATGTTTGCTCCCATTCTCCTCAAAAACAAAGGCTGGACAGACATTTTCCAATCTGTCATTTTACATGTACCTAAAATATTTACAGAGAAAAAGGCTCTTGCTCCTGAGAACAGAGTTAACTCACTGTCGACCAAAACCCCTCCCAACTCCATATTAACAAGTGTGAGAGTATGTCCTGAACTCCAGCCCTGGCCTATGAGTTCAGCCTGACACATCTGTAAATGATCTTCAGCAGTGGGATCAGACCCAAAGGATCAGACTTGGAAGGGACCGGAGCATCCGCAGCCTGCAAACACCGAACCCGAGCCTCTCTCAGGGCACTGGAGACAGCACTGCTCCAGCAGCAGGAAACAAGCAAAGGCAGCTTGGAAAGGACCCAGGAAAAACCAACGTTCATTCTCAAGACAGAGTTCCAGGTCTGGAAGGAGTCAATACAAAAATATGCCAGGGAAAAGGGAGGTTTCAGGTGCTCCCAGAGGTACCGTGGGCTGGGAACACAGGCAGTGCCTCCAAAAACAAGGAGCAGCTGAGAACGGCTGTGCAGCCCTTGGTGTCTGAGGTGAAAGTTGGACAGAGCTGCTCTCTCCCAGCTCCATCCAGAACTCCTGCACCGCCAGCACCACTAACATGTGTTTGTTGGTGTTTTTGCAGGAAAGGAAGTAGAGGTGAAGAAAAGCACAATTACCATTTGACTCACTCACAACCTGCTGACAGAGAGCTGCAGAAGGGTGACCACAACATAGAGAGGCCTGAAGGGATTCTTTTGGTACTAGAAGGATGAAGTGGGTGAGAGTTTCTGCCCTCAGGCTCAAGGCTTTCCCCAGCCTGGGAACAGGAGCCAAGATCAGCTCTGCAGGGCTCACACACCTGCAGACGTGAGGGAGAGCTGGGATGTATCACCAATTCCTTCCCTTTATAGAACTGGCCTGATTACACAGGCTCAAAGCTTCCTCCTCAGGAGGAATGTACATAGAAATGTCACACACCCTATCCACTCCCAAACCCCCCAGGAAGTTTCAGAAGTGCCATAATCCATAAAGAACACAAGGTGAATCTCATCCTGAGAAATCCATTTGCTGCTCCTGGAAAAAAACCCTTTGCTGCAAACCCAGGGCTTACCTGAGGGGACAGGGAGGGTCATAAATAGCTTGAGCTTCTCCCAAAATACAGTTGAGGAAAGGCAAAGGATTACCTCAAGGGTCAGGAAAATAGTCACTTTTAAACACTGTAAACATGCAGGGTGGCAAAGCTGCCTGCCCCAGTTGCCCCGGCTCGCTCCTCTCAAGATGTTGCCTTGGCTTCAAAGCTGAAAGTCTTCTTGTCCAGCTCTGTTTTCCCACCCCACCATCTTTAGCTGGCAGCTCCATCACAAATCACCACTGGCTGTGTCCCTCTGGCCATGAAGCTCATTGTCCAGTGATCTGCGCTGGCATAACCTTGGGAAGAGGCAATGGAGAGGCTGTGTTAGATGAATCCATCCTTAACAAGCGCTCCCATTTCCCACAAAGGGATGTGGTCATGCTGGAGCTCTTTGCAAGGACACTTCCCTCAGTGGGCACTGGCTTTCTAATACCTATTGTGTATCCACACTGCTCAAGCTTTGAGCACCCCTGGTATCCCAGTGTTGGTGTTCCAGGCCACAAACTCCCAGTCCAGAAGGATCACTCCCTGTGCTGTGGCAAGCAGGCACACACCAGTCTGGAGGTGGCAATGGCACAAACCACCATCCCAGGTATCAGACTGAAAAGACTCAGCTGGAAGCAGTCTCCTGATTCCAAGGGCTCTCCCAGTCCCTGCATGCCACAGCTCTGGTACTCACCCAAATCTCCAGCTTCCAGCTCCACCTTGAACATCTCACAGTGTCCTCTGCACGTGTCCAGAGGTGCAACAGTCAGGGTAAGCTGCCCACTCCCAACAGCGAAGAGACTGTGCAGGCTGTAGCTCTAGGATGGGAGGAGAGGATTTCAAAAGCCTGGTCAGCTTTCCTTGGCTCTGTCTGCCCAAAGCAGGGACAAGTCACTGCCCTGCAGGCAGGTGAGACAGAGCAAACAACACATTTGCTGCTGCCCCAGTTACCAGCGGATCACAGAATCTTAGCTGAGGTCAGCTGTATGCAAGGGTTCTCCTCCCCTCCAAGGCAAGGCAGGGCTTGCACATCCCCAAAACTCAGGAAAACAGAGGAGGAGATCAGGCCAGAAGCCTGAAGTGTCTCAGAATGAGTAAGACTCACTGCCAGGAACAGCTCCTAAAATGCAACTCTTAAAGGAATTCTGCCCAACTGTGCACAAAAGCACCTCAGCCAGCTATAGCAAGGCCAGACACATGAATGGAGCAGGCAAGGGGTGCTGGAACAAGATGATCTTTAAAGTCCCTTGTTTCTGTGACATCTCCAGCTGCCAAGGGAGATGGGCACAGGGTATCTCCTGTCCCACATTAGACACAACCATCTTGAGATGCCACTTCACACACAGATGGACAGAGCTGATACAATACCAAATGCTCCTTTTCAGGACTATATCAGCTGAAAATACCCTGCAAATCCCACAAAAACTCAGAGCTGCTGGGAGACAACTCACAGACAGGAAGAGAATGTCTCTGGAATTAATTTCTCACCTTATTCCCCAAATCTGGATGGCGGATGAGGAAGCAGCTCTCCAGGGACACTGTCTTGGGGAAGGACAGCAAAGAGGAAGCGGAGAAAAAATCCTGCAGAATCCGAGATTTATTCACAGACTTGTTCCTAAACAAACCAGCCCATATTAAAGAATCATCATACAATGATTATGTTTACATTTAAAAGCTACTTTCCAGATAAAATTCTTGCCAAACATTCATGCTTGATAAACAGCATGACAGACTAGCCCTGGGAGCCAGGAGCAAAATTCAACCTCAGTCTCTAAACCTGTGCTCCTTCCCACCTTCCTCTGGGCTCCTGCACTAGGACCATGTAAAGAAAGAACAAACAGATCCTGATGGATACCTGAACTTCATTATCCTCTCCCCTTAAAATGATCCAAGTCATTGACCAGATCCATTAATTACAAAAGGTGCAGAGAGGTGGCATCATACACAACCATAACTGAACCCATATGGCAAGGCAAGGGGGATCCAAGGCCTGAACTCTAAACCAGGAAATGTAACTGGAAAAGGCCAGGTGGGGCTTGTTATTTTTCCATCCCTCTCTGGGGGACTGACATGATTAATTCTTCTGTACCCTGACCATCCCTCTACCAGTGCTTGCTGTGAGACCTTAGAGAGCTCTGAGTTGTTCACACTAAAGGCTTTGGCAAAGAGCTTTTAGTTAACAGGGGCAGGATTAGAGTTGGCCGTATTTTCTGCACAAGACTAAACACAAATTGCAGGATTATTTGACTTTCCATTACTTCTCAGTGTTTGCAGAAGTAATGGCATCTCTTCTCAGTCAGCACCAGTGGTGGAGGATTTCCACTGAGCAGAGGTGATAGAAAAGTGAACGAGTTGCCTTATATGATCAGATCACAGCCCAGATGATTTACAGCCTGAAGAACGGGACCAGGCAGTCCCTGAGATTTAATCTTATAAGGGAATTTTAATAATATAAGGGAATTTATCTTACAAGGATAATTTTATCTTATAAGGGAAGCAATACCTGGAGACCAAGCCACAACCCTCCATTTTTAGTGCAGAAGCCTTGTCCTCAGAACAAATCAGTGCCAGCAAGCGGAAGCAGCCTGTAGCCCACTCCTGTATGCCTTCCCTCCAGTTAAACTGCAACTTGGAACCACTGGTGGTTCACACAGGCAGAGCCTGAGCACCCCTGCAGAAAGGATGTGTCCGTCCACCACATTTTGTCTGACTCACCAGGGAAAGAAAAATGGACAGCTCCATAATTCAGCTGAATTTTCTTCTATTATAACCTCTGCCAGTTCTGGATCCTGGGACTGAAAATGCTTCAGTTCTTCATAGGAGAGATGCTGCCCTGTCTTAAAGAACATGAAACAAAGATAAATGCTGTGCTCCCAGGGTTGCTCCCTGCTTCCATTTCCCTCCCACTAGAAAACATTCAAGAGCAATAGCCATGTGGATTGCTAAGTGTCCAAATACAATGATCATTAGTCAGAGGAACAATGCAGGGAGCTCTCTCCTCCCTCATTTTTACACTGGGGTAAAATGTCTTCTTAGACACATGTCCTGAATGAGCAGTTTGAGTTCATGGGTGAAAATACTGGGCAGGGTTTTTGGGCTCATGCTGTTCAAGAGTTTGGACTCATCACCGAGCCTCACAAATCCCTGCATTACCTTGATTAGAAAAGGCTGATGCCTCTGGAGCTTTTCTGATAGCTCTCTGAAGTCTGTCACTATCTGAAGGCTTTTCACAGCAGAACAGACTGTGCAGTTTGTGGGAAGTGCGGAAGTGTTCTGTCTGCAACCTGCTGCCCACCAGTCCTGGCATTCTGGGGAAGAAACAAGGGAAACCTGTTTAGTAAAACCAAAAATGGAATTAAAAGGAGACAAATTCAATGATAAACTCATTATCCCTAACAGGAAAGACTGAGATTTCTTATAGTTTCTGATGACTGTAACTCAAAAAGCAGCTTTGCCAGGCAGGGAACTGAAGGAAATGTTTCCAGCACGTTTTGGAGATACAGCTAAAGGTTGTGAGCAATGGGAGAGCTTATGGAAATTCCACTTCCCTGTACATGAGGCACACAGGCTCAGCTACCTCTCCACGAGCAACAGAAGGATGGCAACCATCACATGTAGCATAATTAAACGGAAACAAGTCCATAAGCAAAAGAGCAACCCAAAAGTGTTATCAAGGAGGTAACACCCAGTAAACAAAAAAAGATCCAGGTTGGAAAGAGTAACTCCCACATGGTTAGCATTGGTGTCATGAACCCTGCTAGGACATACCTGAAATCATCACCCTCCCCTTCACCAATGTGTTAATTTAGAAATACTTTGTCCCAGGTAATTGTTGTCCAGTCTCTGATGTGCAGAAAATCCTGGCCAAATGTCAGATTTCACCAAGACATGCTGCTGCTATTTTCAGTCATCCCATGCATTGACTTGAAGATGAACTGGGGAGAAGATTCCCAGCACGAAAAACCCTGCACCACAGCTACATTCATTTTAAATTCCAAAAATTTTTGTTAAACCACAATGAGCTGAACTGGCCTTCAATGAACACTGCATATGTTTACATCTTCAAAAATTCAATTTTTACATGAAAATACAACTTGATGCCTATATCCAGCCTCCCTCCTCTAACTTAAGAGCTCTCCCAAAAAACCAGAATCATTAAGAGAAGGGACTTGTTGCAGCAGGGAATGAGCAGGACAATCCTGAACACCCCATGCATTTCTATGCTAAAGGATATGCAGAGCAGCCACCACACTGAAAGGGTGTGGTTCTAATCTACAGAATCACAGAACCACACAAAGATCAAATTCCAACTCCTGGCCCTGCACAGAGACATCCCAAACTCCCACTCTGCGCCTGAGAGTGGTGTCCAAATGCTCCTGGAGCTCTGGCAGCCTCAGAGCCATGCCCATTCCCTGGGGAGCCTGGGCAGTGCCAGCACCCTCTGGGGGAAGAACCCTTCTCTGATACCCAGTCTAAATGCCACCAACACAAATTTTATATTTAGAGACACAGCAGCAGGTTGTGAGAAATGGGAGAGCTTAATGGAAATTCAACTTCAAATACAGATTTTATGGCAGTGACAGCTCTGGTGCTGAAGCCTTAATCCAATGGGGGAGGCTTAACTTAGGCAGTGGCAGCAAACCCATCCCAGGCCTGATCTGTCAGGGTGGGTCAGGAAACATCTCACGTGAAATATCCTCACCAACAGGCCCACCCTGCCAGCACATGTCGAAACAGCTCTAAAGTCTCCTGGACATTGCTGCAGGCAACTCGGGAAACGGAGGGGATGGCAAAGGGACAAAGAAGAGTGAAGTCTGGCTGAAAATTCAAGTTGGGAAACAAGGATGCACAGCAGCTTTTTGGGGGAAAAAAAGACCACACAAAACCTGCCTGTCACTGCAACTTCCAGTCACACTCACACTCCTGCACTTCATAGGAGAGCTCTTGTTTTATTTTCCCCTCTGACATCTGCAACGGGCCAAGAGGAATGTTACAGAGGATTTACGTTCATTGAGACATCACAACAAGGAGCAGACCGGGATTCATTTTGCTTCTTTCTTGCTGAGTATTTCCAACTCCCAAATGCTGCATTTCCCACCCTACTGCTGGGATATGGACTGAAAGGGATCAGGATATAATTCCTAGTCTTTCTGGAAGACGCATCTACACTGCTTTCAGGGAAAGGGGGAAAAAGACAAAATGAAGTATAAAATCCTTCTTGCAAGCAGAAGTCCCACTCCCATGAGAAACTGCTCCGATGTACTTTCCCTCCCTGCTCACAAGAGAAAAAAGAAAATCTTTGTTCCACTGCCTGTAGAAAGCTTCAGTTTTACAACAACAAAAAAACTCAACTCACAAAAAACAGCTGGTCAGTGACAGGAAACAAAAGGCTGAAAGATCTCACCAGAGAAAGGGCAGTCGCTGTGAAGAGAACAAGAAAACATCTCTACAGTCTGTCATCAGACGGGGTGTAGCAAGACTGTAATTTTTCTCTGGGCAAAACTCAGAAACCTCATCCCTAAGCATTAAGCACAGTTGTCCCCAAATCTTCCCTCTGGGCTCAGGGCAGTACCCCACGGAACAGGATGCTAATCAGCTTGACAGTACAGAGCTTGATTCCTCTTTTGAGCCAGGCTGGGATATTTGCATTCTCAATTGCTCGATTCAGGAGGTGATTTCTTTTCCCCATGAATAACCAGAGCAGAGCACTGGTTGAGACGAATTTCAAATGCTGCAAGTGGGGTTGTGGGATTTTTTTTTTTTTCCTAGTAATTAATCTTTTCGATTTATTGTGGAGGGTGTTAAGTCTGTGCACCAGCATGTGTGTGACTGGCATGACAAGTACGGGCAGCGCCTGCCCTTCCCAGGGAGGGTGGGAGGAGAGATGGTGCACACAGGAGCCAACTGCCACTGGGGACCGGCAGGGTTTTACCCAGGATGCTGATTTTCTCTCCTTACCCTCCCTGCATTCCTTTTCCATTATCACCCTGCCTGCCCAGACACCCTGGGGACTGTTCCGGTGGAAGCTGAGCGCCGCTGTCTGTGCACACACACGGCTGTTTGGGGATGCGAATGGAAGATGCTCTTTTCATCCCAGCACAACCCTCACACCATGGTCCCATCCACTCCCAACACGCTGAAGTGCTGGGCGTGGGCAATTACCCCTGCAGAGCTGGAGAGCAGGAGAGCAGCTGTAGCAGTGACACATCCAACTATTCATTACGACACAAGTGTGGCCAGCTTCTTTCTGCTTTCTCACCCCTTTTTGAGGGGCAGCCTTCAGTTTGTCCAACAGAACTTCAGCTCCCCACCGGCCATAACCACCTAGTATTTCCTTTTATGTGTTATTTTTTCTCCAGAACAAGAGCTGCCTTTTCCCCCGTGTCAGGAGAGCTCCTAGCAGAGTCAGGGCTGGGACTTTCAGCTGCTAACACAGCACAGACTGAGAGATAACAATCTTCCCTTAAAACACATCTATGATTAATAAATGCTACAAGGAGTTTATGACTCTACTTTCCACTATGCAGAAAAATAATTTTCAAGTCACCACCAATTTAAAATGAGTACCCCGCCCTTCTTGGCTGTTTTCACAGAGGATCTCCCAAATTTTTGGCTGCCCCCAGCATAAGAGAGGGGTGTGTGTGCACAGCCCCAGAGATGCTGGGTGTGGATGATCAGATTGTGAACTCAAGGTTCCTGAGGAGACCTGGCCCTGCTTTTGCCCGTTGCAGCAGAGCAAATTAACTTATGGAAACTTGCCCACATGGATCTGAGAGCAGGATCTCAGCAAGCCCTGATCTCTTTAGGGACCATATGGAGGGCGCAGGATCAATCTGCCAGTGCAGCAGGTTCAAGGGAAGCCTCTAGCAGGGGAAACTTTTGTTCCTACAGGATCCAGAGCCAAGGGCTGCTTCTGACCCTAACAAAGTGCTCAAAACACAAAACCTTCTGCTTGTAGCACTGCAGGTGCTGAGGCAGTTTGCTGGCTCCCCACCAAGCTGGTTTGCTCCCTAGCACTCAGGGCTGCAAGGCTGAAGCGATCTTCACCAGGCAAATGCCAGCCAGGTCTGCACAGGGAAGTCTGCTCCCAGGGAAGACCCCTCAGGACTTCACAGCCCCCCCAGGTGTTGTGTCCATAGGGGCTGTTGCTGCCATCACCCACTGTAACCGAAAGGAAGCTCCCCAGAGGACTGGCTGATGTACTGAGCAGCTCCACAATCTGCAAAGGCTGGTTCCAAATCCCAGATTCCTCTTTCTGAGGATGAGACTATTGCCCAGACCCACCACTTACTTCACTGGAGCCAATCCTAGGAATATTCAAGCAACTTCAGCAAGCATTGGATGAGTTCAGGGCTCCCAAGAATGGCTGTGCACTGAACATTCCCCAAACATTTCTCTGTGTCCTTTCTTGTAGGTGCATTGTAGAAACCTGGGTGTTTTGTTAAAAGGGGATTCTGCCCCACTCAGGTGAGACCCCACCTGCAGAGCTGCCTCCACTCTGGGACCCCAACACAAGAAGGATGTGGAGCTGCTGAAGTGAGTCGCAAGGAAACCACAGAAATGCACCGAGGGCTGGAGCCCCTCTGCTTTGGAACCAGGCTGGGAGAGCTGGGGTTGCTCATCTGGAGAGGAAAAGGTTCTGGGGAGACCTTAAAGCCCCTTCCAGTGCCTTAAAGAGATCTCAGAGAGGGATCTGGGACAAGACCTGGAGTGTCAGGATGAGAGGGAATGGCTTCCACTACCAGAGGGCAGGGAGAGATGGGATATTGGAAAGAAATTCTTCCCTGTGAGGCTGGGGAGGCCCAGGCACAGGTTGCTCATAGAAGCTGTGGCTGCCCCATCTCTGGAAGCATTCAAGGCCAGGCTTGACTGGGCTTGGAGCAACCTGTGATTGTGGAACAATTCAGGCATCGATTCATGATCAGAATCTCTGACAGAGGTAAATCCCATCATTCTTACTTTACAGATGTGGGAATTCCAAGCTCTGTAGTTACCAGGTGGCACAGTTTGGAAGAGGCATTTGGAGCACTTTGTTGCACAAACAATGTTTCCCAAACTCTACCTTGCCGAAATTCTTCACTAGGCTAAAAATTAATTTGATCATTTATAATGTCATGCCAAAGTCAGGCTAAACTGATGGGCCCTTAAGTAAGTCAGGCAGGAAGCATAAGGATTATTAATTACAGCCTGCAAGTCCTGATTAAGGACTGTATCACAGTGGGGTTTTAAATATATACTACAAAAAGTGTGCCTGTTCAGCACGAGATCCTCACCCCTCCCTCATACTGAACTTTTACTGTACCTCTGGGTATACTGAATACATTTATGCCATGAGAAGAAAGTACCTCCTAGTTTGGTTCACAGCATTTTTAGGAACAGCTAGGAACAAAATAACTGCTACCAAAAAAACCCACCAAGAACCCCTTTATTGTTGTTCTGGGTAGAAGTCAACAGCTTGAAGAACTACTTGTTCATCTCACTAATGGGTAACGGCTGCTCCACCAGCCCAGGGATTATTAGTCAACCTCAAGCAAAGCACGAAAATGATTTTGATCCAACCAGACATTGTGAAATCAAGTCTGCTGAGCCGAGCCCAAGAGGAATTCACAGTCCACTGGGGCAAAAGAGCATTATTTCCAGGAATCTGCACCTACCAGTCTCAAAAATGGAAGGCAGGGACCAAGCTGTCAGGAAAGCATCCAAAGTCCACTCCAGCTGCACCTCTGGTTACCTGCCCCAGCGACAGCTTGTGCTGCATGAGCAATCTGCCTCAGAGGAACAGCTTTGGAAACAAATCCCTCCCAGCTGCTGTCACCTGCCTGATGGTGGCCTCTGCCTGTAAAAGGTTTGACATGTTTGTGTCACAAGTGCACAGAGGGCTCTGCCAGGCTGCTAAATGCCTCTGTGAGAGGCCACCTATGGCAAACGCTCTTCCTAGGAAAGACAATCTAATGTAAGGTTTCACTCTGCAAATGAGCAAACAAGCAATTTGAAGGCTTCACAACACAGAAGTAAAAGGCAGAGTATTTCGTGTTCCACAGCACCACAATAGTTTGGGGTTATTTTACTACCAGAAAACCCAAATAAACAGTGAAGGCTGAACGAAGGCCAAAGTAACAGAGAATATGAACAGCTTGGCACCACCCTGCCCTGCAAAATCAGCCGTTTTTTTCCCCTTTGAACAAGCCAACACATGTCTGCTGGTTGCTCTCAGGTTATATCATAAAAGGGTTGTTTACACACACAAAAGATCAGATAAACTTGGCAGCTGTGCAGTGATGGGAGGGAGCCCTGCACATGCTGTGACCCACAACCAACTCCAAATACTTTAGCCCCCAAAGCGGGTGCACGAGAACATGCACGAAAACAAGAGCAAAAACCAACTCAACTTCGCTTAGGAAAAAAAAGTAACATCCTTTGAGAGCAAGAGGAGAGGCAACAAGCAGAAAGCAGATCCTGCCTTACCTCCCAGGCAGCCTTATTGTGCAACCCTTCTTTCAGAGCAGGCCCATGCTCTGAAATCAGGAATCCCTAAGCCCCATGTGTCAGACAGAGCATGGGCTGCAAAGCCATGGAGAAAGGCTGGATGAACACCTGGGTGCTCAGCTCACAGGGAAAGGCTGGATGAACACCTGGGTGCCCCTGATGCTCTCAAGAAGCAGCAGCCTGGGCAAGGCAGGCATACTGGATGCTCTCCTGCACAGAGCTGTGCCAAGGACAAAAACACTCCAAGGCTGGAGTGAGAGAAGCATAGGGAAAAGTGTTCTGCCTACAAAGGGTTAAGATCAGAGAAGAGACAGGAGCTGGCCAAGTGCCAAGGCAAGCCTCCAGCTAAACCCAAGGTGGGCCAGCCAAGAAGCAGAGGCTGCTGCCTTCTCCCAGTAACCAGCTGCTGTCCTCCCCCAGTAACCCTGCTGTGACCCATCCCCACAAACAGCTCTGGCACCCAGCAGGCTTTAGTAACACAGTGACAGGCCATTTACAAGGTGTTGCTAAACACAGCTCCTCCAGCTGGGCTCCTTTCTCTACAATAATTACATATAAACCTGTAAAGATGATTTTAGCCCTACTGGTCTAGGGAAAAAGGGGTATTTAACACTTCTTCTCCAAGCTGGAGACAACCTGCACAGGATCTCTTTTCCAGCACTGAGATCCATGTGTGCTTTTGTCTGATTTCAGGTGTGCTGAGCAGTTACTGACCCAGCTGATTCTGGGCTGTGTAGGATGAGTGTGCCCAGGACCAAGTGTCATCATTAAAAGAAAAACTGGATTTTCCTCGAGATCATTACAACCCCTGCTACCAGTACAACGTGCAAATTGTCACATTGGGTCACAGCCTGTTCCCCACTGACAGACCTGCTCTGCTGAGCTTTTGAGCTACAAGGACGGAATTTACTATGGGCAGACACACAAGTTAATGTGAAAGCAGCTTAATGCTCTGCTCATCACATCACTGCATGGCTGGCAGGGAACAGTTACCAACCAGCTGACATCAAAAATCATATTTAGATATTAACAAGGCTGTAGGGATGACACAGTTGTGAAGGGAAGAAAAATCAGGCAGAGTGACCACCAGTGTGGATTTAAAATTTCTGTTAAAAGAACAGGAAACCCCTTTTCATTTGGCTTTACTGCAGAGAGCTCATATATTACTTCCTAATGCTTGCAGGGGAGACAGCAGCACTTGTACCCCTATTCTGCACCAGAGAACTGGAACACAGAGGGAATTGTCCATCCACAGCCTGTGTGAGAAATGAATCCAGAATGCATAGGTCCTACTTTTCCCCTGGAATAGCATCAGATAGCTGTGAGTTAACCCATGTGGCCATCACAATACACCGTGTTCCTTACAGCAGGCAGACCCAGAGGTCTGAGAGCCCACTGCCTCTCTGGGGTTATTAATGAAGGGCTGATGTGCCAAGAGCCACAGGCCCGGAGCAGCCAATGTGACCCAGCACTGGGGCTTTCACAAGCTCTGCATAAACACCAGCTCAGGAAGAGCAAATGCAAACCACATTTCCACAGACCTTTTCCCCAACCACAGGGACCTTGCCCTGGGAAAACAGCTGGAAGAGAGGCACAGACCCAAGGGTCTAAGAGTCAGCTATCAAGGAACAAAGAATGGGAACATAAGGTTTAATATGGCAATTGATCCGGGGGGAAAAAAAGTCAGCAAGAAAGAGAGCACAGAGACAGGCAAAAAGGAAATTTACTTTGGACTCAATCCTATAAACAATGCAAGAGAGTTCTGTGGATCCTGCTCCTCACCTCAGCTGCTCCAAGGTCCACCCACAGCCACTGATAGACAGGCAGCCCTTGTCACCCACAGCACAGCTCTTGGGTGGAAGGGACAAGGATGGAGGGCAGGTCACCATAAGCAGGAGGGAGGGAGGAGCACATCCTGCACCTCTGTACCTCCCAAAGCCTCACCACCAATCTGACTGGAGCTCTTGGCTCTCAGGGGAAACCCAGCAACTGAGCTGCCCTTGTTTTGCAACACAAACCTGGCTGCTCAGCCCACACCTCCCAGCGGACCAGGCTCCAACCTCAACCCTGGACACAGGAAAGCTGCCCCAAAGCTCAGGAGGGACAGCACAGCCCAGGCTGCCCCTGCCTGCCCAGGCACAGAGGAAGGAGCCAGACCACCCATGCCGGGCTGGGCCGTGTCCGCACCACGGCAATGTGGGCCAGCACTGCCGGTGGGCCACAGCAGCCTCCAGCTGACAACAGGTGGCTTTCAACAGGAACAGCCCCAGCTGGCTTTGAACTGGCGCTCCAAGATCCATCCTCAGCTCCCTCAAAATTTTCTTCCCAGGACCTATGTAGGGAAAGGAAGAGGAGTCTGTACGTCAAGTCCCTGCATTAGTGGTTTTCTCTGCTGCTCAGGCACAGTGCAACCATCCCTTCTATCTCAATAATGCATATAAACATCTCCAAGGGATGCCAAGAGGACGTTCCAGACTCTTCCATGGTGTCCAGCAAGATGACAAGGAGCAATGGCCACAAACTAAAACACAAAATTTTCCACCTCAACATGAGAAAGAACTTCTTTTCACGGAGGGTGGCAGAGCACTGGAACAGCTGCCCAGGGAGGTCATGTCTCCTCTCCCTCTGTACACATTCCAAACCCACCTGTTCCAGGTGACCCTGCCTTGGCAGTGGGGTTGAACTGGGTGACTTGCAGAGGTCCCTTCCAGTGCAAACTATTGTGGGATCCTATGATCAGAGAACACCAGACCTGCCTGCAAGACCTCCTGGACTTACACTCTCATCAACAAACAAGACACAAGATGCAGCTTTACCCCTTCCCTTCAGCATACCACAAGGCCAAAATTACAACACAATCAAAGCAGGGCTGAAAGGGCTTGGGAGAGCACTCAGTTGCAAGCTAAGGAACTCCTTCCAGATCCCTGCTGGATGGCTTCACCAGTGTCCTCTCAGCAGCAAGCTGTGATGGTGACACCAGTGTCACGGGGACAGTGTCGGTGGCCGCAGCTGCCTGCTGGGAAGCCAGGACATGAGGGATTCCCACAGGAACTCAGCCAAGGTTCAGGCTGGGTGCTGCACTCTCCCTTCAAATAGCCAGAATCTTGTCCAGTTCCTTTTGCTGAGGCAGGATCAAAGTCACTCCAGCCAACCCCAGTCAATCTGTTAATGGGGACATGCTGTGGCTTCCACCACAACCTAATTCTGTGGAAAGAGAGCAGGAACTGCCTCCCCCCTCTCCTCTTTTCCCCAGAACTGGATTGCTGCCCATCCTATTGCTCATCGCTTCTGAAGACTTACAGGACTCACACAGGCATGAAAGATTCTATGTGCATTTAAATAACAACACTGCATCCTTCCTCTCCATCCATCCTTCCCTTTTCCCCTCTTCCACTGGATGTTTGCCCATCTCCTCATCATTCAGCTGGTTTTTCCAAAGGTAGTCAGAACTGCTCCTGCTCTTATTTATCAAGGAGATGCTCATTGTTTCAGGCAGCCCTTGCCCTACAAACCTTTTGCTGTGCCAAGGAACATCCCTGGGCTCTTCTCATCCAAAGGGACCCTGTGGTATCTGAGGGAAGAACCTGTCAACTTTCTTGACAAAATCTGACTGAACAAATAAAATAGAATCCCAGACTGGTTTGGGTTGGAAGGGACCTTAAAATTCATCTTGCTTCACCCCCTGCCATGGGCAGGGACACCTTCCACTATCCCAGGTTGCTCCAAGCCCCATCCAACCCGGCCTGGAATGCTTCCAGGGACAGGGCAGCCACAGCTTCTCTGGGCAACCTGTGCCAGGGCCTCCCTAGCCTCACAGGAAGAATTTCCTCCTAACATCCAACCTCCCCTCCTTCAAATTTAGTCCATTACCCTTTGCCCTGTCACTCCTGGCCGTTGTGAAAAGTGAAATGAGCATTAAAATTCCCACTGGATTCCATCTCAATACAGGAGAAGGGGGGTGTTCACCCGTGGAAAAGCTGGAATGCAGTAGATAAGCAGGCTTCTAATGTCAAGTGCTTATCAGAGCCATCTCCTCACCTTTGTTTTTCACTCCCAGAGATATCCCAATGTATAAGAAGAGGAACAATGGGGCATACCCAGTGTCACCCATACAAATTGGAATCAACAGAAATCCCACGATGGAAAAGAGGGAGGGAGAGAATGCAGAATGGTGCTGGCATTTCAGGGAGCCCTTTTTAGCTCTGGCAGGAAGGTTAGAGCCAACACAGACAGCTCCAACACAATGAGGTGCCCAAGCTAAATATAAATCTGACAAGGGCAGGCTATAGGAGTTTGTTTTTACAGTGAGCCACCAGACCATCAACATTGTGCCACATCCCTGCTCAAAATAATTCACAGCTTTATCATCACTGACAGTCTTTGTGCTCCGGCAGAGGCAGAGCCCAGGCTTGCACCCACCTGCCAGTCTAAGTCAGTGAAATGATTAAACAAGAATGAGAAATAGCCAAACTTTTCCATTTGTATTATGCCATTCTAGGAAAATCTACGATGTTGCTCTGCTGTAATGGGATCACCTCACGGGGAACCCTTATCTGACTTCCTCACACACACACACACACACACACACTGCCCTTAATGTCAAGTAAACATGACAGCACTCAATCCCCCAGGCCTTTCCCAATATGCCACTTGGCAAAAACTCCTCTTCCTTAAAGCAGGCCACAACTTGAGGTTTTTACACTTTGCTCACAGATACAAAGATTTGCTTGAGAAACTGGTTTTGCTCTACTCAGAAAAACAAGGAAAGGTGACATTTTCCCAGCAGAGCTATCTCAGTTCTGGTTCTTAGAAGTGCAAAGATTTCTAGAGGAAAGGGAACTCATGTGGAAGAAAGACCTGAAGTGTTAAAAGCAAGGAAAAGAGAATGTGCAAGAACAAAATTATCAAGTTAGAGATAAAATATGCTTCAGTCCCAGTGAAGCTGGAACTTAGGATGCTATTTTAAGTATAGTGGTAGGAAAAGAGAAAAGCATGATGCCAAGCCAGCAACACATTTATGGTGCCCTGGAGACGCCTGAGTGACTCGCGTGGCTGATATTTAAGCTGGTATTTCTCGCTAGAAGGGAAAACATTTCCTTACTCTCCAGCATGTACTTCTTGGCAATGGGCAGGGACAGCAGCCGGATATGGCCGACGAGGGAGCCCCAGGCCTGGGCTCTGGAGAGTGGCGCTTCGGGCGGCAGCGGGTTGTAGGGCTGGATCACCAAGTAAACAGTCAGCAACACCAAGCCCAGGGTGAGCAGACCCTGTGAGGGAAAACAGGCACAGAGTTAATCACACTGCAGGCAGCTGAGGTGTCCTCAGACTGGGACACGCCTTCTGCTGGTATCAAAGGGCTGTGCCTGTGCACCACAACATGAACACTTATTTTTGCTGTGTCTCCTCGTTCAGCTGCAATGCTATTTATGTGCACAGAGTTGACACCTAATTTTATTATTAGGGCTGTCCACGGATGAAATTAAGCAGCCTTCAAACCCAAGCCACACAAACAACTCTGTTCCTGTATCTTAGCACTGCAAATAATCCAGCATGAGATCAATCAGGATTATCTACAGATAGTTCCTTTTCCTCCCTACCTAATCAAATAAAAGCTTGCACTCCTGCCATGCCTCTTACACAAGGAAAACTCTGTGGCTTTTGCAAACATCCGTCAAGCCTCGAAACACTTTGGCAGAGTTGGCACCAGCTCCCTCCTCCATACCAGAATCCCAAATAAGCCTTAAAGAGATGACATGACGCATTTCTCCCCCTGGCCAAAGTCAAACTGAATCAACAGCAAAAACAAGAACAGAAGCTGAAAGTTCAAATTTGCAGTTTCCTGCTCTCCTGCCTCATTTTACAGCTTTTTATAGGACACGAGGAAGAGAGCTTGGGTTTTTTTCCAAATAAAACCCAGTGCAATAGATTTGTAGAGATGACACTAAAGTATTACTGAATATTATGTCAGTGGGAAACTTTTCAGACTTGAAGCAAACATCTGGTCTAGTGGAAGGTGTCCTGCCCATGGCAGGAACTTAGAACTAGATGATCTTGAAGATCTCTTCCAACCCAAACCAGTCTGGGACTGAATGGTCTCAAACCTACCTAACAATAGCATCTTTACACCCACTTTGCAAAAGATTCTACAGAATCTCTTAGTTAAGACTTTTAAAACATTTTTCTACCATCAAGCATGATTATAATATGTTTGTTTCATAGACCATAAGGAGAATAAAAACATGTAGAAGTTTGTGACAGGGTCAGAAACAAAGCCATGTTCACTTCATTACTCAACCCTGAACTTCAAGAATCTCTTTCCTTCCTCACATTTCCACTCAGGATGCCAACATTAGGAATCTTAGTCTGAAAAATCAACCCAGATCTCATTATTTAATAATGGAGATGGAAGATATTGACAACATAAATTTACAGCACACATGAGTAATTCCAAATCTTGGGCAGCTATCTCCTGTTCTCAAAGCAGCTCGTGGCATGAAGGAAGGAAGCTACACTTCACAGCTTTTTAAATAAAGATCTTGGAAAATTAATTAATAAAATGTAATGGGAAATAGAAAGCTCAAGTGCAAAGGAGAACCCTGACCCTCAAATGCTGTGCTCATGCACAAAAGTCATCTTACCTTGTAGAGAGCCACTAAGACAGGGTACCGTGGGGGGCCCCTCTGGGGTTCATTTCTTTCCAAGAGTTGCTTGATGAACTTCTCAATGGCTTTTTCTGACATGCCACACTGGTGGCCAGTCTGTCTCACCAGATCAATGGTCTCAGAGAGCTTGTCATAGATGCTGAGCTCATTGGCCGAAAGCTCCATGGCCTCCGAGGAGAAATCCCTGAGGAGAGATGGGGTGCATTAACAGGAATCAACTGCAGCCACACCACCCAACAGCAGCTTGCACAGCCATCCCAGCAATGTGGCAGTGCCCAGGAAACAAGGAAGGCTCCTCTGGAGCAAACCTGCTCCCAGCCAACAGCACAACATTGAGCTGCACTCCTGATAGTCTCTGCTGGTTCAGGATCTCCCACCGACTCAAAGAAGCCGTGAAATTTCCTGACAAGAGCAGAACCAGCTGAGATTCGCAGCTTATGTAAATGAACAAAGCTTCCCAGAAATCCACGAAACTTCATTTATTCATCTATTCCAAATGAATCCATCCCATAAAGCAATTGCTCACCAAGTACAAAAGCCAACAATACAAAGCTGATCATCACACACAGCAGCCCCGCTAAGCCCTCCCGCGCTATAATTTCAGTCGCTTATTTTAACCCAGATTTGTTTTCATTAAATCCCCCGTCAGCAATAGGGACAGGACTGAGAAATAAGCAGAATGTGTGGGGCAAAGTTCAGCAGTTTACAATTTGTTTAAATTTTCGCAACCTAACGTCCAGGCCAACTGATTATTGAGTAACAGCAACATAAGAGCAGCTGCTCTGCAGGCAACAAAGCCCCTCACCTTCCTCTCCAAGTTTGCCTGCAGGTCAGAGATGTCCCAGAACTAAGTATCCCAGCAAGAACTGCATTGTGCTGGGTGACAAAATGGCATCTGACAGCCAATTATTTTTAACTTGTAAGACTCTACCCATGAGAGATCAACGTAAAGTTGCAAAAAAAAAAAAAAAAAAAAAAATATTTTCCTCTACCACTTCCACTCTGCCACAAAGGCCTCTTTGAGAGCAGCTGATGGGCTCAAGAAAAGATGTAAAGAAATTGCTGGACAAGGTACAAGTTGACAATGTGAGAATCACACTGTAAAAAATTTTCCCATTGCCTGGGGGAAAGGCATCTGTAGAGTTTTGCTTTGCCTCTTGTTTCTGAGCTGGGTAACACTAACCTGATCAAACTGGGCCAGCTGGGAGAGAGTTTAGAAATGCTCTGCCTGGAGAGCACAGCACAGCCTGAGGATCATCAAATAAAAACACAAGAAGCACAATGGATAATCACAGCTGAAAATTGAAATCAGGACCCTGTCCCCATTTTGCTCCAGTTTCCTGGGCCCAGGAACCACCTCATGAATCCACCTAATTCACCACTTTGCTCCTCAAATTCTGTCCCAGCACTGTGAGAAGTGTAAGTATCCCCAGGGCTCTGTACACATCTCCCGCACAGCCTGCTGTGAAAGCAGAGCTGCTCTGCTCACCTGAGCACACACACTGACCAGCCCTGAGTAACAAGCCACCCAAACTTAGATTTGCTCAGATGCAATTTGTTCTGGCTTCTCCCACAGCGCAAATCAGCCATAACTCTATGTATGGCTAGAACAAGAGACATGATAAAGCTCAGATTTGAACTCTGATTTGCCTTTAAAGGACTGGCTGACAGCTTTCCGCCTAAACCACGGGCTCCTATAAGTCACAGCTCAAGCAAGGGCAATTTTAATATCTTCTTTTTAATGCAACACTGGGGTGTATTTTCAAAAACCCCTAGGTTTCACAGGACTACCAGCTTCAGGGATTGCTCCTCCCCCCACAAGATCCCCCCTGTTCTGCCCTTGCATACTTGTTTATGTGATCACATGGAGCATCAGATCAGGAAAATTATCTGGCTGAAAAATAAACATAATTTGTTTGGTCAGCAGCTGCCTAAGCATTCAACTCCAGCAGTTAATGTCAGATGTTACATTAACATCAGTGTCAAATTTCTAGCCACAGCCACAGAAACACCAAAAAGGTAAAAATGGCAAATTAAAACCCAGCCCCAGAACACATTGCACTACATTACCAGGTTAATTAGCTCCTGGCCCTCTTCTACCGACATTCCTTGCATTCCATGCAAATATTTGTCCCAGATCTTGCCACCTGAGCAGCCCCATGGGCAAGCAAAGCAGGTTGGGTCAATAATATCTCTTATTAACCTCTCCAAGACAAGGACCTCTTCTTCGCATCTGTAAAGCACCTGCCATGCACATGATGATAAAAACAAACCATTGCTTTACTAACTCTTTCATTCACGCAATAACCTGATTCATGGAACAAGCAAGAGCCAGCACATCTGCAGGATATTAATGGCCTTTTTTTTTCCCCCTCCAGCTTTTCTGGTTATTCTAGTTGCCTGGACACTGTAAGTGGTGTGCTAAGTGGTCTGAAAGATTATCTAGTGTCCTCTGGCTCCTGAGTGCCAAAGCTTTCCCCAGTGAAGCTGTCCAGTGCAGAATTCCAGCAGATTCAACAAGCTTCTCCTGCTTGCAGGATCTGTCTGGAACCACTTAAAACAAACATCCTCACAGAAATGCTGTCAAACACTGTTGTCTCCCCTTTTCCAAACAACAGAAAAATCCTGCTAAAATACAACACAGAGATATATCTCAGTTCCCACCCCTCTCCTGCTAAAATACAACACAGAGATATATCTCAGTTCCCACCCCTCTCCATTTACATTCCACTCTGAGCAAACATCTCTGTAGACAACCCCTGTAAATCACAGACACTAAAAATCCAATCGAGCTCCTTGACAAATTCAAGAGTAACTCAATCTTCCAGCTAGGAAATAAGGCATTATAATCCCACATCGTTGGGAGAACGGAGGAGGCCTTAAAAAACAAATAACGAGCAATGATTTCTCTTCATATCCCTCCAATACAACCGACAAAACAATAACAGGCTGCTGTACCCTCTTTGCTACCACACACACTCTGAACAGGGCTCATCCCTTGCAAACCCCTTAGAGCGAGGCCTTTGAATGAGGAACCCGTATGCTATCCTGGTTTTTTATAAACTCCACCACCCTGGGAGGAATCAGCAGCTCTCTCCACAAACAGAAAGTGATGGCACTTGGCTTGCAGGGTTTGCACCCCAGCGCCCAGTTCTGCCCACAGAGCCCAGGGTGGTTAGTCCAAGGCTTTAGAAGGTAAATATTTAGACAGAAACGCTGCTGGAGGAGTCTTTAATAGGGAAAGCTTGCTCGCCTTGCTGGTGAACCTACAATGATGTACATATGTTTAGATATAAAAATATATTCCATTTGCTTTAACACTCTTGATGCCGCCTCCCTCGCCCTGCCCGGGGATCAGGTCCCAGCCTTGCGCTGAAACCCCTCCGGAGGAACCCTCACCCGGCCACAGCCCCACGGCCTCGCCCGTGCTCCTCTGAGGCAGAGGAGCCCCAACCAGAGGATTATTCTTAAAAATACATCAATAAACTGAAACAGGACACCCCCAACCCCCACCCCCTGCTCCGGCCTCCACAAGCCGGGGAGCCCCCCCAGGCCGAGCCCGCGGGGGGAGGCTGCGCGCCGGGCCCCCCACGACCCCCGCCCGCGACCTCACCCCGCTCGCGTCCCGCCCGGCGGCTCCTCCCGCTCCGGCTGCGGCCCCGCCCGCCCCCCCCCCGCTCCCGCCCCGGCTCCCGCTCCCGCTGCCGGCGCCGCTCCTCCCGCCGCGGGGCGGGCGCGGCCCCGCTCCGGGCTCCCGGCAGGGCCCGGCCCGAACTGGGGCCCGTACAGTGCCCCGGGACCCGGTACCGCCCCGGGACCCCTACACCGCCCAGGAAACACTGCCTGGGACTCCCTACACCGCCCAGGGAACATTCCTCTGGGTCCCAGCACCGCCCCGAGACCCCCACACCGCCCAGGAAACACTGCCTGGGACCCCCACACCGCCCAGGGAACGCTGTCCGGGGGGCCAGCACTGCCAGGGGAACCCAACACCGCTCCCGGACCGCCACACTGCCCAGGGAACACTGCCAGGGACCCCAACACGCCTGGAGAACCCAGCACTACCCAGGGCCCCCCAACACCACCGAGGCCCTCAACACCCGGCCTGGCCCAGCCTGGGACCCCCAGCACTGCCCAGGACTCCCAACACCCTGTTTGGCCTGAAGCCTCAACACCCCCCAGGTCCCCACCAACACCTGTCCTTCCACTGCCCCAAACACCCCTCAGAACCCCCAACACTGCCCTGGGACCACCAGCACTGTCCTGGGACCCCCAACACCCCCCAGGACCTTCCAACACCCGAGCCAGCTCCAGGGCCTCCCAGTGCCACAAACATCCCTCAGGTCCCCCAACCACCCCAGTACCTCCCAACAGCCCCTCAACACCTTCATCACTCCCCTCTGGCACCCACAGTGTCCCACTGAGACTCCCTGCATGTTTCAGCCCAGAATATGGAGAATATGGCACCCATCTCAGTCTGTGACTGCCTCAACCCAGACCAGCCTGAGCCTCCCTTGGATCATCAGAGCTCCTTAGGACCCCTAAGACCCTTCCCAGCAGCCGTCTGAGCCCATAAATACTTTGAGACCACCCCCAGCAACTGCCTGACCCTGTCATTACGCACAGACACCCCACCAGTACCTATCTGAGCCCACAAACACCTTGAGACCACACCCCAGCACCTGCCTGATCCCCCATCACTCACAGACCCCCCCAAGAAACAGCCGAGCCCCCAGGACCCCACCGGCACTTTAAGACATCCCACACAACACCCACATGAGCCCTCAGCATCTTCCTGAGCTCTCAGCACACACAAGAACCCCCAAAATCTTCCACAGCCACATCACACAGCACCCCTAACACCTCCCTCCGGTCCCCAGCATCCCATTAGACCCCAGTATCACCCTGCAGCCCCACAGACCCTCCAGCACCCCCTGGGAGACCCACAGAGTGCCCCCTTGAACCCCACTTATCCCCAGCCCCATGGGGGACATGGGTGCCCATTCCCACAGGTCAAGTGACAAGCACAGTTAACACCCCCTAAAAAAATGTGGAAAGCCCTAAAAATTGTGGGAAAGGCTTCGAGGAGTAAAGGGCTGGAGATGGGACAAGGGAAGGTCCCTGGAGGCACCCCTGGCGTGAAAAGCTTGGGAGAATGCAGGAGCGAGGGCTTTCAGCCTCACCGTGCTCTCAGACATGAACTTCAGTCCTTAACTGCAATTAAACATATTTTCAGTCAGCTCTTGATTGTGGGTGTGATGTGTGTTTTTGGTATCTCTCCGATGCATTTTCATAGAATGCTAGAATGGTTTGGGTTGGAAGAACCTTAACGATCTTCTCGTTCCACTCCCCCTGTTCCACTAAAACAGGTCCCTTTAGAGCAATCTTGTTTCAATTTCAACCTTGTTTAAGTTCTCGGCCTCAACAACTTCCTGCAGCACTGAGTTCTGCAGATGAATTAAACATTGCAAGAAAAAGGACTTCCTCTAACTCAGGTTTGGATTTCCTGCCCTGTCAATACCAGCACAGGGAGAGGGATTGTCTCCTTGGCTTGATTTTACTGTCTTTCCAGGGGAATGAGATGGAATTCTGGGAGACACTCCTGGGCAGAACCCCTGCCCCAAATCCCATGGCTGGGGCACTGAAAGCTGTGGTTGAAGATTTGTTCCAACTTGTCAGAAGCTTGTGTGGGTTCTCAGCTTCCAAGGTGGATTCATCCAAGCAGGATGGTGGTAAACGCCCGCTGCCTTTGGGCTGGTATCCGAGATCTTCCCAATCTTGGCTTGGCTGAGGCAGCTCCTCTAATTCTTGTGGAGCGCCTTGAGGAATTTCAAACAGCTTAAAAGGAAAGCACCTGATTTAAAAAAAGCATCCTGTGGTCCAAACAAGCATGCATTTCCCTCCTGCTATTAATATCCCAGGCCTTGATCCTCCTCCAAATACTCGTACAGGCATTTAATGGCTTGCAAAGGAGCGGTGCCTTTGATCCTGGAGTGGGAATGTTTGCTGGGATGTGAATTATTAAAGGTGAAAGATGCTTTCAAGTGCAACATGCTGCCCATGTTTTCCAATGTGATTTATTGCCTGCCTGGTGTTTCTCCTAGCCTGGCAATGAAAAATTCATCTCCAGGTTTGGCGGGGATGTTTGGAGTGGAGTAACTCATGCTTTGGGCAAAAACTCCATCCTTTTTTCTAGAGATTATTTCCAGGGGAATAAGACAGACATTTCTTTCTGCCTGCTGTTCTGGGAAGCCTTTTGTTTCTCCGCTCCCACTTTGGGCCCTGCTCGAGCTCCCTGGTCCTTCCCTGCAGCAGCAATATTGCAGTGGGGAGGAATTGCTGCAGCTGCTGCCATCTAATGGGAAAATTCAGCCTCCACGGCCTCAACTCTTCATTTTGGAATCAAATAAGACCATTTCTTGCACAATCCTGCTGCCACTCGGCCAAGCAGCATCTTCCATGTACAATCCCAGCATATTTAGGCAAAAGGAAAAGCTGATCTGATGGGTGGCTTTACATGGGGAAGTGTTACAGACCCAGGAGAAAGAAGTTTTTGGGTTGATCCAGCTGAAATGGGGCTTCTCTTATTATGGATCAAATTTGCAAAGTACATTTTGATTTATATTATTTTTAAAGAAAAGAAAAAATAGTGAAGGGGGTCCCAAACCATAAGAAAAAGCCATTCCAGATATCCCAAATACCAAACCCAGGCCCAGCTCTGAGCCACATAAACCCTTCCTGAGGAGCTGTTCCATCACTAAAAATATTACATAAAGAAATACAGTAAAGAGGGATAAACATGGAATAGGAGCATTAAATATATTGCATTAAGAAAATAAAGTGTTTTAATGATGGGGCCAGAGGAAAATGACTTGAGGTCAGCGGTGGGGGGGAGACACAGGGGATGGAGAATTAGGGTACAGAGGTACTGGAGTGATAAATTGGGGTGTGCACAAAAAGTAAATCATCCCTTAAAGATTCAGATGCAAAGTTGAACCCTGGCTGGTGAAGCTGATATATATATATATATAATATAATTATAGATGAAAATATATAGTGTTGCTAGAAGCTCAACTCCTGTTGTGACTCTATTTTTTCTAAAAGCACAAACTGGCTACTATTATGCTTTTCCATTATGCACATATAAATAATAGTGGCAATAAAAAGCAAACCCAACTAGGCAGAATTATATCCCCAAACTCTGCACATAAGCACAGTCTTTAAATACACCTGTTGAACTGCTGGGAATTTACATGGAACATATAAAATACTTAAATATAGCACTTGTATTCTTATTCAATTAGTCTGTATGTCTTTTTTTTTTTTCTGTAAAAATATAGTTCAATCAAGCTGTAAAAAGATTAATAAAAAACAAAACAAACTTGAAATTGTGACATGTGTTTATTTAGATTTTTCAAGCTGGATTTAAAAACAATTCAGTACTTCACAAAGAGCAGAAAGGCAGGATGCAGCAGCTTGTTCTCTGCCCAGCCTGAGATTTGCTGCAATAGTCCAGAATTCTGCTCTGGGGACAACACAATGAAAAAAAACTTCTTGCAAGCATTGATCTTCTTCTTATCATGGACAAGCTCTTGGGGCTTTTGAATTTATTTTGAGCAAAATATTCAATAGTTTCTGTTAAGCCCCATCACTGCTCACTGCCAGGATAAACCAGGGAAGGGAAAAATTAGCTTTACCATGTCTCATTGTAAAGATTTAAGTGCATTTAAAATATATTGAATATCTCATTATTCCTGATCAAATCCAATCAGATTGCAAAGCCAGAGCAGAAGTCCCCAGAGCCCAGAGCACCAACAGCACTAAACCCCCTTGTTTTATACACTTGGATGGCTTCAGGTTTTCATTTCTTCTGTCCCAAGGCTTGGGTTTACTCCCTGCTGCTTCCAGTATCATTGCAACATCTCAGACCCAGCTGGGCTCCTTTTCTGCCTCTTTTCTTGGCCTGATTTTTCTCTCTAAAAGAAAGTGCTAAAGTTCTCTGAGAAGTTTTGGAGGGCTGGTGTGCTCAGGGGGAATGGCAGGGGGTCCCCCACAGCATCCAAGGACGATCAGGCAAGGAAGACAGGTAAAGAGGAGGTGTCCAAGGACTGTTTTGATGCTTTTCTGACTGTTAGTGCAGTTTCAGATCAATGTGTGGGTTGTCTGTCCATCACCAGCAGCAGCCCTTTTTCTTCTGCAGTGCCTGTGGTACCTCTTCAGCCTTATTTTTCAATTTATCTTCACGAACTTTGAGCAACCTGAGAGAAAAGGAAGCAAATTAGCTGGGTATTTCCCCCATATTTTGTATTGCTGTGCTGTTGGTCTTGACAAGCCAACAAGAGGCTCAGCACGGCTGAAAGGAGTCAGGATCCTTCCAGGTCCATGTGATCCGAGAGCTGTGGATGCTGCTAAAAATGCCAGCCTAAATCAAATCACAGGCAGAACTTGTTTCAGTCAGGCCAGGGAGAAATCAGCAGCATCCCCAAAAGGGTTTTATTCACCTCCTTGCAATGCTGGTTGTTCAGGAGATAAGTTAGGGCACTGCTAAGTGCTCATCCCCGCATGTGCTGCCCTGAGTTTTCCCTGACATTTAGGCATGGAGTCTCTGGTGACAGTGACATCTCTGTATCTGGAGTTTAAAAAGCAGGGAGGGAGCCCATTAAGTTGAGGACAGCTGGAAAAATCCAAGCACACAGCTCACCTGATGAAGCTGACCATGGACTCAAAGACGTTGTGGCCCGAGGCAGCACTGCACTCATAAAACATGAGCTGATGCTCCTAGAAGACACAGACCCCAAATAGAAATGTAATGTTCTTGCACTGGAACATTAAATTCCCACTTAATATGGGAATAAATAGCCATGAGACAGTCCCTGTCAAGGGGAAGCAGGAGGGAATCAAGGAAACAACTCAATAACTTATTTACTAGAATATAAGGGTGAAATCTAGAATTTCTGGTTGCTACAACACCAGCTTTTAATACCAAGGAAAAGGCTGACTGTGCAGACTGAAGAATTTGTGATGCTCTCTGGTAATGGGAGCAAACACAGAGGCATAACTAGATGTTCCCAACTCTTTTGTTCCCTACCAGTTTGGGAAAATAAACATCTATCCCTCATCTCCATTTGTAAAACTGGTCCGTGGATTCTGGCCCAAATCCCATTAGCTTTAAAATTAAGTCAGTAAAGGTGAAATTCTTCTCATTCTCCTCACCTAATTTTTATTTGCCATCTATATTTGAAGAGATTAATCAAATTTTGATAATTTCCGTATCTTTAAACCAGAAGAGGGCTCAGTGGGTTTATTGTTTTTTATGATGCTGGGAAGATACTCAACACTTCACAGCAAAGACAAGCAGAGCTGCAAATGTTTTAATTTACAAACCCAGTTCCATAAACCAATTTACTCGGGTGGCGCTGAGGCAAAATTAAAGAAAAAGCAAGGCAGGGAAGGGTGAGAGATGTGTTCAGAGAACATTTTGGCAACCACTGATGCATGAGGGGTAAATTAAGGGCTTTCCCCTTTCTCCAGGTCCTCAGGTTGGTGGTGTCCATCCTTAGCTGTCCCTGCCTCGCTTGAGTGGCTGTGCTTCACCACCTACCTTGGCCAGGCATTCACCCTCCTTTGTAGGGACCTGTCTCTGGGCAGCACAGTCGGTTTTGTTCCCAAGAAGCAGAACAGCAACTCCATCCTCTGCTGCTTCCTGAGTGAGAATGAAGGGAAGATCAGGACAGCTTCAAAATCTTCCTTGAATCCCAGCTGGCCACATTGTCTCCACATGTCCTGGAACACCATGACTGACACCCATGGATTTGGGCTAATAACAAAACTTTAAATTCTTAAAATAAGTTCAACAGCATTTAAGATTTATGTTTTTTTCCTTAAATCATCTGCCCTTGTCTATTAACAGGACAGAGCACTGGATGAGTTACACTTGCAACGAATTCATTTGTTCTCAACTGCAGCAGCCCCTCTGAAGGTGCTCTGGCTGTGATTTACAGGCACTGAGCAAGGCAACATCCTATTTTGTTTCAGCATTTTTAAACACTGGCTTTGTGTCAACTAGAAATCTCTGAAAATAAGTTTTTAATAAGCTTTGAATCACCTCCCATTCCCCAGGACTCAAAGTGGACTATTATTGATGTAAAAGCAACATTTTCCATTCATTTGCACTAGTGTTTAATTGTTTAAGAGTTGATCATTACCCTACCGGTGCAATCAACAAATTACCCTGGGAAACATTGCCAGCATGCAAAAGGCATCTGCATCTGACTTAAACCCTCCACGAAAAATTATTTCATCATGAAAGCAGTGCAGAGTACCCTTTCCAAAGGGCTTGGCCACTCCTATCAGTCCCAAGAGCTTGGGACCTCCCTCACCTGGATGCAGCTGAGCCAGTAGCGCACGTCGGAGAAGGAGTACTCGGAGGTGATGTCGTACATTAGCACCACCCCGTCCGCCTTCCTGAAGAACTGCTTGGTCATGCTGTGGTACCTGTGGGCATTTTGGATGATCACCAGCATGGTCTAAAGGAGGTTCTGCCTAGGAGTGATGTGACATCCTAGTGGAAAAGGTGGGAATGCAGGTCTACAAGGCAAGCCCCAGATTTGGCTACTGTCCTGATGGCAGGGGCTGTAGGAACAGGCTGAGTGCTGGTTTTATCTTAATTACTTCCTTTATTATGCTTTATCAGATCACATACTGTACAGAGTCCCTCCTTGAGCAACCTCACCTTTGCTTAGCAAAGCCAAGAATATTCATTGCCCCTAAACTTCATAGAAAAAAAAACAACTCAGGTTGTGTCCTTAAGCAGCACAGCACCTCACCTTTCCTGACCAGCTGAGTCCCACAGGCGGAGAGCAAAGTGCTTGTTATCCACAACAAGGTTTTTGATCTGATAATCCAGTCCTGGAAGACACAAAAGAGGATATTTTGATAGTGTAGAGTTCTGCCCTGTGACAGAAGATGGACGGAGAAGAAATGTGTTGCAGGATGTTGGAGGCTGCAGCTCCAGGGGTTGGTCCCAAGTGAACCTCTGCCTTTTAGATGTGTAATTGTTGGATTTTGGGAGGGTCTCTCATCGCATGATGAATAAAACCAGGTTGGAGAAGAGAGGAGAACGGAGCTGAAAGGCAAAGCAGAGAGGAAAGCACTGGGCTGCTGTCGCTAGTGCCCACCAGGAGGAGCACCATTTCCTGCCCATGAGCATCCAGGCGTGGGGACTTGGTGGTTCTGGTTGGCCCCTGGGGACCGCTTGTACAACACGCTTGGCATGAGCTGTAACAGGATGTGGTGACCTCCAGCAGCCTGTGGGGTGGAGGAAAGGGAATTACAGCCATGATCCAAGCAAGTGCTTGGAGAGGGGCTGGAGGAGACCTACCCACTGTGGCGGTGAGGTGGGGGTTGAAGGTGTCAGCGTGCAAACGGTACAGGAACGACGTTTTACCCACATGGGAGTCCCCAATGAACAGCACGTTGTAGAGGTGGTCTGGGTCCAGGGCAGCTTTGGGACAACCCCTTGGGGCAGCTCCTGCCCCACCTGCAGTCACAGCCCCTGGCTCTTCTGGGCTGGAATCACCTTCTTGGCTCATTTTCTGACCAAATTCTTGCATCTTCTCTCTTTGACCAACACTGAGGTCTTTGCTCTGTTCTCCCAAGAGCTGCCTTTGCCACAGTGAGTTGTCTCTGAGGACCAGCCCCAGCTGATCCCTCTCAGCATCTTCTGGTCGCACTGTGTGCAGTGTTGATGCTGGTGGCAGCCCTTGCTTTGGATGCTCAGCAGGTCCAGCAGCCGTGTGCTCCGGTGCCATCGTGGGTGGTGTCTCCCTCTCTGGCTGTTGGGCCACCGTGTGAAGCCTCCCCTCATGTCCCTGTGCTGAAACCTGCTCCTGAAGCTCCCTTTGGGCTGCCTGTCCCGGAGCACAAAGCTGCCACGTATCTGGAATGAGAACATCCTCCTGCATCATTGTTTCCAGCTTTAGGGGGCTGATTTGTAACAGCACCTCGGAGACCAGGGAGGTCAATGCAGCATCATCATGGCCCTGGTTTAGTCCTACACCCTGAGTTTTCACTCCATTCCTTGCTCCTGCCTCCAGCCTCTCTCCCCGTGCCACTTCCAGACCATGAGCTCCATCCAGAGGCTTCCCCTCTTCAGGAGCCCTCTCTCCCTGCAGTAATTCCTGTTCCTCCAGAATCTCCCCCTCAGGACCAATGCATGCACCCAGATTTGCTTCCAGACCAGGGCCCCCTGCCGCAGTGACAGGCTCAGGACACAAAGCAGCCTCAGTTGGAGAGGGCATATCTGCAGCAGCAGCTCCTTCCCATGGGTTTGCAGTGGAAGATGCACCCAGATCTGCCTCCAAACCTAGAGTCAGGCTCTGCTCCCCTTCCCACATCCCAGCTACACCCAGAGGTGTCAGATCTCTCTCTGTGTTCCCTCCTGAGCCTGATTTGGGCTTCTGCTGGCCTGTGAAAAGCTGCACATCAGCATCAGTGCTCTGATGTGTGTCCAGGCTTTCAGCCTCCTCCTGTGGCTGTACTCCTTCACCAGCCCCCTCTCCCTGTTGGCCTCGTGCTCCGTCTGGACCAAGCACAGAGTCTTGTGGCAGCCCATTCTCACCCTGTCCTTGTGCCCCATCCTCCTCCTCTTCATTCTGAATGGCTCTTCCCCACTCCCCTCCCCATGGAACCCCTGGGCCTAGACCCCCACACAGCTGCACATCTGCCTGGGCATCCTCTGCTTCCCCTTCCACTAAATCTGCTTTATCCCCCTGATCCAGGGGCTGCACATCTAAATCCACACTCCCTCCCTGCTCTGTCCCTGAGGATGCAGCCTCACCCAAGGGCTGCAGATCTGCCTCTGTGCTCCCTCCTGGGCTCAGACTGAGCTCATTCCCCTCTGCAGTCAGCTGCACATGGGCACCACTGCTCTGGTCCTCAGTAGTGTCCAGACTTTCAGCTTCATCCCCTGGTTGTAGACCTGCACCAGCCCCCTCTCCCTGATCCAGGCTCACTCCACTGGGATGGGGCACAGGCTCGTGTGGCAGCCTGTGCTCACCCTGTCCTTGTTCCCCATCCTCTTCCTCCTCAATCAGAATGGCTTTTCTAGCCTCCCCTCCCTGGGGGGTTTCTGGGCTGAGAATCCCACACTGCTGCAGATCTGACTTGGCATCCTCTACCTCCACTTCCACTAAATCTGCTTTATCCCCCTGATCCAGGGGCTGCACCTCTGAACCCACACTCCCTCCCTGCTCTGTGCCCAGAGGTCCAGCCTCACCCAAGGGCTGCAGATCTTCCTCTGTGCTCCCTCCTGGGCTCAGACTGAGCTCATCCCCCTCTGCAGTCAGCTGCACATGGGCACCACTGCTCTGGTCCTCAGTAGTGTCCAGGCTTTCAGCCTCTTCCTGTGTTTGCATGTGTTCACCTGCCTTCTCTCCCTGCCTGTCCCCTGATCCCTGCAGGTGAGGCACAGGCTCATGTGGTAGCCCGTGCTCCCCCTGTCCTTCTGCCCCATCCTCCTCCTCCTCCAGCTGAACAGCTCTTTTACCCTCCCCTCCCCATGGGCCTCCTAGGCTGGGACCCTCATGGAACATCATATCTTGCTGCACATTCTCTGCCTTCCTTTCCAAAAACTCTTCTTTATCCCTCTGATCCAGGGGCTGCACATCTAAATCCACACTCCTTCCCTGCTCTGTCCCTGAGGATGCAGCCTCACCCAAGGGCTGCAGATCTGCCTCTGTGCTCCCTCCTGGGCTCAGACTGAGCTCATCCCCCTCTGCAGTCAGCTGCACATGGGCACCACTGCTCTGGTCCTCAGTAGTGTCCAGACTTTCAGCCTCTTCCTGTGCTTGCATGTGTTCACCTGCCTTCTCTCCCTGCCTGTCCCCTGATCCCTGCAGATCAAGCACAGGCTCATGTGGCAGCTCACCCTCTCCCTGTCTTTGTGCTCCGTCCTCCTCCTCCTCAATGTGAACATTTGTTTCAATTTCTCTTCCCCACAGGACTCCTGAGCTGAGACCCTCTGATAGCTGCGTATCTTCCTGGGCAATCTCTGCCTCCCCTTCCACTAAATCTGCTTTATCCCCCTGATCCAGGGGCTGCACCTCTGAACCCACATTCCCTCCCTGCTCTGTGCCCAGAGGTCCAGCCTCACCCAAGGGCTGCAGATCTGCCTCTGTGTTCCCTCCTGGGCTCAGACTGAGCTCATTCCCCTCTGCAGTCAGCTGCACATGGGCACCACTGCTCTGGTCCTCAGTAGTGTCCAGACTTTCAGCTTCATCCCCTGGTTGTAGACCTGCACCAGCCCCCTCTCCCTGATCCAGGCTCACTCCACTGGGATGGGGCACAGGCTCGTGTGGCAGCCTGTGCTCACCCTGTCCTTGTTCCCCATCCTCTTCCTTTTTCTCTTGGAGCTGAACAGCTCCTTCCCCCTTCCCTCCCTGGGCGGTTTCTGGGCTGAGACCCCCCCACAGCTGCAGAACGGCCTCCACCAGTTCCAGTGCCTGAGACTTAACTGGGAACAGCCCACATTTGTCTGGGCTGCCCACAGGTGTTTCTGCTGGGGAAGGACCCTCACTGTTCACTGCAGCAGCCCCCATTTCTTCTCCCAGCCCTACCTCTGGTTTCTCCTTCTCCAACTGCACACCTGGATCCACACCCCCTCCCTGCTGTGTCCCTGGGGATCCAGCCTCATGCCAGCCCTGCAGATCTGCCTCCACCTCTGCCAGCAGCTCCACGTTGGTGCTGCTCTGAGCCTCCATCAGTTCCACATCTGTTCCCTTGCAGGAATGATCCACATCTGCTCCTCCTTGGCCGTGGGTGGGTGGCACAGCCACTGCCAGTGGCTCCAGAGAGCCTGCGCTCCCTCTCCACCCTGCACCTCCCATGGCACACTCACCCTGCAGCTGCTGCTCTGCCTCTCTGAGCTCTGCTTCCTCCACCTCCTCTTCCTCACCCCTGGCTCTGCTGCTTCCTGCAAGCTCAGCTTGGGCTGGCAGCACCTCCAGTGCTTTGGAGTCTGTGGTCTCTCCCCAGGGCTGCACCTCTGTCCTGGCACACTCTTCGTCCAGCACTCCTGGGCCAGGAGCCACTGTCACTCCAGGGACACCACCCCCATGGGCTGCTTCCACTTGTGCCTCACCCCAGGATGGTGGCTCTGGTTCCAGGTGCTCTCCCAGCCCAGTTTCCAGTTTCACAGGGAGCCCCAGTGCTGGGTCAGCCCGTTCCTGCAGCACTGTGCCCGGCTCCTGAACACCCTCAGTCCTGCCTGGCTGCTGCTCATCCATGGCAAGGCACTGTCCTGCTGCCACGCCCTCCTGCCCAGCCTCAGGTGGTCTCAGACCTGCCTCCAAATTTTCTCTCAGGCTTATCTCCACTTCCTCAGCTTCTCCCAGGAGCTGTGGTTTTGCCCAAGCTGTTTTTTCCTGCAGCCACCCTGCTCCCTCCACCTCCATCAGCACCTGATCTCCTGCCTCCATGCTCTCTCCCAGATGCTCAGCCACATTTAGCACCATCTCCTCCACACCAGCACCCTCTCCTTGCAGGAATAACATCCTCTGTGCCTCCTCTGGGCTGTCTCCCTGCTCTGCCCCTGGCTCCTGAGCCGTGCAGTGCCTGGCTCCTGTGGACGCACCAGCCTGTGTCACATCCAGAGCACGAAGCTCAGCTGTGGCTGCTCCCTCTTGCAGGTCTCCTTCCAGCAGCTCATGATGGACATTTCCAGGGAGGGTCTCCTGCAGGACCCCAGGGGTTGTTCCATGGGCTGTGGCTGCCTCTGGCCCCGTTTGGGGCTCAGCATTGTCCCAGGGGTGGCAGGGCGTGTCTGCCAGGGCAGGGGATGCTCCCACTGCCTGTGCCTTCAGATGTTTGCTCAGAGCTGCTATTGCATCATTCATCTCTCTTAGCAAAGAGCTTTGGTCAGAGACACCTTCCCCTTTCAGAGATTCTGGGAAGGGGTCCTCTTCTGCAGAGCTTGCTGTCCGTGGGGCTCCGGAAAGGTTTATTTCTGCTGGCAGCATTTCCCAAACCCTGGAAAGGGCAGAAAATGGGGGTGATGAACCAGCTCCCAGGTCAGGCTCCAGCTCTCTCCCATTCCCAGTCAGTCCCAGAGGGTCCCTGATCCCTCACCCCATCCCTCTCCAAACCTGATTCTATTTCCCCTCTGGGTGCACTTGGAGTCCACACAGGCAGCAATGGGAGCAAGGGAAAGGGGGATGCACACACAGGCAGCCAGACCCGGGGCTGCATCCTGGCCTCTTCCCAGTACCCAGACTGACATTATCAGACAGGAAAAGGCAACTCACAACCAGGTACAGCAAGTTCCTGAGCCAAAGGAGGGATGAGCTGGGATAAGAGGTGTAAGCTCCAGGGTGAGAGATGAGTGGGTGGGAGAGGAGTGCTCAAAGGACAAAAGATCATTGTTTGCCTGGGGAGGGTGGAGGGAGGGCCTGGGGCTCAGCCCCAGCTCACAGACCCCAGGAGCACACATGGGAGCAGCAGGACCCCTTACACTTGGTGGGTGCTCTTGGCTTTGCTCTCGCTGCTCTGGGATCCCAGCCTGATCCTCATCTCGGAGCGGAACTGCTCGCTCTTCCCAGGACTCAGCTGTGGGGAACAGGGTGGGAAGAGGAACACTAGGTGAGGGAGAATATCCACCTGGAACAATGTGGAATTCTTCAGCAGGGATCCAGTTGTACCCACCCAAAATCCTGGGGGTACAAAAAGTAAGGTGCTGCAACCCCCTCCCTTCCCAAACATCTGCACCAGCCCTGTTTGAGAGAGCTTTTAGGGGAGGCAGTGCTGCAGGAGCACCCTGTGCTCTTGAGCTCTTCAGCAGTCCCAAAAGGAACAGCACAAGGCCCTGGACACCCTGCCCTGTCCCCAGCTGCAGTACCTGTGGGGACATTGGCACCTCGATGGGTAACTCTGCCACCACTCTGTCCCTGCAAACACAGAGCGCAAGAGTCAAAACGGGAGCTCCATCCTCTTCACCACATCCACCCCTGCACCAGGGCTGTCAGGGTAGTGAGAGAGCAGCAAAATCCACAATCTTGGATCAGACCTACTGAGCCCTCCTGGCTGAAGAACACCCCCATCTCTCTGGCACTGCCCTCCAGGGACACATGGTGCTGATAGTCCTGCCTTTTCCTCCGAGGCTTTGCACACCAAACCTTGATTAACCTGAAGCACCATGATGGCTGAGGCCCATCCAGCTCATTCCCCATCCAGGAAGAAATGATGTGTGTGGGGACACAGGGTCACTCAGCTGCTCACCCGGGCTCCCCCATGTGCTGCCAAACCACTGTAGCCCTCATTGTCCTCAGGTGGCCCTGGGTCTGCTGCAGCTGCTGGTGCAGGTGCTGCAGGTGATGCTCCAGTGCCCGGTTACTCTGCTCCAGCTGCCGGTTTTCTGTGCTGGTGACCTGCTGGGAGCTGTGGAGGCTGTGGCAGCGCCGCTCCAGCTGTGGGATGGCAACCAGGACACTCAGAGCCCACCAAAATCCCCACACACAATAATTCTAACCTCCTCCTCCTGCCCCGGGGCTGTGACACCCCCGTCCCCTGAGGATGGTGGGTGGGAAACTCAGCTTGTGTCCTCTGGGGATGGAGGGGAGTGTGGGGAGGGTCCTGTGTGACAGGGTGCTGGGGACACCCCGGGATCAGCCCTGCAGCACCGTGGGGTTGTTACAGCACAGCCCAGAGACCCCTGACACACAAAACGGGGTTGGGTCCTGCCCACCTCCATCTGCGCCGTGACCAAGCGCTGCACCTCCCTCTCGCTGGCATCCAGCACTCGCTGCAGCTCCTCGCCCTGCTGCTGGCTCCGGGCCACGCTCTGCGGTGGCACAGGGACACTGGCACCCACTCGTCCAGCTGCCGAGGGGGTTTGGGGTGCTGGGTCCCCCCGGCACGGACAAGGGGGACAGGAGCAGCAGGGACCCACCTCCTGCTGCAGCCGCAGCTGTTCCTGCTGGATCTGCTGCTCCAGGGCCTCGCAGAGCTGCTGCACGTCCTTGTCGTGCTCGGCCACACGCCTGTGGCGACAGTGGGGTGTGAGACCCCGCTACAGGGGGTGCAGGACCCTGGGAGCCCACAGTGCCCTCGGGAGCCTCAGGCTGCGGCTGGGTGTGCCCGGAGGGTGTCACCCAGCACGGAGGTGTCCGGCAGTCCGACCCGGCCCTTTTGCCATCCCATCCATGACTGTAGAGGGAGCCCGACCCCAAACATCAGCCAAACCTCTGCTCCGGCCGCTGGTGGATATGCTGAAAGCACCCAGGCCCTCCAGGGCCCCATCCCTGTCCCATCCCTCCTGTCCTGTCCCCTGGGGTGACTCACTTGTTCAGAGTCAGCTCCAAAGCCTCCTTCTCGCTCCTGGCTTCTTGGATCCGGTGCCTCATCTTGGCCAGGAAGTCCTCCAGGTTGTCCAGCAGCTGGGGCTCATCCTGACGGAGTTTCACCCAGAGCTGCCAGATCTCCTGTCTGCAGGGAGAGGTGTTTTGGGGTGAGCATCCCCCCAGAACCCCCGAAACCAGGCCAGCTGAGTCATTTAACTCACACATTTTTGAGATGTGCGAGGACCGATGAGCACTGGGGTCACTGGGACCCTGCTCCTGTGCTCAGGCCAAGGTATTCCTGGGCTCCCTGCCTGTGTGGAGTCTCCTGCCCCAAGCCTTTCCCCGTCTATCCATTGTGCAGGACACCCGTGGGGTGCCCAAGCAGGGCACTTACTCTTCAGAGAAGTTTTCTGTGCCCAGCTGCTCCATAAAGGCAGCGAAGTGTCTGCGCTCCTCGCTGTTCCCCCCTTCCAGCGCCGGGGTGGGGAGGACCAGCCGGACCCTGCGGGACGCGGTCTTCCGCCGCCGGTGCTCCCTGGAAGCTGTTTGGGAGCTCAGGAACTGCCCTGCTGACAGATATCCCAAATCCTCAGTGCCCAGGCAGCAAAGCCCAAACCCCAGCGCTTCCCCCTCCACGGCTTCAACAAAGCGGTTTAGCACAACAGGGCCCCGCAGCAGGTGAGCCAAGGGCTGAGAGCTGGTCACGGGGAGGATTCATCCCATGCCACGCTGCAAAGGCAGCGTTTCACATCCCCAGCAGAGCCCCAGGACTGTGACCAGGATCAGCCCGGGCTGCACTTACGGAGCCCGGCCGTGAACTCCTCTGTGCCCAAGCGCCCGGTGCCAGCTGCATCCAGCCCATCGAACACCAGCTCCAGCTCCTCCCTGCTGCACGGCAAACCTTCCGCCTGCAGCTTCTAAAACCAGAGCAAATCAGGGTAAAAACCCACCCGTGACACCATCTCCAGTCACCCTGGCAGTGCTGGACCCCAGGAGATGCCCCCATCCTCACCTGCACGTCCGAGCGGGTGATGACTCCTGCCTGCTCCGTGGCCCGGTGGCTGAGGAGGTGCTGCACCCTCTGCACTATTTCAGATGCCCACGGTGGCTCCTCACCGGGGCTGGGCGCTGGTGCTGGGGCCTCCCTGGAGCTCTCAGGCAGCTGCTTGCGCCGGCTGGAGCCCAAGCGCCGGCCCTTGGCGGCCGCCCGGCGCTCAGACATGGCGCTGTCCTCACCACACACCTTTCCTCCAGCCTGGTGGAGAGGGACCGAGCTGGAAATTCATTTTGCTGCTGTCCAGAACCCAAAATTGCTGAGGAGGGTTTGCAGCAGGAAGGGAAGCCCTTATCTCCGAGTGCATGGTACAAATGGAGCCTGGATCAGCGGCAGCTGTCCCAGGGGCTCCCAGCCCAGCTCCCACCTGCTGAACAGCTTCTCCTGCCACCAGCCAAGCACCCATCCCAAATCTCCCTGTGCTCTTCCCTGGCTGTGGAGGATGCACAGGGCACCAGAACCAGCAAAGGCCACCCAGGAGGTGACACAGCCAGGAGGTGACACCAGCAGAGGACCAGCGGAGGTGATGCTGGAGGTGTGAGCAGGAAGTGCTGGTTCCACCTGCCTTCTCAGAGCTCAGCAGCACCTTTTAAAATTCCTCCCCCAGTTTTCACAGCCGTGAGTCACCTCCGGGCACAGGGCACAAGGGCTCGGGAGGTTTCCATCACGCTGCTGCTCGCCCAGGCTTGTGGGGCCTGAGCTGGGCACCCCCAGTGCCCTGTCCCCATGGTGGGTGGCCGTGTCACCAACAGCCACCATGCCACCCCCAAGAGGGGCTGTTCTTTGCGTGGCAAAGCTGAAACTCTGAGGGAAGGAAACCGCAGCCATGGGGAGCAGTGACGCAGAGCCGGGGCCATGCTCGGTCTGGCTGAGCCCAGCTCTGCACTCCCAGCCTGGGGAGATGCCAGCTCCTCCAGCCCTCTGCCCCCTCCTTTTGCCATGAGAAACAGATCCTGCTAAATCCCAGGTACGGGGAACAGGGCCCAAAACCAGCCCCAACCCCTTGAAGCCAGAGGGTCTTGTGGAATTGCTGGAGTCCCACAGGACCAGAAACAGCTTTGTGGTGGTCCCAGCCTCTAAGACAGCAGGAGTGGGAGCTCCTTGGGGCAGGGGGGTTACTTAAGGCATGGAGAAGCCCCTGGGTACCTGCCCCAGCCCCAGGGCAGGTGAGCTGAGCCTACCACATGATGGAGGCACTGAACAAGCAGGGGGTTAGGGTGGGGTGGGATGGGATGGGAATTATGCCCCCCCCCTAGCCAAGCAGGGCCCCCCATGGCATCACCAGCTCTCAGTGTCCTCCCTCCACAGCTCCCTGTGCTGCTCCCAGCCCTCAGAAAGGGACAGCCACAGCCCCTCACAGGCAGCAGGAAATCCCCTTTGGATCACCAACAGCAAGAAAAACCTTTTATTTCCCTCCCTTTTCTACTTCTTAAGGTGATGCCTGAGTTATCCCCAGGGCAGCAGGACTTACCCTCCCCACGTGCCAAGAGGGATCCTCAGTTGGAGCACACGAGGCCAAGGGGCTCCCCAGGCCAGGGGGTCTCCAGTCCCACCCCGAGGGTGCCCGAGCTGCCCCGTGGCCCCGCTCTCGTCTCTCTTACTCAAGGCACTTTCCGTTCTGACACTCAACTGCCGGTGCTCACACATTTCCTGTTTGCTGCGCTGCAAGTGGGGTGTGGGAAGGACCCATCAGAGGGTCACGCTGCCCCCAAAGTCCTCAGATCCCAGGGCAGCTCTGCAAAGGCACTGCCAGTGCCATCGGGAAGGGCAGAAAAGTCCCCACCCTGTCCTGGTTTGCAATAGTCTGGGCCTGGGGGGTGTTTGGAGTGGGGGGAAGAACAGCAGACGAACAGCAAATGTTATTTTTAAGACTCCAAATAACACAAAATACAAGATTAGTTGTAACCCCCGGATTTTAACATCCTGCCAAAGACAGAACAACCTGAAAATACCCCCCTGTGGAGGTTCTTTTGCCCCAGAATTTGAAGATGTTCCCCCTGTGCTGTTCTCTGATGGTTTTATAAGGCTCCTGCCAGAATTATAAACTTGGCTTTAAACCCAGCAGCAAACCCACTGCCTGCCCGTGGGCTGCAAGCACTCAGCTTCATGAGGGATCAGATGGACCACAGGCATTTTTCCTGCCCTTTAGCTGCAAAATGTGAAGAGAACTCAGGCAGGAGGAAACACTGCTATCTCTAGGGCATAATTCAAACTAACACCCCCTGGCTCAGAGCAGATCTGAGCCCAGGCTTGCAGGGCAGGAACTGTGGGGTAGAAGCTGATGCCCCGACCCTAAACTGGTGAAATCCCTCACTGGGAACCAGCCACACCCTGCTCGTTTGCTGTTTAACCTAACGGAGCTCGGGTCCATCCACTCCATCAGGGCATTTATGGGCCAGATAAAAGCTTGGCTGGTTCTTCTCCACACTCTGGGCAAAGCTGGTGCTGCTTACCCCAAACTGAAGCATTCCTTTGGTCAGGCTGGGGGCCTGACTGATGTAAGCGTGTCCTGCAACCCTCTGCAATGTTCGTCGCTGCACACAAAAGGCTGGATTTGGGTTTGCTTCCCCCAAGGATTTGAGGAGAAAAATTTCCCTTTTGAAGGGAAAACCCTAAATATCCTGGGAGAGCTTGATTTGTGCCCTCTGCCCAGCAAGACTCTGCCATCATGCTTCCAGCACCGGGACCAGAAGCAGCCATGGGAGGGGCACAGCCCAGGAGGGAGGGTAAGACCCAACCCCAGTGAGATGCTGGAAGGTGTTAGTGAAAGGGGTTTGAGCATGGACAAGGGAAGGGAACCACCTGACCCTTCCCCTGTGGGGGTTTGACCATCCCTGCTCTGTGCTGAGGCTGGGCTGGGGAGCAGCAGAACACAGCCTGGGCTGAAAGTGGGAAGTTTCCATCCATTCCCCAGCTGCAGGGAACCCATCACTGTTTTGTGTCCCCAAGCGGAGGGGACACAGCCCTGGAGTGTCCCAGGGACTCAGAACTCAAGCCCTGGTGCCCAGCTCCCTCTCCCCAGAGCCACAAACACCGACAAGGGGGTTTCACTGATTCCTTTCTCGTTTCTATTTCTCATTTCCTTCATTGTCACTGCTCCTGGCAAATGGGAGGGGACAGCAGAGGGGAGCTCCTGGCAGCAGCCAGGGGGCTTTGGGAGGACTGATGTAAGGGGAAAGATTACAGGGGCTAAATCTGTAGGGTTTGACTCAGCAGCAGCTCAAAGGCTGAGTGTGTGTCAAGGGCCACAGGCCTGCGTGGATGTCACCCCACACTCCAGAGAAAGGCAAATGCTTTAGGGAGCCTCAGCTGAACAATGACAGGAGGTTGTTCATTGCCATCAACTTTATTTTCATCTGGATCCTCTGCAAATCAGGTCATTTCTCACATTGACCAGACCCTGAGTCTGCATCCAAGCCTTGCTCAGGGTCCTCCAAGGAAGCAGCCAGTGGCAGAGACATCCCTGACTCCCAGGGGATCTCAGTCCCACCCAGGAAATGCCACTGCACATTTCTACCACATGCTCTTGTGTCCCCATCCCACAGCCTGGGTCACCCTTGTGGGCCCCTTTGAAGGGCCAAGGGAGGGGAGCAACTTGCCCATGGCCAATGGCCACTTGCACCACAGGACAGGGTCCCAGAGGGGAAGGGGGAACGATGGGGACAACAGAGGAGCCACTGTCATACAGGGGTCCTGCAGGGCCATCCCACTGGCACCAGCCACTGTCATCAGGGAATGGGGTCAAGCACAGAGGTTGTGGCAAGGATTTATCCCTCTTAGCCCCCACAGAGGGATCCACAGCCCCTGGAACACCCTCCTCCCCAGCCAGCCCCTGCTCCAAATCATCCTCATTAACCCAGAAATCCTTTGCACAGCTGTTTATTCAGAGTTAACACTTACAGACAAACAGGTATTTCCCCTTTCCCCACATACACTTAATAGCATTATTTTAAATATAAATAAACATTTAGTGCTGGGAGCTTGGCAGCTTCACCGACAGCAAAGTGCATCGTGGTGCAAGGTGGGAGATCAACCCTGTCCCTTTCCTTCCTGGGACCATCTTGCACCAATTTCCCGAGTCCAAATCCAGCAGAGCAGGAGATGAACCCCATGAAAGTGCTGAGACTCATCCTTCAGTGCTGGAACTGAGCAGCCTCTGCTCCAGGCCATCCCCTGGTGCCAGAGCAGCACCAGGTGCGGTCCTCTCCCCGCCAGCCCCAAAGAAGAAAAAGTCCAGGAAAACAAGCTACAATTCCTTATTTCAACATCATCCCTGCTGCTGAGCAGGGCTTCTTCCTAGAGGAGCCCAACAGAGCCGGAGCAGGGGCTCCCCAGCCTGGTGTCAGTGTTGAGGGAGGCAGGGATGTGGGCATAGGCAGCACCACTCAACAAGACAACAAGTGGGGTTTGGGGCCAGCAGAGTGCAGACGATCCCAGGGGCAGTGCTGGTCCCCCGGTGGCTGTTCCTGCTGAGTCACTCCAAGGAAGGGCTGTCCAGGGAACAACTTCCTCTCCCCAGAGCCCTGGAAGGAGCAGCCTCCACATCACCCTGCTCCCACACACGGACAAGTGCTCGGGTCCATCCTGCTGGGGCACAGGGCCACCCACATGTGCCAGCAGCCAGGGTGCCCCAGAGCTCTACAATCCACACCAGTGACTTTTCTTGAAGGTATCTGGTGCCACCAGGTGGTTGGGACACAAGTGTCCCCCTAGGACCGGCCCCTAGGCAGGGGATGGAGCACAGCTGGGCAGCAGGATGGCACAAGGACGGTGTTTGGACCCACAGGCACAGGGCAGAGGATACTTTTCTGCAGGCAGGGCAGTGCCTTTATCCCACCTGGCCCATCTCAGTCCTTCTCCAGCCCCGTCGTGGGGCTCCTCCTCTACATTGCACACAGTGAAGGTCCCTCAGGACCCCAGAGCTACTCATAAATAGGGAACTAAAGACTCTACATTGCTTTGTACAGATAGCACAGCACAGGCTGGGGGAGCCACGTCCCCCCGGCGTTGGCAGCTGCCCCAGCGAGTCACGGCCGGGGCCGCGCAGGGACGATCCTCCGCTTGGCACTGTAGAAGTCTGAAAGGAAGAGGGAAAGGGTTGGAAAGTGTCTCCAGCCCGCTGGGAGCAGAAGGAGAGGAAGAAGGACATGTCCCCAGGAAGGCACCCCAAAATCAGCCCAGCTGGATTTCACCTTCAAGCCCCCATGCAAAGCTGCTGGAGAGCAGAGATGTAAATCTGAATTATCTCTGCTTGTCTCATGTACAGTTCCACTCCAGGCCCTGACCATGGAGGATAGGAAGAAATTTTTCACTGTGAGGGAGGTGAGACACTGGCACAGGCTGCCCACAGAGGTTCTGGATGCCCCAACCATGGAAATGTTCAAAGCCAGGTTGGATAAAGGCTTTGAACAACCTGGTCAGTGCCCATGCGACTTTAAAGAAGATCTTTAAGGTCCATTCCAGCCCCTAAATATTCTGTGACTCTGTGGTTGGGTCAGGCCATTGGAACTGAAGATGATGAATTTGGGGGCATCTTCAGCTATAAAACCCACAGGCCCAATGCCAGACCCCTGCACAAACCCCAGCAGCCAAAAGGCACCCAGCTGTTGGCCTCTTTCCCTTTGGCAGATGGGCTCTGCTTCCCTAGGAGAGATCCACAGAGAGTGGGACCCCTCCCCATGCCCAAGAACCAGGCAGGGCTCTGGTACCCAAGTCCCCTCTGTCTGTCCCTGCCATGACATCAGTGCCACCAAGCCCCCAGGGAGCGACACCAGCCCCAGCGCTCACCTTTGATCGTGGTCTGCCCACGTTTCAAGCTCTGCGAGGAACCAGCCTTGTAAGCCTTCGAGCTCTGTTGAGACTCCTCGGGGCAAATCCTGCCAACATGGTCCTTGGGGGGGACCCTGTGGGCCAAGGAGCTCCTGCTGTCACTGCTGGTGACAGCCCTGACCAGGCTGTGAACCTCCTGGGGCGGCTGCTCAGCCACGAGGATCCTCTCCCACTTGAACGGCCCTTCCAAGGGAGTCTCTGTCTCAAAGTCGAAGTTCCAGCGCTGCTGAGCTTCTTCCAGCTGCTGTCTTATCTTGTCCTCAAAGTCATGCTGGAGCTGCTCGTGGTCCACAGGGCCAAAGAGGTTCCTGCACACCTTGCTGCTGCACGGGGTCTGCCCAGCCCTGCTCTGGGACAGCGGCATCGTGGCGGCTGCGGGGAAACCAGAGCCAGTTACAGGCATTGGGAGGGCAAGAGCAAACACGGGAGAGTGTTGGCCACCAGGGCAAAGCACGCGGTAGCCAAGGTGGGATGAGCTGGGCTGGGTCTGCACTGAGGCAGCCCAGAGAGGACTGACACATCTCGACTCTGACTTTGGAGATTTTAGCAGAGGCTTGAGCATGGCTGAGGTCAGACACAGCCCAGTGCAACACAGGAGGGTGGGGAAGGTGCAGATGTCAACATTCCCTATTCCTCCTCCAGCAGGCAAAGCCCTGCCAGGTCAGAGCATCCAGCGCCTCATGCTGCCACAGGCCCCACTCAACACTCCTCAGAGCCACACCAGAATGATGCTCCCCTGGTCCCCAGACACTGCCCAACCTGCTCATTCCCACTTCCATGCAGGCAAGGGCAAGTTGGCACACGGGCAAGTGAAGCAACAGGATGTTTTTCTGGCCAGTTTCTTCATCTCAAGAACCCAGACCCAGTGGTAAGGAAACCTTCAAGCAACTGCAAGAACATGCCACAAGCTTGACCACTTTGTTAACCACCCTTCTTATCTGCAAGGAGCTCTTGGGTAACCAGAAACAAGACCTTGTTTGTTTTTTTTCAAATCGGTGCCAAAAGCCTTGACCTTCCCAGTAAATGACAAAGCCTTTCCATCCAAGCAGTCCTTTCCCTGACACACGTGTGGGGACAGTGGACCCCTCACTACACCCCCCACTTATGAGGAACCAGAATGAGAATTGTTAAGGCTGGAAAACACCTCCGAGATCGAGTCCAGCTGATAAGAGTCAGCACTGCTCTGGGATTTGAGTTTTCAGAGCTAAGGCTTACTCCCGGGGGGACAGCCACACTCATTAAATCAACTTTAAAAAGGAAGATTCATAGCTCCCATTTCCCACCTAATCTGGGACTCCCAAAGCCAGGCCACAAAAGATCCTCCCCATCCCCAAACTTCCCCATGAAGTGAGTTCTCAGCCTCCTGCAGGGAAGATTTCACCCCAAATTCAGCACCTGCAACCCCTCTGGATTGCCTGTGCCACACTATCTTCCCCACATTCCACTCCTTGAAGCAAGGAACGACTGGATGTGACACTCAGAGCTCTGGTCCAGTTTACCAGGTGAGGATCGGTCAGTGACTGGACTCGAGGATCTTGGAGGTCTTTCCCAACCTTAATGATTCAATGATCCTGTTACCAGGCATGGGACAGCACGGTGTGCTGGTGGGCAGTAGGGAGTGCCCAGCCTGGGGCTGGAGTGCTACGTTCAGTTCCTGGGGCCACCCCCGTGGGCACCCTGTGCTCAGACTCAGCATCCCCGAGTAAAAATAGAAATCCAGCTTCCTATCTCCGGGCAGTCTGAGCACACTGACAAGGGTGACCTCACTGCCAGGCAAGTCCCAGCATGTCCAGGCAAGTCCGGGCAGGTAGCGGGAGAGGGACACGTTCCGTCACCCTGATCAGACACCCCCAGCCCTCCCCGCCCGCGTCACGAGCCGATGTCCCCATCCTCAGGTCACCGACGCGACTCAGGTGCCACCCTGGAGCCTCAAGATAACACCGCACCCTGAGTCACGGCTGCGGATTGCCAAAGCCACCAATGGGGGAAGGACCGGGGCCGGGTCATCGTCCCCTCCCATGGCGCTGCTGCCGCTTCCAGCGACCTCTGCCCAGCAAGAGCCTCGAGGCTCCCGGCCGAGAACCCCAAGATTTGGGCGAGGAAGCGGCAGGTGCACCGCCACATCAAAACTTCTTCCAGCCGAGCCGGGTGATGTGAGCACCCCTGGGGGACACCCAGCGGGGCTCCACAGACACCTGCGACACCCAGGACCAGTCACACCAGTTCGGGGAAGGCTGGGCTAGCAGGAGGGGCTGAGGAGCGTGCGGGAGTGGCTGAAGCCGCTGATGCCGCGCAGAGAACGGCCGGCTCATGGCACCGATGGGCCCGGGGGGGCTGGCACGGGGGTGGCCGGTCCCCGCCCGGCCCGGCCGGGGGCTCGGGGGCGGGGCCGCGCCCGCCCCGCACCCCGCCCTGCACCCCGCATCGAGCACCCTGCGCCGCACCCCGCATCGAGCACCCTGCGCCGCACCCCGCATCGAGCACCCCGCATCGAGCACCCTGCCCTGCACCCCGCATCGAGCACCCTGCCCTGCACCCCGCATCGAGCACCCTGCCCCGCACCGCGAGGGGGCGAGCGCGACTCAGACCGGGGGCTCCGCACCGCCAGCCCCGGCACGGCCAGCCCCGGCACGGCCAGCCCCGGCACGGCCAGCCCCGGCACGGCCAGCCCCGGCACCGCCAGCCCCGGCACCGCCAGCCCCGGCACCGCCAGCCCCGGCACCGCCAGCCCCGGCACCGCCAGCCCCGGCACCGCCAGCCCCGGCACCGCCACCGGGCGCGGCCCCGCTCTCTCCCAGCGCTGGGGTTGCGGCCCCAGGAAGAGCCGCCCCCGCTACGACGCTTTCCCCGCTCCAGGCACCGGGACTGCCCGGGGGAAGCGGGGCTGCCCAGGGAAAGCGGGGCTGCCCAGGGAAAGCGGGGCTGCCCAGGGAAAGCGGGGCTGCCCAGGGAAAGCGGGGCTGCCCAGGGAAAGCGGGGCTGCCCAGGGAAAGCGGCGCTCGCCCTCTCTCCCCGGCCAGCGAAGGACCGGAGCCGCCCGGCGCTGCCCCCGCCCGGCTCCGCCCGCACTCACCGCTGTCTCTCCCCGCGTCTGTGGGTGCCTGGCGCGTCCCCGCCTTTAATAGCGGAGGGCGGGGCAGGGCCGGGCGCCGGCCCCGGCGTCGCCCGGGATTTCCCTCCCGCCCCGCCACGGACCGGCCCCACGGCAGCCGCCCCACTCCTACCGTGCCCCCTCACATCCCCCGCCGCTTTCTCTCCGTTCTCGGTGCCGGGAACGTGCCCAGGGGAGACCCGGGCATGCCAGGACCATGGGCACCGGGACCCCCTTCCTAGGGAGGAAGATACAGGGATACAGGGACCCCCCCCTCCTTGAGGAGTGCAGGGACGCCCCTATAACAGGAGATGGAGGGACCCCCATTAGGGGATAGGGGGAACCCCTTCCTAGGTGGGTGTAGGCACCCGGCATCAGGGACCGGAGGGAAACAGCCAGGAGATACAGGGCCCTCCTTCGTGGGAGGTGCAGTGATCTCCCCCAGCAGGGAATACAGGGACCCCCCCCCCCCCTCCATGAGGAAATTCAGAGACCCCCTTCCTAGAGGGGCAGGGGACAGGGAGACGCCCCCATGAGGGATGCAGGGAGCTCCTCGTTAGAGGGTACAAGGAGCCCCCGGCAATGGATCCAGGGATGCCACATTCCAGCCGGGAGATGCCGGAGTTCAGCCGGCTCAAAGGGCTCCACTCGCTGTCCCACTCACCCACTGTAGGAAGGAGACGAATGGATTAAGGAAGGGGTGGCTCAGCCCCTCGGGGTGCCAACCTGAGAACCACACGGTGATGATTCTCCTCTGGCCCCGAGGCACTGCCCAACCTGCCCCAGGCCACCCTGGCCTCTCCAGCTGGATTGTCTCCTCCAGGCCTGGCTCTGCTCCACCAGCAGAACCCCAGCACCCACTGTGGGTGGAAAAAAAGTGTTTGGAGTAGGATCTGCTGCTCTGAGTCCTGCAGATGTCCAGGCAGGGATGAGGAGGAGGAACAAGTCTGTGCATGTCCTGCAGGAACCTGTGGCAAGGATTTGAGGGGATCTGTGGCTTAGCTGGAAAATGCATCCAAATCCACAGGCAGGAAAGGTGGGAAGCCAGGGCAGCTTCTGCTGGGGTTACTCTGTGGGCCTGGAGGGCACCTGCCCCTCAGGGAGGGAAGGGATGCCCTCGGAGCAAGCACAGCCGGGCACAGGGGCCGTGTCCTGCAGCCCCTCCCAACCCAGACCTCCTGGCTCACAGGGACAAACACAACCTGCTCCCCTGGGCACAAGGAGGTGACAGCACAATTCCAAGTGACAAAGGCCATGTTAAAGTGATCTCTTGGGAATGCGAGGTCTCCTCGAAAGCTCCTGGAGGCAGCAGGTGCCGAGGAGCTGAGGAGGACCCTTGGTGTGCAGACCACTCCTGCTTTTTCCAGCTGGACCAGCAGCTCCCCACTGGCCAGAGCAGCTGGAAAATATGTTTGGGCATGTTTGGCTGGAGGCTGCCATATGCTGCAGGATTTTGCAATCACTCATCCCCACTCTGTGGGGCTGGGCTTGTGCCAAGGTGCTGGGATTTGGATCAGTGGTGGCTGCTCAGCCCCTGGCTGCCTCCAGACAGGCACAGTGGGATGGACATGAAAGGTGAAATGAGGATGGGGAGTGGGAAATCTTAAATTCATGCTACACACTGCTGAAAATCCATCCTGGAAAGCTGTAATCTGGGCTTAAAAGCTCAAAAATTCATCCTGTCTTTCTGTTTGTAAGAGACAGGGAGAGGAGGGGGCAAGTTGGGACAGGGAAGCTGTCACTGGTTTTTCCACCTGGGAATGATTTCTGCTCCTGGGTGCAAGGAGCAGCTTTGAGAGGCTCACTGCAGAGCTAACTGCTGCGCTGTGTAGCTGTGGATCATTTCATTGCCAAGCTCCGGCTCTGCTCCAGCTGCAGGTGTGGGGTTGCTCCCTCTGGGTGTGAGGGATGCAATCGGCACCACGCCGGTAGCACCGTGGGCATCCCCCAGGTCAGTGCAGCTCCAGTGCCACCTGGCACTCTGGGATGAAGCAGCATTTACCAGAGGATGCTCCCTGATTAAAACACATCCCTTTTTTTCCATAAATGGCCCCCTCCCTCCCACCCCTCCCAGTGCACAGAAGGAAATGGGAACATCACCAGCAGCTTTTTGAAGTGGCAGAGAAAGGAGCTTGTGCAACCCAGAGTGGCCCCACAGCCACTGATGTAAGAGTGAGGGATTCAAAATGTGAGATAACCGACCAGCCTGGCCACTGGGAACATCCCAGTTACACCAGTGATTCATCCCAGGACTAAACCAGTGAAAGAATCAATCAAACGTAGATTTTCCCTTAGGAAAGTAACTCTGTAATTCTGTCAGTGATTTTCTGGTGGGGTGGGGGTTCACTCCCCACACTCTGGGATGGTTTCTGCCCCTCACAAACTCCACTCTCGCTTCCCTTCCTCCAGGAGAGGGGAGCTCTGTCCGCGGCATCGGAGGAGACCGAGACCTCAGCCGAGTGGGGTGTTGGAAATGGGAAGCGGGCAGAGGGATGGCGACAAGGTCTGGGTCAGGAAGTCCATGGGCACGTCTGCAGTGGCATCACCAGAGGAAAAAAAAGGGGGCGGGAGGGGGGAAGAGTGATTAAGAAGGCGATACAGGAACTTAAAAAAAAATAAAATCCCAAAGGTGATTCACGGTGTTTGATCCCACAGCTCGGAGCAGGAGGAGAAGGGCAGACAGGACTGTGGACCAGAATTAGTGCAGAGGGAGGATGAGCTATTTCCTTCTCACCATTTATAGCCACAACGTGGGTTCCCCTGGCCCAGGCTCGCCCTCCCCAGGGTCCCAAACCCCCGCCCGGGAGGGGTGTGGTCGTCGGAGAATCCATGTTTATAATTTCCTTGAATAACCCGTCCCAATGCCTGGAAGCAAAAGGAATATATGAAACGACTGCATATTTCACAGCCTTCAAAGGAACCTCCTCCCCAACACCGGGGGCACCCAAATACCGAGCGGCGGCCGCTGTCTCAGCCAGGGAGCCCTCGGGAGCATTTCATTCGCAGGGGATCTCCCCAGGTGGGTCCCGCAGGAGCCGAGGGGAGTGGAAGCCTCTGCAGGCACGGAAGCAAACTCAGGGCAGGCAGAGCCGGAGCGTGAGTCACCCTCGGCACAGCCAGGAGGAATCGTCAGGGATCCGTCAGGGAACGTGCCCGGACACATCGCTCCTGACTCCGAGCCTCTTCCCGTCCCGTGTCCTCCCCTGACTCGGGCAGCAGCACCCCCAAAAGCCACGGGGACATGGGGGGGAGTTCCAGCGAGGAGCAGGGAGAGGCTCGGGTGGGCTGGAGGAATCAGGGCCTTGGATAGGATGGAGAACGGGGAAATGTGGCTTCGTGGAGCTGTGTTTACAGCAATAACACACCGAGGTGCACCCCGCGCTCAACAGCACTGTTTGAAATGCACACAGACTCCTGCGTGTAGGGATTTTACACGGTTTGGAGATTTAGTGGTCAAAGGTCTATGTGAAGAGGGTTTTTTTGAGGTGGAGAAGTAATATTCCTGTTTTATCAACCAGCATAGAGGGAAAGACAGCAAAGATTTGTGCAAATGAGCATCCCTCGGGTCTTCTGGAATGGAGATGGCAGAGATCAGGGCACACTTATTTTTCAAGGTGAGATACACACAAACTCTGGAAAAAGGTGAATTTCTACCCAGGGAAACACCCTGAAAACGGGTGGAACTAACACAGGACCTCTGCCCCAGCACAGACAGTGGGGATGAGCATATGGGGTTGGGGTTCAGTCCTGCAGAACACACTGTTCTGTACCCAAAATGTCCAGCCAGGGCTGTGTCCCACTCCATGGGGCACAGAGGTGATTTTTTTCCCTCCTCAAACAGATTTTATTTGTCAGAACATCCCAGGCAGGTGGAAATTGCTCGACTCAGGACAGCAGATTGCCAGTGACAAAGTCCTGAGTATTCCAGCTAAAAACTAAAAACTCTCTTCATCAAGTTTCAAATCACCAAGAGTTTTTCTGTGTGTTTTTTTATTATCTCTGCTAACAAGCTTTTTTAAGTGGGAATCGTGAAGGCTCTTAATGAAACCCTCACGCTCCAGCAGAAGTCTAAATGAACCCAGTGTTCGGCTGGAGGGCGTTTATATCCTAGCGAAGCCTGTTTTCCCATCAGCTCTTTGAAGTGCCCAATTAAGTGATTTTATACTAATAGGATTTTCCCAGGAAAGAAAGACAAGAATGACAAAACGCTGAATGCTTGATTAACTCTGCCCCTAAAAGAACTCGGATCGTGTTAATTGACTGTTCCCCTGCCATATCCAGCCCTTGTTTGCCCCATTTATGAAGGCATTTTGATGAGACACCAGACCCAGCAGAGTGGAAATACAGTCCCACCAAGCACAAATGGGGGATGAGACGGCCCTAAAACAAGGTCTTTGCTTACTGGAAATATTCCTGGATGTGGGAGCCGGGCTATGAATCAGTCGCTTCATTCGGCCCCTCACTCATTTTCATCCAAGACTGTTTTTAGCCCCATTCATAGTCATTAACGTAATTGCTTCACTGACTTTCCATGAGCAGCTTGGAAGCTTTGTGGGGTTTTTTTGCTGGCAGCAAAGGCCTCATTGTTCAGAGTACGGCCGGGCGGCCGCAGTACCTGGCTCCAAACCCTGCACCCGGCTGCCCCTTTATTCCCTTGCTGCTCCACCTCATTGCCCACGGCCCAGAGCTCGGCAGGACGGGGCAGATGCCCGGAGGGGGCACAGACACCCCGCTGGGAACGGGGGCGAGCGGCTCCAGCCTCTTGCAGCGCTTCCTGCAGGGAACAGGGTCCATCCAAAAGGGTTATTTTGCAACCAGCACTTGCCCACGGGCATCTCAGTGAGGGCAGGGGGAGGAACAGAGGACCTCACCCAGCAGGATAAGCAAGGGCAGGGAGCGTGGGGCAGGATTGCTGCTGTCCATGCAGCTCAAGGGTGCCCAGCCCTCGGGGCAGCTCAGCCCGTGGAAGTTGTCAGTGGATGCTATAGCTTCTTCCCAATGCACAGCACGTGTGGCACGGTGCTGCTGCTGAGGGATTTGCTGCTCTCCAAGCCATGGGATGGTTTGAAATCCATTGGGAGCTCGGTCTGGCCCTTTATAGCTGTGAGAAGGAGGTGAGGATGGGGAGCTCTGACCATGCTCATGATGAGTTGTTTCACCTCTGAAACAACCCCGATTCCATGGGGCACCCTCTGCCCGGAGCACCCAGACACCAGGATGGGGCATCTCCACTCTCAAATGCTGGGAGTCTGGGGTTGTCCCACACAAACCCGGGCTCTGGGACATGCATGCTGGCCCACTTGCCCATCCCAACACCCGCTGGCTCAGCGTGTGTCACCATCTCCTCGGATCTCCAGTCACACCTTTTGGGAATGCCCCAGTCGAGCACAGCGTCTGATTCACTTTGCCCTTGTGCTGGGGGGCGAGGAGTGGGGCTGGGCGTGGGCAGCGGGAGGGAAGGGGCAGAGCCAGGGGCAGGCAGACCCTGAACAAATGGGATCTGTAGGAGGGCGGGACCAGGACGCAGACCACAGACAGACGGACAGACAGAGCCCTGCCTTGCGCCGTGACTCCTGCACAGCCCAGAGCAGAGCAGAGGTAATAATGGGAGGGGACAGCTGAGATGGCAATAAAGGCAGAGGTGATGGTATGACAGCCACCACCTTGACACCGGGGTAAGGATCGATTGCACTTTCCCTCCTCCATGTCAGTCAGGCAGAGCAGGATTTTTGGGAATGGGGATGGAGGGGCAGCTTTCACCTCACTGGACCCCCGAGCTGGGCCATGGGGTTGGACATACTCCACACACTAGAGGGGCTCTGCCCAGTTCCACAGAGATTAAAGTCGGGGAGTTTCCAGGTGCCAAAATAAAAATCTTTCTCTTTCAGTTTCAGAAAAAAAAAAAAAAAGAAAATTTGCTGGAACTTGGAGCTGTGGTCAGCAGTGGCACAGAGGAAACAGGGTTTAAAATGTTCTGTACTTGACCCAGTGATGCTGCACCAGAGCCCTTCCCACCTCTGCACAAACCTCGGCTTTGCAGAACACTGAGAGATTTATAGATTATCAATTGTAAATTCACAAAGGGAGCAGGAGGAAGACAAAGGGAGAGGGATGTTGTAAAGCTGAGAAGCAGCTCTGCCCCTGTGCTGGGCACTGCTAAGGCCACAGCTCCAGTACTGTGTTCAGCTTTGGACCCCTCACGACAAGAAGGACATTGAGGGGCTGGAGCATGTTCAGAGAATGGAATGGAGCTGGAGAAGAGTCTGGAGCACCAGGAGCAGCTGAGAGACCTGGGGGGGCTCAGCCTGGAGAAAAGGAGACTCAGGGGGCCCTTGTGGCTCTGCACAAGTCCCTGCCAGGAGGGGACAGCCGGGGGGGGGGGTCGGGCTCTGCTGCCAGGGAACAGGGACAGGAGGAGAGGGAACGGCCTCAGGCTGGGCCAGGGGAGGTTTAGGTTGGATATTAGCAAAAATTGCTTCACCTTGAAGGGTTGTGAAGCACATGCATAGGCTGTCCAGAGCAGTGGCAGTCATCATCCTTGGAAGTATTTCAAAAAAAGTGTGGATGAGGCACATAGGGACATGGGTTAGTGCTGGACCTGGCAGTGCTTGGGGGAACACTTGCACTCTATGATCTCAGAGGGCTTTTCCAACCTAAATGATTTCATGATTCTAAGAAGCATGAAACCCTGAAAATACCTATAGATAAAAAAATACCCCATGGGTCCCTGTCAAACATTCCCTGCACAGGGGAACTCCTGACTCCAAATCTGGCGGAGTTTCCTCCACGAGTTTCTGAGTGGCACATGTCAGCCAGGCAGCTGCAAGGACAGCTTGGCAGGAGTGGCAGCAAACCACACCTGGAGCTTATCTCCCCAGCTGGGGCAACCTCCTCCCACAAAGTTTATAGTACAAGTGCATGAAAAGCTGATCAATCCAGCACCAGGAAGAGCAGCACCCAGAGCAGGAGGTGTAATAACACTGGTGTTGGGCAGAGGAGGATGAGGCCCTGGCACAGGTTGCCCAGAGCAGCTGTGGCTGCCTCAGCCTTGGAAGTGTCCAAGGCCAGCTTGGACAGGGTTTGGAGCACCCTGGGATAGTGGAAGGTGTCCTTGCCCATGGCAGGGAGTGAAACAAAATGAGTTTTAAGGTCCCTCCAACCCAAACCATTCTGGGATTCCATGAAACACTGCCTGCAAACACTTTGTATCAAACACTGACAGCAAAGCCTCCATCAGCAGGGAGGACTGAGACAGTGCCAGGGCTTCCGGCTGAGTATTTTTGAATATTCATATGCTGATATTCATGTTCTAAGCAGCCTCTGCCCACTAGGAGATAATGCCTCTCTCACAGCTGGCAGGGGTGATCTTCCCAAGCGACAGCCCGGGTGACAGTGCCCCACCCTGATACCAATGCTGCACCCCGATAGCGCCGTCCCGACGGAGCGCTGGGGCTGCCCAGGGCCTGTCACACACCTTGGACTCTTCTGGGGTGGCATCAGGCAGTGGCACATCCCAACCTCTGTGTTATCCAGCAAAATGCCCAAGAACAACCGCGTGACTGTAGCAGGAGGAATCTCCTCACAGGGAGGTTGTGGAGTGACACCGCTGAACATGGTGACAGGATCCAGATGGGAAGGACATAGCCTGCCTTTTCCTGACTGGGATCACTCCCACAGAAAATCTGATGGCTAAAATGACTTAGAGGACCAAGCAGAAACACCACCCGAATCAATGTGAAATTTGTTCAACTCCAAGTTATGTCAGCCACTAAATTATTAAATAATAGCCAAATGAATCACTTGGGAATGAACATAGCGTTCCTCTTGCATGTCTATTTTATATTTGTCTGGATCCCATGTTTATTTTAGTCCCCAGCCATGTTTGTTTGAAAGGCAATAACAGAGGAACTTATGAACATGCCCCAGTGAAACTGCAGAAACAAAAGAGTAACCCCAGTGATGGTGTTTCAAGGAAGCCAGGACACCTCTCATGTGAGAGCCTGGGATAAGGTTTTTGCTTCTGCAAAGCATGGCCACGCAAACATTGGCTTTATTCTGCCTTTTTCTGGCAGGTTGAGGTGTGAAGCTGGAGGCAGCTGCATTCCAGCAGCAGGGCAGTGGGGACCCGCCTCTTTACAGTCCTGGCACTGTGCCATCACCCCATGCCAGAGCTAAGGTCGAACCGGAGCAACTGGAATTGCACTCCTGCCCTTCAGCCTTTTGTTTGCAAAAGGGGTTGATGCTCCAGCTTTTTCTCTTTTTTTTTTGTTTGGTTTTTTTGTTTTGTTTTTTGTTTTGTTTTGGGGGTTTTTGTTTGTTTTTTTTTTTTTTGTTTTCCAACCAAGAGATTGCACTACAACAGCACCAGAGCAGGTTGATCTGTGGTGGGGACTGCAGCTCAGGTTTTGGGACAGTATTTCTGGGGCAGGATTTGAACATGGGTACAGGAACAGGGATTAAATCCAGCAGAAATAAGTACGTCCAACTTGCAGCCACTTTGAGGATCTGTATGAGGAGGTGACATTGAGGCAGCTCATGGTGATGAGAACATGGCAAGTGAAAGTAAAACTGTAAACTGAAAAAAGATGGTAACAGCAGCAAAAAGCTGCAGAAGTGCTCAGGCACTTCTGGGGGAATGGCTGGACTCAATGTTAGAGGGCTTTTCCAACCTTAGTGATTCCACGATTCTACTAATAAACACAGAACCCTGAAAACATCTATAGGTCAAAACACCCTTCCAGCACTGGGTTCTGCTGCAGACCCCCCACCAAAGGAGAGGTTCAGAGGTACAAAGTATAACCTAGCCCAGGCTGCTGCAGAAAATCCACGGGCACGGTGTGGCATCTCTCTGGTTTCTCTGACTTCAAAAAGAAGGAAACGCAAAGGCAGAGGATGAAATTCAAGGCCCTTCCATCAGTAACACATTGCAGCTCCCGCTGTGGCTGGAGGACAGAAGAGCAAAGGTCCAGCACCAGATTGAGTTTGGAGGATGAGGGGGTAACAGAGCACACCTGTTTGTGTGAAAATGCTCTTCCTTCCCAGAGCAACATTCCTGGACTTTTGCAGCTCTTTTCTGCTCTTAGAGGGGAAGCAAATCAACTTAACAGAGGAGAAACCAGAAATTGCCAGGCTGCACCCTCTGGACATGGATTTGGCATAGGGAAGCAGCAATCCTTCCCAAGGCTCAGCTTTGAAATCAACACTGGGTATGATCCATACTGGCTCCCTTCAGCTTTCTGAACAGGGTCAGCTCTGAAATGATAAGGTATCCTAAAACCTGGTGAATTTGAGTGAAACAGACCAAAAGTAATTTATTTTTCAAGGGATTTTTTTCCTTGCTTTTCTAACATTATTTGTCAGCCTTTCTTTTCTGCAGTTTTTGTCCTAACACAAGCATATGGACACGTCATCCTGCAGCCCAAGCAGAAGCAGTGCCAGTGTATGGGAGGATCACAACTCCTCACCCAAGCATGACCAGTGCAACTGAAGGCCAGTGAAACAAATCCCAACAAAAGCAAGGACATCCTTAACCTCTCCACTTTATAAGTGCAAGGCACATTCTTAACGTGATCTTTGGTCATAAACAAGGAGCAGCATGTACATAAAAAGAAAAAAAAACAAGATCCTTTTCTTTGCAAGCCCATTTGCACACAATGCTCTCTCCCCAGGGAGAGTGTACAAAATAACTGGGATGTGCTCAGCCACTGCTGAGGATCTCCAAGGATTAACCCCAGGATGCTTCTGCCTGAAGCAGGCACAGTTAAACCTCTCCCCAAATTAGAAACACGGCGTAAATCATTACTGTCAGCACCATGAAACCAGGCTCTGAAACAATTTGGAAGGTGTCAGGCAGCAGCAATTGCTCCATCATCCCAGGTCTCCAGAGCAGGGCTGTGGCTGAGGTTCTGCCAAGGAGCCTTGGATAGTGTCCCTCTGTCCTACCCTGGCAGGGACAAACTGCTTAGTGACTCTTCCTGGTGTCAGAATCTTTGGGAAGAGGCAAGGGATGGTCCATGGCCTTAGAACACCAACACTTCCTTGTACAGTTAATTTGAGAGCAAACTTTTTAAACACAACAATCCCAGGCTGGTCACTCCCTCAGATTGGAAGGGGCTGCCTGAAATCCATTAATGTACTGGTAGATCAAAAATAGCTCTCGGTTACTTATGGCCTATGGGTAGGGCTGTCCAGTCAGTGTTTATACATATTTATACACGTCCCAGCTTTCTGCAAAAGCTGTTTGTTGTGCTCCCCTTCAAAACTCCACCTGAACATATAAAACCAGCACACTGCTGATCTAAGGGGCAACTTCTTCATTCAGCTGAGGAGTAAAAGTCAGAAACCTGAAACTGAAATGCTTCCAGTTCCACAAGACTCTCTTGCATATGAAAACCACAACCTGCTTCCCACTGTCTCTGGCACTTCAGATTTCTCTCCCTGCAGTAGCTGAACTACTGAAGGCTCATTGTTCCCCCAGGTAACCACAGGAGGAACGTCTATGCCTGCAGAGGCACCGCGAGCCGTGACCCTTCTGCACATCGGACACTGCCAGAGGCACGTAGGGGAAGGGAGCAGAGCCGAGCAGGGGCCCGGGCAGCCCCTTGGCCCCGCGGCCAGGCCTGGAGCTGGGCTGGGGTGTCTGGAAAGCGAGCGGGCTCGGAGAGCCGCGCTGACCTCTGCCGGGCACCGGCGGCGCTGCACGGCCCGAGCAGGCTCCACCCGCTGCTCCCTCTGCCTCCAGGTGAAATAGGCCCCACAAAGCCGGGGACGCGCCTGGGCCTTCCCGGCCCCCTGTGAATCCTGCTCCAGGGGTAGCTGGGGCTGTGAGTGCCTCTCGCAGCACCTGCGGCCACCCTGCACTTCTGTGACACCAGGTGGGCAACACAGTCTAACTTATCAACAGAACCTCAGAGTCACCGAGGCTGGAAGAGCCCTTCAAGACCCAGTCCCACCGTAAATAACACTAAGTCGTTAAAAAGATCAATCCAGACACTGAGCTCAGCAAGCCAAGGGGGCAGCACTGGCACATTCTTCCCTTACAGTTTCACTATCCTTGTCCCACCCTGGAAACCACCAAGCAAAGGAAACTCCACCACCAGTGCTTATCATGAGGGATTTAATCTAAACCACACAACTGAACCAATGGAGCACATCTTTTCTGGGATGGATACGGGTCCAAGGGAGCCCCTTGGGCAGTGTGGGAGCTCCACCTGCTCTCCAGCCATGCTGCATTTCTACCGGAAGTGAATCTTCAAGGGTACGTTTTGGTTTCCAGACCAGCAATTTCCAAAAGGGAGATAGGAAGAATACTTTAACTGCTGTTCCAAACCCACAGCCGGCATACAAAGCCCATGCTTTTGCACATCCAGCTAGTTTTCCAAGGAATCACCACAGGGCTCACTGTTAGGCAAGAAGTCATGTGGCATCAGCTACTGACCACCCCAGCTGAACCTGTAAAGCAGGGATCAGACTGCACCTCACCCCGGACAGGTGAGCAGGTACAGCTGTGTGGGACACTTCACAGGTGTTCCAGCCAGGTGGGGTGAATGACTTTTCAGGTCAGTGAAAAGTTAAATACTGAACAACAAGTTGTAACCAAAACTTTAATCCCAAGAATCTCACAAAAGACATTTTACAAGTGACATGAAAATTCTTGTACAGTAAAGAAATGTTTAATAACTAATGTTTACAATGTACCATTAGACACAACACATCCACTCCAGGTATCAGTTCTGCTGTGGATTTGGTCTATTCAGAGCTTCTGGAATACATGGTCAACCAACAATCATCTAATTAAGGACTCTACTCACACCAAGTACAAAATTAACTGACCCTATAGCTAAAAAGTTTTATTTCATGGAATATAAAGCAGCTCAGTCAGAACTGGAGCTGGATGAAGCTGCAGCCCCCAATCTTCTCCCTCCCCATGCCACTGGCTCACTACTCTCTTTACCAGATGGGCTATGGAGCACCCACGTCCTGCTCTGCTCATGGCCTGATCCCACACACCATCCCTGCACACTTGCTCGAGCTGAGCCCCAGCCCAGCTCTCCCTGCTACACAACACAGACTGTTTGTCATTCCACCCCCCACCCCCCCTGTGTCTAATGGTACACTGGAAAACCATTAATATTACAAATCATAGGAGCTGCTCAGAACCATATACAGATTCACATCTTTACATTTGCCACCTGTTACAAGATACAAAGAACAAAGCAGGTTCAACAGCTAAAACATTTTAAAAATGCACCAAGCTTTATGAAGTTTCAAAACAAAACAATGTTCTGTACATACTCCTGGCCTCGGATCTCATGACTTCCTGTACACAGCTCCGTCCCACAGTCTTATTTCCTCTCATTTGACCTGGAGCGACTGAAGAACAACAGACAGGTAAGGTAAGGATCAGGTGTCAGGAGCAGCACATTTTCCTTTAAGCCCCCCAGCCACAATCAGCAGGTGATATTTCAGCATTTTAAAAATACTGTTCATTGACTAAAACAGAGTATTTTATTAAGGTGAAGAATCTCCTATGACACTACAGGTGATTCTCCAGCAAGGCACAGAAAGTCATTTTTGCATTTTCTCAGAACACACAAACACTGAAGGCTCTTCTTACCTGCGAGACCTGGAGAAGGAGCGAGAAGGCTTGTGGTTCCTCTCCCGTGAGAGTGATCTTTCTCTTCTCCTGTCTCTGGAGAGGGACCTGGCAGAGATCACAACATCACATCATCAGAGCAAAGCCTCATCAGGCCAAGGAGGTTCCTTGAGGAGCTTCCCTTCAGGAGTGGAGGTTTTTAGCTATTCAACTAGGGGAAACCTGTTATCCATGCTGCTATTAACCCTTTCTTGAGGGAAGAATAATATTCCTGAGCCAAGAGCTGTAAACAGGCATGCAGTACTTTGCAGAAGTTTGGTTTTTTTTAGAATCCCACTTAATCACATTCTAATTCATGGCTGGACTCAAATCTTAAAGGTCTTTTCCCACCTAAGGGCTCCATGATCCTATGCTTACAGTATCTGTGAGTAGCACATTAACAGTTAAACTTTGGGGAAAACAGACAGAAGACCCCAGGCAGCTACAGAAAGGAAATTACTTCTGTTCTCAGTATCCTTCCACTGCTATCCCTGGAATCTCAAACAGCTCAGTAATTGCAGACAAGCAATATGACAGAAACAAATCTGTTTCCCTTTTACCAAACTACTGACTGGGCACATCCCACGCATGGAGCTGTTTTGGGCTGTTCTTTTCAACCCTCCAGGCTGGAGTAGTCCATGGGGTAGGGACAGGATTCGTACCTGCTGCGGCTCCGGGAAAAGCTTCTCCTTCGTGGTGATCTAGAACCAGAAAACAAAATGTGAGGCACATTATCCATTCTTTGAGCTTCAATGGGGTGAGGCATTTCCCAACTTGTCAAACTCACTGTTGGGCCCAGGAAACGTGCCAAGAATAACTGGCATCCATCATCCAGTAAAAGGCATGGAAAGATTAGGCAATAAAACCAAGTTCAGGGTGAACAGCACATTTCCAACCACGAATTCACTTAACTAAGAACGCGTCAGAGCAGAGTTGTCCAATGCAACACTTTCCATTTCAACTAAATACACTGCCCAGGACACCACACCAAAGTCCCACAGGTGGTTCCAAAAAAAAAAAAAAAAAATAAAATAGCACAGAGCAAATGTTTTGGAACCCATGCAAGCAAAAAAGGTCCATAACAAGACATAAGAGATATCAAGTGGAAAAAAAAAGTGAGAATGCGCTCAGTGTCAATATTGATAATGCCATTAAGTGCTACATTAGAACTGCATATTTGTGACTGTCATTTTTAATGCCATAGAGTGTGTTTAGACTATTTTCTTATAAAAAATTAAAAATTAAAAATATAACCTTAGCTCGGCCCAGTTCATCCCAAAAAGTAATTGTTTTAAGTTTTGAAAACTGTTAGTAAAACCATTTAAAGGTGATAGGATTTTTTCTGGCAAGGAAAAGCTACATTTGTTAGAGCTTCATTAAAAATTTAGTTTGGCATCTCACATGCAAATATCCTGGTTTTTACATTATTCACAGTGTAAGAGCTTTCATATCACCCTTAAAAGTTTTCTCAAGCAACATATGTACGTTACCACTCAATTATGCACAGCCAGCCTTTGATTGAGAAAAGTAATTACTTATAAGCCGCTTACTCCTTATTTTAACCAGCAGTAAACTGTATAAGCAGGAAAAACTTACAAGTCTTTGGTTTCAACAAGCTAGAAATGGTGAGGTGAGGCTGCCGGACTGACTGCCAAGAAGAATTTGCTGAAAAGGTTTTGCCAGATGTTGCGTTGTATTTAGTTGGTTGGCGAAGGGGGTGTTGTGGATTTTTCCTGCTTTTTTGTTAGCCGAAGGCTGCTGCTGTAGTTGTTGTGAAGACATTTGGTAAATAAACAGCTGAGCTGATTGGCCGGGAATGTGTGGGCGGTCGAGGTGGCTGCTGCCGATTTGGTTAAGGTTGGAGAGAAGGCTGAGAGAAAACAGCATGCTCGGGAACCAAAGGGCGGTGCAACCTGACGACTGGCCATGCCTGGGTCATGTGAAACGACACCAGCCAAGCTGCATGGGGCGCGCTGGTCACATGACGCTGAAAGGGCTAGTTGGCTGGCTAATGCAGACTCAGAGGGTGGTGAGAAGAGACATGATGGTGACTCTGTAACGGGTTCATTTTTATTAATAGATGGACCAAAAAGCATAAAAAAAATGAAAAACAAGCCATCAGTACAACCATCTATTAGCTAACAAATACTCCTAATGTGTTATTTTTTTCAACAGCAAAAGGGTAAGCTTGAAACCCTGGCTTGGGAGGACTTCACTCACCTGCCACAGGCAAATTGAGTCCTGTAAAAACCACGGTGCACACTTAAACTGCCAGACAAACTAGTCTGGGTCCAAGAACGTGCCAGTTCCCAAAAATCCTGCCATCTGCTAGAGCTGGGTTTGCAAACCTCAAGTGACAGGATTGTCACATGATGCTTTATTTCCACGCTAACACTGAAGTGTCAAGATTCGAGATGTTTAAAGCAACTGTTAATCTATTATTAAACAGCTGCCTGCTTGGGAAGTATTTAAGTTCTGCAAACGAAGTGGAGAAACCCATTGGTATGGAAATGCTAAACTGCTGCATGTCATGTTCTGCCATTATGGAGTAAAGGAAAGGAACAGCCTAAGTTGAAGTATGGGGAAGAAAGGGAAAGTGTGACTAGAAGATGAGCAGGTTTTAAGAGGAAGGAGGATAAGCCCAGGACAGAGGACACTGACTACCAACTGCACAGTCACCTAAGGACAAAAGCCAACAACATTCAACACAACTCAAGTTCACCTCGATTTTGTGGGGAGGGGGGTGATTTTTGGGGTTTTTTTTTAGCATTCGTCATTTCCAAATCATGATCAGATAGATGAATGTCATCCATCAACATGCCTTTAACAAGCCTGCTTCTAGGACGCTATGTGGTAACTGTGCCAAGAGCTCTAGGATTGTGCTGTGCCCAGGTACCTGCGCCGAGGAGGGGGACTCCTCCTGCGATAGTCATCCCGAGGGCGCCGGCCCCACGATGGAGGGGGGCCACGGTTCCGACTCCGCTTCTCCCCGTTGGAGAGCTCCACTCGGACACGACACCCACACAGGGTTCTGGGAAGAGAAGGTGACGCTGGTTAGCATTTCCAGGGAGACGACAGCACGGAACAAAGCATACATGATCCAGAAAAGGGAAAAGAATGGATAAGGGCAAAAATGTTCTGTCATCAAAGAACAGTGCCCAGACTCAGCTCCAGCATGCCTGTGGGGGACCCCTCCCTGGAAGTGTCCAAGGCCAGGTTGGACTGGGCTTGGAGCAAATTGGTCTATCTAGTGGAAGGTGTCCCTGCCCATGGCAGAGGGTGGAACTGGATGGGCTTCCAGCTGAAACCATTCTGAGATTCTTTGGCAGACAAAGGTTTGGCTGCTTCTCAAAACTGCTGTGCCAGTAAATCAGGCAGGGAAAGAGCAAAGGAGTCTCCATGATCACTTTTACCTCTTTATAGTAAATCCATGTGCAATTTAATTAATGCACACGAAGAGGTACAAGTAATTTCTAACTTGAGAGTTCAACTGTGAAATGCAAAACTAACCAGTACAATGCTATTCATGGAGGGCAGGGTTAGGTGGGGTATTGGGAAGGAACTCCTCCCTGTGAGGGGGAGAGGCCCTGGCACAGGTTGCCCAGAGAAGTTGTAGGTGCCCCTGGATCCCCAAAAGTATCCAAGGCGATGGTGCTTAGAGCAGCCTGAGATGGGGGAAAGTGTCCCTGCCCGCGGAAGGGGGTGGGACTGGATGAGCTTTGAGGTGCCTTTCAGACCAAACCAATCCAGGATTCTATTGCTGCACTGTAAGAACACCCTTACAGTAGCATATAAATAAACAGCACGTAAGAAACGTGTCAAGACCTTAGTCCTGCAGTTTAAGCTTCACAATTTAAAACTGTATCCCTCCTATAATGTCTCGTATTTTGACCAGCCAAGCCAAGCACACAAACATGTTTTACCTTCCATCTAGTTCTCTTACTGCATCAGCTGCATCTCGGGGATCTTCAAATTCCACAAAAGCAAAACCAGGAGGATTTCTCGCCACCCATACACTGCGCAGTGGTCCATAGTAGCCAAAAGCTCGCTCTAATTCCGTTTTGTTGCCATTATTTCCAAGGTTACCCACGTAGACCTTGCAGTCCAGCGGACAAGAATCACGATGCATTGCTAGGACAAGAAAAAAGAAGTTCACGTATATTTAACACAGCGCATGTGCTCCTTCACTTCCAAGGGAAATCACTCTATTGGCTGCTTCCCCCTGAAACTTCAGCAGTGATACGTTCTGATGGAGACATTGTTTGGAAGGGGCAGGGGGGGTGAGAGAAGACTGTTAAAACCCAACAAGAAAAGAGAGCAGCTATGTTGCACTGTGACTAGAATTCACTATTTCGGGGAACTTCGTTTACTTTTACAGCTTAGATTTGAGGGAGGTCCCTGCGCCCCTCTTCCTGCTTAGCGCGGGGGGGGTCTGCAGAGGGCGCTGCGCGGGGGAGGCTCTATTGTTCCCGGATCGGGATTAGGATCAGAGCGATCCCCCCCGCGCACGAGCGGGGATGGGGGGCAGCGCCATCTCCCGCCAAGCCCGCGGGCAATGCCCGGGGACTCGCTCCGGAGCTGCTGCTCGGCATGGCGTGAGGGGCGAGCGCTGCCACCGGCGGGCGGAACAACGCCACATCGCCCCCGCGTCACCTCCCGCCCCAGCTCGCACACCGCGGGGAGCAGGCCGAGAACGGGCTCCTCCGGGCAACCCGCGGCCTCCCCGCCCGGTTCCGCTCAGGGCTGCGGCAGCCGCCGCCCCAGGCCCGGCGTTACAAAATGGCGGCTGCTCTTTGTTTGCCGCCGCCGCCGCCGCTTTCATCCGCCCTGCCGGGCACCAAGACCGCGGTTGCCGCCTCCCCCCCGCCCTCCGGGGTGAAGATCCTCACCGGTGCTCAGAGGGAGGCCGCGCGAAGGGAGCCCGCGCTAAACTCAGCCGACTCGACCCTCAGCGAGACCCCAGCTCCGCTTTTCCTCACTGGACAAAATGGCGGCCAGCAACGGCCCCGCCCGTCATTATATAAGGCTAGTGGCCCCACGTGATGCAATGCGACAGCGAATCATAAGGCGTCGTTGCGTTGATTGACAGATAGCGTCACTGCGCGCGAGAGCGGGTGGGTGGGACTTTGGCGATAATGGCGGGAGCGCTGAGGCTGCCCCGCCCAGGCCCTGCAGTCGGGGAGCGGTAATACGCCCAGAAGTGCTGCTTTTCTGGCTAACATGAAAAATAAAGTTTTATTTCCTTGTGTCTTTGGCCCGATTAGGTCCGTCCAGGTAGGGTTTGCACCTATGAACGCGTTAATTTTCTCAGAGCCGTTTCTCTCCGTGAGCTTTCAATAAGTGTGTTGAGCAAACTGCTGTAAACCAGAGTTTTTGTAAATTTTATGTCCGGCCTTTGCTTACTTAGGCACAAAGGACGGAATTGAATTTTTTTTAGCGCTTGAGAAGACGAGAGGATCTGAACGGAGGAATTTTAGTTAAGATACACAGTACTGTTGATGTGCTTTGCCAAACTCTCACTCATACATGATGTTTGTACATGTTGTATGTACAATGCGTTTTAACCTCTAATTAAACAATTAACTTGCTCCAAAGTGGTTGCCTTAGGTAAAAAAGCCTCCTGATTTTGGTTATCAGGTAATATAAAAAACCCACCCAGGGCTGTTGCTGCAATAACCTCCCAAAAACCTCCTTTTGCAGCCAGGCTGGGTTTAATCCAGACTTCAACTCTTTGCCATGGGCAAAAGAAGAGGAATTTTTCTGGTACAAATATAATTAGTAATACTTTAAATCATATCATACACAAAAAAGCATTTTGAGTACAAATTAATGCTCATTGACTATGCTTTCCAAGCAGGAGCTGTGCAGAGGATGGAGCATCCTCTGTCTACCAGAATTCCAGAAACCCAACTGGAATTAAAAGCAACCAGCTGATATAATTATTTGGAATTTCCAAAAATCTTTTGCAGCATCCTCCATTATTTTTAACAGCTTTTTCTTGGTAAAATCCTCCAACGGTCAAAACTGGCCAAGGGACAGACACAACAATTTTGAGGTAATGAATGCTCCAAAGTATCTTTATTCTGTATACAGTTATCTGAGAGTTACCGGCCTTTAATTAAGGAAATCTAATCCGTTGTAATCTAAATTAGCTGATGGCTAATTTCCTGAGGCAACACAAACAAAGGAAATAATTTGAAGGTTGGAGCTGTTCAGCCATTTCACTTTGTGACTTCTTTGAGACAGTGATTTCCAGCATTCCCCTTCCTTTGCAAGGGGGTTTACAGCATTCCTAGACACTCCTCACATCACATAATCTATGTTTCAAACATGATTTAAGTTTTGGAATAATGGATATTTAAAAAAAGAGAAAGAATCAGAACAAATATTAGAGAGCAACTTAGATAACCTTGTAATCCTAACAGAACTTCTAATTTCATACTAAAGCTACACATGATGTATGAAAATAATTCCAGGTGACAGACTTGGGAACAAAGGATTTATTCAGAAGTCAGTTCACCTGCTGCAAAGCAAACAGAGCACTCAGCAGTCACCTAGGACAAGTTACCTGCTCTATTCAAGCGCCTCTTCTCTGGGGTTGAGCCTGTCACCACATCTTATAAATCACAGTCCACAAAAATCATGTCATCCAAACAATCTGTTTCCAGTTTGCTTTTGGCATTATTCAGAAACTAAATATGGCCTATCATGGGGACACAAGGCAGAGGTCAGAGTGTTCAGCCAAATTCCCAGAGCTGGGGTTGGGGTGTGCCAGCACAGCCACACAACACTTGTGTCATTCCAAAGTCAGCGGTTTGATCATCCTCCCAAAGCTGGCCCCCAAACCAGCCCTGTGGATGTCACACATATGTGGAAGCTTTGTGCTACATTACTTCCCTCCTTCTTCCAAATTTATGAGTGGAAAATCCTGCTGCATTGTACTCGCTGGCTTTTACCACTTGTGTCCAATATTATTGGCTGAATGTTTTATAACACCCCCAGACCAGGATCCAAGACCACACTGATCTGGAGTAAGGTGTTCTAGTCAAACTACAGTTGTGGTTTCTGAGATTTCAGTCTCACAGAGGAAAATTAACACATTCTAGATGTTATGATTTCAAAGAAACCTCAGCTGTGTGAGCCAAATTTAAGGGATCACCAAACCACAGAATATCCTGAGCTGGAAAGGACCCACAAGAACTATCAAAAATCTACTCCTGGCCCTTCACAGGACACCCCAAAATCCCGGCCTGTGACTGAGAGCATTGTCCAAATGCTCCTGGAGCTCTGGATACCTCAAGAGACAGATAATATTTACTGGAGAATACTTCTACCTGCAAGATGATCTCTTGGAGCTGCTGCTCAAGCAAAACCAGACACCAGCAAAACCAGTTATTTACTGGCACAGTTCTGCCCACAGAGAGGCCTTTTGCTGGGAAACATTGCTCGAACAACAGGAACTGGTGGAGGGGATGCATCTTCAGTCAGAAACTGACTGCACACAGGCATATCTGAGCCTGCTCCCATGAGGTTCCTGTGGATTTGCTCCATTTTCACATCCTGCCCATCGACCAGCCCTGGTAAAGGCTGTTTTCTGAAGAAGCAGACTTAGACAAGCCTGATCTTTAGATATATTTCGGTGTGTGAGCTCATTCCCACTCACTCACCTGTTTATAGGGTACAAGCCCCTTATTTCCTCACTTTTAAAACCTCTATTTTTACCCTGTGAAAGCTTTTATCTCTAGCTCAGACTTCATGTAAAGAGAAAATGAAACAACAGACTGTAATTTATATATCATAGACCTAAGTAAGACACAGCACCACAGCACAGGGTGCACTGCCCGTTCCCAAGACTTAGCAGCTGGGGATTAATTAATGTGTTGTTTCTTTATTTGGATGACATTTAATTGCTCATCCTTCGTCCTCACCTTTCCAGGTGTGAGGCTTCTGCCAATGTTGGGGTCTCATGTCTAAGCTATTGGCACCACAGTGACATTCCCTTGCAGGAGCAGATCCCAGAGGGTTCCTTTCCATGGAGACAGGGCCCATGGCACTGGGAGACATCCCCCCCCTTTTTTTTTTTAACTCAGATGAGGTTCTCAGGAGACTTCTGCAGCACTGTGAAACCTAGGATAAGCTCAGAGAGCCCAGTGGGTGTTACTAAAGTAGCAATAGGGACATGAGGCTTTGCCTCAACTTCACCTGAATTTGTTTTGCACACATAAAATATTCCATCTGGAGACTATTTTGGACAGAAAAGAGAATCAGCCCCGGGCTTGACTTCAGGTTTGGGAGGACAAAACATTCACCCTTGCTGCCATGTTCATACAGAGCTGTGAGTCCCAGGAGCTTCTGTAGATCTGGCTTGAAATCAGAAAACGGAAAATGAAAACAGTGAGCCTGAGTCACTGCTCTTCAACTCTAATTTTAACTCCTGGAAGATGGGAGTTTTCTCAGGAATGACGCAGTACATAGTGCATAGGGGCCAGGATCTCAAACTGCTCCTGGAACAGTTTGCCCCCCTCCCAAATGTGATTGCTGGCACCTCTGCAGATGGCACAGGACTGTCCCCAGAAACAAGGAGGTGACACAGAAGAGCTAAAAGCACCCAGAGGGAGGGGAAGCCTGGAACTCACTCCTGGGAGCTGAACATCACCTCTTGAAATGGTTATGGAAGCCATGGGTCTCCTGACTCCTTCTCCAGGGACAGAGAGCTGGTGATGCTCCTTGTTAAAAACAATATAATATTTGCTTTCACATTTATGTATTAGCCTTTACACTTTAATATTGATCCTAAGTATTTGAATATGGTACAATTTGTAACTCCTGTTAGCTGCTCATTAGTATAACAGAATCTATTAGTTTTGCACTGTAGAGCTCACAGAAATAGCCATGTGATGAATATATTATATCTGTGTATACACCATATAGCTTATAGAACTGGTGGTGTGATAAATGTATTATGTTGTAAACCTTAGCAAAACATGAAATGTTAAAATGCTTCTGTGTAGCTAAGAGAGTGGTGCAAAGCAATTACGTGGTTTTTCCCACATCTGCTGACTGACCTCTCCAAGTGATAACAGTGACACAAATCAGAGCACCCGAGAAGAGTTGGAGAAAGACTTGTTAACTCTTGATCAGAGAAGTGTGAAACAACAGGATGAAGGAATAAAATATATTGACCTGATCTACAAGTTGTCATGCAGATAAATCAGCATGTAAAGCCAAACAAAAGAGTTTCTGCAACATCAAAAGTTCCCAAGAATGTTTGAATAATGTATGAAACACATGAAAATGTATGGACCTCTGTAATGTACCATTATATAAGTAACACTTTCTTAATCTACCAGTGTGTTCTTTAGCCGATAGCTAGAAACATCCCACGCTGGACATTGTCCCTTTTTACCCCCTTATTCAATTCTTAAGGAGTGAACTGTGTTTTTCACAGTCTGTAGCACCTCGAGTGCAGGTGCGATAATGCCACAATCTTGTTGTTTTGCGGTGGTGTCATTTCCTCCCCGCTGTGAGAGAGGGAGGCCGGGGAGGGCAGGGAGCCTTGCGGCATCTCCGTGTCCCGGCTCTGTGCTCGGAGCGTTTCCTCTGGGCAGGGCGGTGCCCGGCTCTCCGCTCACGGCACCGCAGCCCTCGGGGTTTCGGGTCTGTCGGGCTAAGAGCAGTAAGGAAAAAAAACAACCAAACCACAACCCAAAAATAATAATAAAAAAAGAGTTGATGTTTTCGTCAGGGAAGCAGGAAGACTTCTGGAGCCCACACTTCTGTTACTGATGAGTAACAGAGAACAGTACACAGAAAAAATCCCTCAGATCTCTCAGCCCGTCTCCCTACAGATAGAGGATTCCTTTGATGCAGCACAGTCTTTGTTTAATTAAGTTTTCAAACCCCAGGCCAGAGGATCCCCCTTACCGTAACGAGGCTATTTGCACATTTGCTTTGCTTTCTGTTCCCTCCCCCAGTTCCTTCTTCCCCCTCAACTGGGCCTCCAGGCTTTCTCTTCCCTTTTTCTTTCATGCTCTGCAGCAGGCCATAATTCCCTTCCTCCCCCACCTGGCTCCCCGGGGGAAGGACTGGAAAGCAAAACAAAAGAATCACTCCCAGGAAAACTATAATTGGCACAACCCTGCTGCTCCAAAACTCCCTCTGAAGGTGAGGGAACAGCGAAAGCCCCAGAGAGGCCAGGAAAGGCCGGAGGGAGGGAGCGAAGGCTTTGAAGCCCAGGCTAAAACCTTTGATGGCTCCAAGAATGCTGTGAGGGAGGCCCCGAGGGTCTGGTCAGCCCGAATCCCTCGTTACCTCCCCGGCAGAGCGGGCTCCTGCTCCACCCTGCACCGCACAGGGCTCTCATGGAGGTTAACTCATCCCAGCTGAAAATATAACCTGGGAGTGCTGGGGGTACGATTTCCCCCTGTGACATTAGCACTGACCCCATTAGAACTGGGAACATTTCCTCCTCGTGTGTGGCTGGACTGTACAATTGACACATTTTATGCTTTCTTTAGAAATAGTGTTTCTCTCATGGATACAAGGTAACCCTGGCGAAGTCCGAGCTCGGGGAGATGTCACGAAGTGATGACCATGGTTATTCCGACTTCACAGAGTCATTGGGTGGAAGGAAATGGCCCGTGGAAGGGAATAGCCGTGGCAGTGTGGTGTGACCACCAGAATGCTCTCCAAGTGTCCCTGTCCCAATCCCACTTTGCCATCTCTGCTTGTGCTCACTCATCTGATGTTTTTCCAGTGGAGATGCCGATAACTGCATCCAACGAAAACCCATTGTACACAGGAGACTTGAAAAGTTCATGGACGAATCCCAGATGTTTTACACAGGACTTTGGCCAATGCTTATTAATCCTTGAAGATGTAACCAAGGGATCCAAGGTGGATAATTTGGTGTACCCAAAGTAAGCGTTAAGTGCTGCCCCAGAGACTCAGACGTGAAGCCAGGCCCTGATCTACCAATATTTAATGAATGTCAACTTTAATTGGTGACACACTCTAATGGGTGACACTCCTAATGATCAGGACTCAGGTAATGAAATCAGGAATGTTTATTGGGTGTCTCAGGCATAGTGGGGCTCAGACAAGCTGCCTTGAGGAACATAATGAAAAGCAATTTGGTGTCCATGGAAGCTGTGAGAACAGACGAGGCTGTGAAGCCCTGCAAGGGGCCTGTCTGTGCAGGACAATGTGTCTGCATCCACCTGAGCCTGGCTTTATCAGGAACGCAGCCCTGTGCCTATGGGAAAGGAATCCAGGGCTTTGGAAAGCACCGAGCAAATGATCTTTCCAATCATCCCAGGGAATTGTTCCTCAGAGATGACAAATACATTCATTTTTTACATTCGAAAGACATTCGTTGTCTTTCACTTTGAGAAGCAGGAACTGGTCCTCTTAAGCAGTTTCAGCCTAATGATCCAGCCACATCCTGAGTACCCAAATTCTACTGAAATTGCCTGCTTAGAGATCATACAATGTGAATTGGTATATATGACCATATGAACATATCACATATGAAATGAGTATCAAACCTTGTGTGGTGTCAGCTTGCAGGGTTCCAAATGTATCAGAATTTGGCTTTCTGTCTGTACTACCATTTGCACCTTTATTGTTTAGTGAGTTTCACCCATTTTCCAAGATTTCAAACCAATTTATTTACTGTACAATCAACAGATTTAAATTAAATTTGTACTGAACGTTAAAGTCCAGTGGGATCTTATTTAGGTTGCCCAGAGAAGCTGTGGATGTGCCCAAGGTCAGGCTGGACGGGGCTCGGAGCAGCCTGGGATGGTGGAAGGTGTCCCTGCCATGGCAGGGGTTGGGATGGTGAGTTTAAGGTCCTTTACAATCTAACTGTCCTGGGATTTTATTATTTATCAGCTCCTGAGATTTTCTGTCAGTAAGTTGAACTTGCTTGAGCACATCCAGAGGAGGGCAACAAGGCTGGTGAAGGGCTTGGAACACGATGAAGAATGGCTGAGGGAGCTGGGGTTGTTTAGCCTGGAGAAAAGGAGATTCAGAGGTGACCTTATCACTGTCTACAGCTTCCTGAAAGGTGGTTGTAGTCAGGTGGGGTTGGTCTCAGCTCCCAGACAACTACAGACAGAACGAGAGGACACAGCCTTAAGCTGCACCAGGGGAAGTTTAGGTTAGACATCAGAAAAAAAATCTGAACTGGAAGAGTGACTGTGTGTTGGAATGGTCTGCCCAGGGAGGTGCTGGAGTCACCATCCCTGGATATGTTCATAAAAAGCCTGGATGTGGCACTCAGTGCCATGGTTTAGTTGATGAGGATGTGTTAGGTTAGGTCATAGGTTGGACTAGATGATCTTAAAGGTCTTTTCCAACCTAGTTCATTTTGTGATTCCATGATTCTGTAACTGGGTTTTACTGACTGTACATTGCAGGGGTCATCAGTACAGTTAGTTTAGATTCCTCTGACCTAACTCAGGGTCCCACACCTGAGCCATAAGGACAGGAGGAGAATCTATTTCCGTACCAGAGGTACTTTTCCTGATTAACCCTGGATCAACTGGATATCCCCTGTCCATCATCTTGGGGCACAGGAAAGCTGTGTTAGAACGAAAAGTTCTCACAAAACAGGAGAGACTGCAAAGGAAGAAGAAACTGCCTGCAAAGCTGTGATCTTTTCCTTAGTCACAGCTGAATATTTTAAAATCCCAGATTTATTATTGCTGGAGCCGTCTCATTTCCCTGGCACAAGGTCTTAGTCACGGCGTGCTGTGGAGCCCATTCCCATTGTTCCTGAGCTCTCTGGGCTGCTATAAAAGGCAGTCAAGGTGTCACTGCACTGGAGCATCAGCACGGGGCTGGCAGGAGACTCTGCAGGTCAGGACTCACTGGGATCCAAACACCACCATCAGTGAGTGCATAATGTTCCTTTTGTAACTGAGAGATGCTTTCAATTAATGTAGAGTTTACTGTTGATCAAAGTGTCATTTCTTTATTGTGTCTGAGCAGTTCTGCATTAGCATAACTTAAAATATCCCTCAGCATTTAATACACACATCTCTATGTATATTTATGTGCATGTATCTGCATTTAATACACGTTTTTCATCAGAACTAATACCCACTTGTTATTTCACATCTAGTTTGATTTCAACATATTGCCCAAGAAAATTACTCACAAATTGCTGGGGAAGGCTTATTAAGAATAAGCTTGTTACAAGCAAATACAGAATTGATGTGTATTTATGTTCTATTAATGTATAATTTGCTTTTTTATCCAGCCATTGACAATATTCAAGTTAGCATAAAAACAAGTCATTTGAGGAGATGCTGTGCTTTTTATTATACCAAATTTCTTCCGCACAGAAAAAATTATTTCTTAAAAAAATTGTACAGGAACTTGTCTTTACTGCTCTTACATAACAATTTTAATGCTTCAACTTTTGTTTTGTTGTCCCTCCAGGTTTTGATGTAACAATTAACACAGGATTTGCTGGTAATTGAGTAAAGGGTTAGGCTAGAGCCAATCCTAAAGCAGGGTACAGTCATTAGCACCAAAAATGCAGAAATTTTAGGGCTAGACCTGGTAATAAAGGTGTGGCAGGGTTGAAGGGATGGGTAGGTATGGATCTCCCAATGCCATGAGCAGATATAGAGCTGCTGAATTATAACATAGATTAAAATTATCATGGCACAATTACATCTTCTAGTTGTCCCTTCCCTAAGCCAGAAATCCACTTCTTCACAGAGAAGAAATCCAGCATGAGTCTAATATTGGACATTTAGGTGTCAGCACTTGTCTTGCTCATGGAAAAGGTTGTGTTATTGAAGGCCCAAACCCCAGGGCTGTGAACAACTTTAACTTGATATTCCTGCTCCAGCCTTAAATACCTTTTGGATTTCATTATTTTCAGCCATCCTGATCTTTGTGTAAAATTGCTGTGTAGTTTTTTTATCAGGAGTGTCTTTTCCAAGTCCTGAAATAATTTTCTGTGCTTGCAAATTCACAAGAGATCAAAATGTTATATTGAGAGGCAGCAGTGGGAAAGGAGATTCAGGACTCTAAGCAAGGAAATGTAGAAATATCCTGTGAATCCTATTCATCCTTTCCTGTGTATGTTACAAATCCACAGGTCTGGGATGATGTGGGAGGTCCTGGGGTGTTTTACCACAGCACAATGTGGTAAAACTCTCATTCCTGCTTAAAAGCTGAAATTAATTTTGTCAGGTGAAAGCAAGCACAGAAGAAAAGATTTCTGATCACACCGGCAGCTTCTGGACCTGTGGAGCTGATTTAAAGAAGAGAGAAAATGTTCCTGCCCCAGAGATCTCTGCAGACAGTTACATTTTTGGCAATTCTTTCTTTTGCCTGTTTTGCAATGTGCCAAGACCTTGAAAAGTAAGCAATATTACCTTTTTACTTCATTGATAATTAAAAACTGCTCACTTTTGATTTCGTGGGTGTGTTCTGCACTGCTCTTTGTTACTCCAGGCATGGCAGAAGAAAAATTTGATTTATTTGATACAGCACCGTTTTACCTCGCCGTCTCTGAAGTGTAAAATTAGACCAATTGCATTTTTAGATGTGTAACATGGACCACATTTCAGTTGTCACTTTTAAACACAGTGTAGCAAATCACATAAGGATGTTCAACAGAAGCCATGGAGATGGCACATGCTGAAATTCCATATTTAGGTTCCCATTCAGATCCAAATCTGCAGTAGGAGCCTATAGCTGCAGTTAGATCTTACCTAAGCAGCCTGGAATCCTGAAACATTTCCATCTGAGATTTAGCCTGCCCTCCTCAGTCAACAGTTGACTCAAATATTTCGGTATATCTGAAGAAAATAGGAGATTATTTTTATTTCATGGACATCAGTGATTTCAGGTAAATTACTCCTGAGTTACAACTCTGGAAGGAAAGAAACAAACCTGAGTCCTGGAACACTGAGGTGATGGAAAGGGAACTTTATTCTAATATTGAAATCTCTGAAAATAATCTAAATTTGGGAAAGACCAAATTGCCAATCTCCCCAGATTACCTTTCTTAAAAAAAGAGGAGATTCAAGGTACACCTTTGTGAATAGCACAGCATTTCAGCTTCCCATCTGCAGGAATCTTTAGGCTTCCTGACAGGCTGCTGCACCTACAGTGCTTCTTCCTCGGTGCACAGAGCATCTGGGGTCCATGGATGCTCATCAGTGTCTCCGTGCCCTGTGTTCCTTCCCTTGCAGCAGGAGGGCAGTGACCGAGCACCAGCTCATGCACGACAAAGGGAGGAAGGTCCAAGGGCTGAAGCGCCTGATGTGGCTGCAGCACGCCCTGGGTGCCGTGCACACTGCCAGCAGCAGGAATATCCCACTCCGGAATATCCCACTCCCAAATGCCAGGTGGGATGTGCAGAAGAACCAAGACCCCTCAGATTTCAACAGCAGCAACGGAGATGAGGCCTCAAGCCTGATGAAGCAGCTGCTGGAACCGATGGAAAGTCAGGGCTTCCTTCCGCTAAAGCAGCTGGATGGGAAGATCCCAAAGGGTCACTGGAGCCCGCAGCACCTTTTTGACCCCCTTTGATTATTCCCACCAGTGTCAGCCCAGCCGTCTGTCCCTCGCTTTACACGTGCACCGCTGGAGGGAACAGCTCCAGCCAAAGGTGAACAGCAAAATGAAAACCCTTAACTGCATTCACTCCTCCAGATGTTCACAGAGACCCTCTCCCATCTGAGCGCTGGGACTGTGAGATGGGTCCCCTCTTCCCTCGCCAGGGCCCTCCCTGTCTCTCTTGGATGTCTTAGGGACGCTGCAGCCACCGGGAGCTCCTGGAGCTCACACGTAGCAGGAAGTTTGGGTCATTAATCTGCACATTCACAGGCTCAATCACAGCCTAATGTTTTGACTCTGGAAGAACTTTACCTCTGAATACAAGTTCTCTTCCATTCACACCTGCCTGCAGTAATTTCACACTCTGTCTAGTAATCACTTTTCTTACACTGTAGTTACAAAAGGTTTTTCAGCTTGCAGACTGTTCTAAGCATCCTGGACCCTCAGGATTTCCTTTGTTTTGCCGGGTAGAAGTTGGCAGTGATCCCCATTCAGCCAAAGCCCCAGACATCCACCTTGTTCTGCTGGTGGAAGAGATGAGAATGAGCTTGCAGGGTCCCTCTTTGAGCCTTTCATTCCACACTTCCTTTTCTTTCCTCAAGTGAAATCCTATCCAAGAGCTCCCACAGCATTAGAAAAACATTCATGAGGCCACCTGTGTTTTCTGAGAGGTACCGCTGGATTTTGCTGTTCACCTTTGATAAGAAACTGACCACCTCTGTCTAAGCAAAGCAAAGTCCAGTTTAACTGTAAAGTCAGTCTTTCAGAAATGAAATGTCATGTGTGTTAAAAATATATAAATATACCAGCATTTCCGTTGCGTAGGGACTCTATACACTGTTTTAAATCCTGAAATTCCTCTCTTGCTGATAGACTTCAACTGTGCTGAATGCAGTTCTCAGTGATTAAAATGTTGTCAATAAAAAAAAAAACAAACAAACCTTTTCACCCTCTTAACTGCACCTGCTTTTTTTTTTTTTTTTTTTTTTTTAAGAAATGCAAAAATGACATTTTCTCAATGTCTCCACACATCTGGGATGATTATAGGATCACATTTCTTTTGTTATGTCATTCCTCACAGCTCCCTATTATGTTCCCAAGGTCAGTCAAACCATTATTGAAGCTGATGGTTTCAGATATTCCTGATGACCCGGGAGGAGCAAGATGAAAATGGGTTGTACAGCCCAAGCTGAATAATGAGTTTGCTGAGCTGGGATGTGGGAGCTCCTCCGCATCAGAGTCAGAGGATGGAGGCTCGGGGACCTGACTGTGACAGCTCTGGGCAACGGTCCTGTCCTGCCCAGCGCTCTGTGCGTCAGCCTCTCTGTCCTCCTAGATGCAGTTTCCTCTGGGACTGAGGGGTTGTTTCCTTGATCCCTGGGAGGCAGAGGTTGGTGGCTCGGTGGCTTCTGTCCCTGGGCACGCCCTGCTCCTGTGGGCATTGGGTGATGTGTATCACCTCCACGGGGATGGGAAAAACCAGCCTCCCCTGGACGGTGAGCCCCGGCTATGTGCCGGGAGGCTGCAGGTCACAGCACCACTGTGGGGAGGAGGGAACTTGTGAAGGCAGCCAGGGCAGAGCTGCCCAGGCCCGGAGCAGTTACCCCTGGAGCATCCCAGCAGCACCGCAGGCCGGCCGGCACCCAGAGCTCGCAGCGCCGGTGCCTCTGCCGGACCCAGCGGAGAGCAAGGGCCGATCTGCACCGCGGTCCCTAGAGCCGTGTCCCCTCCAGCCCCTCGGCCGCGGTGTCCCCGCAGTCCGGGCGGGCCCGGCTCGGAGCGGGGCGCAGGCGCTGAGGGCGGGGGCGGGCGGGCTCGGGGCCCCGCCCGAGCGGGGCGGGCCGGGCTCGGGGCGCCTGCGCTGCCCTAGCGGTCCCTGGGCCGCCCGTCCCGGCCGGCTCGCTGTCGGTGCGGGGGGCGGCCGTAGCGGCGCGGGGGCTCCGGTGGTCCCGAGCCCCCCACCCGCCTCTCCGCAGCCCCCTCGCCGGGACCCCGCCTCGCCTGCAGTCCCTGCCGCCCCTCCCGGGGGCTCCGGGTAAGCCGCTCCTGCCTTGTTCCCACGGGCGCCCCCCGCCCAGCGCTCCGCATCCCCTCCCCGCCCTCCTCTTTCCCTCCGTCCCTCCCCGCGGGCTCTCCCCGGGTGAGCGGAGCGGAGCGGGCCCGGCAGCCCGAGCTCTCAGGTCCGGTGGGCCGGGGTCCGTCCCGCGGGCTGGGCCCGGGGCCGGCGGGGGTCCCCTGCTCCTCTCCTGGTGCCTCGGGCCCCCTTTGTCCGCTCTCGGGGATGCTGCCGGGCCCCTCCGCCGCTCGGGCCGCGGGGCCGCCACCCCCGTGCCGGTGCCACCTCCCCGGACGAGCCCCGGAGAGGAGCATCCAGCCCCGCTCCGTCCGCGGCCCCCAGGGCGGCCGCTGGGCTCTGAGCGCCCATCCCCGTGGAAGGGGCCCCGAGCACCAACAGGTGGTTTGGCACGGATACTTTCTCTTTTCTTCCCTTTTCCGTTTTCTCCCCGCACCCCGTTCTGTCAGGTAATTTTCCTGGTTTGTCCTCTATGAAGTGAGAACCGCCCATGGCTTTTACACCTCCTGCTCACCAGCTCAGGGTGCAGCCCTCCATCTCTGGGGGTGTAACCACTCACCTCTGGGGGTGTAACCCCATACCAGGGATACTCACAGAGTGTGAACCCCCCCCCACTCGTGTGTGTCACTGAGCTGCTCTTCCATAAAGCCATGATTCCACCTCACACAAAGACATAATTCCATCTCAAAAGTCACCCAGCTGGAGATCTTCACCAGCTCTTGTCCCACGAGGAACTTGTAGAGGCAGCACACACGTAGCTGCTGTCTGGGAGGGAGGTGGTTTGCGGGGCCCCGTGGTGATGCCTCGTAAAATCTGCAAAAAAACGAACAGAAAGAGTGATTCGAGTGTGTTGGCAGCACCCGGGGTTGTAAAAAAGGGGAAGTGTCTCACCTATTTTGTCCGCAATTTCTAGTAATAGTTGCAAAACTCTGTTACCTTACAGTGAGTTAGGTGGTGCCCAGGGTAAGGCATAGTTGTACATTTGAAATCTTTGGGTTTTTTTTATGCACATCAGGAAATAGGGATGGGGTGTTAAATATACTGAAGCTGCTGCTGGTTGGGGGTTAATAACTCCAATATTTATATCCTGTATTCTCAGAAATAGAAAGGATATTAAAATACATATATTTTTCTTGGAAATAAATATGTCAGATACTTTCACTAGGGTTTGAGTTCTTGGCTATTTTTAAAAGACAACTTGCTCAAAGGCAGTGATTCTCTGGATTTGGCCAAATTTCCATGAGAAAACATCTAGTAAAAGTGTTTAAGGGCAACTAAATGCCCTTTTCACTCATTCCTCAGTTGCTTTCTTATTGGGATGACTTTCAGGATTTAGATAAATTTCACAGCAGAAGAGCCAGTAGGCAACTGGTGGAATTATTTCCGCAGGGTTTATGGGAAGAATAACTTCTGGATTAGATTTTTCAGTGTGATACTCCGGAATTTTGAACATTCATTAAAGATAGAATGTGGTGGGAGCAATAAACATTTGCACTAGTGGCTGAAAATGTGGTTTTTGAGGCACAAAGTTTCTTAAGTTTCCTTCCCTCTAATTTCAGATCAAAAATGTTCAAAACAGGAAGTTTGACTTGTACCTTTTATTTTGTAAGACTTTTCCCTGCTTAGCTTAGACTGGTGATATTTGTTGTTAAAATCTGAACTCTGTGATTAAGCATCAGTTAATGGGTTTGGGCTTGTGTTTGAGGATTATTTGTCATTTATAATGTTTGATGTTCCTCCCTTCTTTCCTACCAGCCATGGCCATGACAGGTCCAACGCCGTGCTCGTCCATGAGTAACCACACCAAGGAGAGAGTCACCATGACAAAGGTGACATTGGAAAACTTCTACAGCAACCTCATTGCCCAGCACGAGGAGCGAGAGATGAGGTAAAAATCCTTCTTGTTTCCCTTCCATATTGGATAAGAGCCAAAATTTATACTGAATGAATTTTGTTTTCAAAGCAAAAATAATAAAATCACAGACTGGTTTGTACTGGAAAGGACCTTAAAGTTCATCCCATTTCACCCCCTACCATGGGCACACCTTTCACTATTCCAGTTTATTCCAAGCCCTGTCCAATCTGGCCTTGGACACTTCCAGGGCTGGGGCAGCCACAGCTGCTCTGGGCACCCTGTGCCAGGGCCTCATCACTCTCACAGGGAATAATTCCTTCCCAATATCCCTCCTAACTGTGCTCTGTGGCAGTGGGACCCCATTCCCTACTGTTCTGTCCTTCCAGGGCCTTGTTCATAGTTCCTCTCCAGCTCTCTCAGAGTCCCTTTAGGCACTGGAAGGGGCTCTGAGCTCTCCCTAGAGCCTTTTCCTTTCCAGGCTGACCATTCCCATCCCTCCCAGCTTGGCTCCAGCCCTCGGAACATCTGTGGCCTCCTCTGGACTGTCTCCAGCAGCGCCAGGTCCTTCCTGTGCTGGAGACAGCTCTGCAGGGGGGCTCTCACCTGAGCAGGGCTGAGGGGCAGAATCCCCCCTGCCCTGCTGCCCACACTGGGGGCTCAGTCCAGGGCTCAGTGGGGTCTGGACTGGGGCATGTCCAGCTCTGCCTCACCAGCACCCCCAAGTCCTTCTCCCAGGGCTGCTCCCAATCCTTGCTCAGTGTTTGTGCTGGGATTGCCCTGATCCATGGGCAGGACCTACAGGAAGACAGTCAAGGAGGCAGGGAGGGGGTGTTGTGAGGAGTCAGTGCTGCCTGTGACTGACTGCACCTGGGGCACCTCTCAGAGTTCTCCAGTCCACTAGAACAAAGGACTGGACTGAGCTGTGTGATTTTCCTTCAGCTTCCTCTAATTTGCTGAATATCCTCAAGCTGTAGCACTGGGACTTCTGCTGTTCTCCCAGCTTGCCATGGAGTCTATAACCAGAATTTGGAAAGTGGTTCAGTGTGGGTTTGGCTTTACTGCCAAACCTGTAACGAGCTCCCTGAGGAGCTCCCCAATGCCTGTTCAGTACAAGAGCTGCAGAAATGAGGAAGCAATTCAGAAATAAATATTAACATGCAAAGATATTTTCTTCAAAGCTTCAAATGAGTAAAGAGAAACTGAAGTCCAGTTCAGACAGAAAATACCTCTCATTTAATTCATTTCTTTCTCTTCACACAGCTCTTGCCTTTAAAATTTATTTACTTATTATGACCACTGTTTTGTATTCCCAAAATGTCAATGTTTTTTTTTTTTCTGTTTAGGATCAAGACCTTGTCTGAACAAACAGACTGGACTTTATAAGTTACATGTTTTTTGCAACAACAGATGTCTGTGTGTGTGTAATTTGGAGTTTAAATGGTGTTGACACTGTATCCTGAAGTGCACCTTGACCCTGTTAGAGATATTTGGGGGAAATTCAGTGTGGCTTTGGCATCACTCAGTCCTGCTGAGCCATTTAATTCTGTTTATTGCACAGACTTTGCTACTAGAGTTTCTGTTTTGAGTATGGATTGGGATGACTGGGCAGGGCTCACTGGTGCTTGAGCAAGGGCATTTTCACTGTGACCAATTCTGAAGTGATAACCTCAAATATTATCATGTCACAGCAGCTGCAGAGAGCCTCAGGAGACAGGAAGAGGATCTTGCAAAGAATGACTTGCAGAAAGAGAAAGAATTTTTTAGTACATTTATAATGTCCCAAAGCACTGGTCCCAGTTCAGCCAGCTGTTAATATGACTGGCACTGGGAAAAGGTTCCCAGAGGATGATCATTACAAGTGTCCCCTGAAGTCATTCCCCTTCCAAAGTCCTGCTTCCTCCTTTCTTTTCTTCCAAATAATCCTTTTGTAATAAGGCTGTAAATATTTCTGATTCTTTAAGAGGGAGAACATGTACAGACAGGTTTCCTCTTCCCAACTATTTTGAGTATCTCAGGGATTAGGAAATCTAAAATAACTTTTCTCATTTTGCATGTGAATAGTTTGAGATGCAGAGAAATTTTAAATGTGTTTGAATACCAGTTTTCCCTGGAATAAGTGAAATTTTGGTGTTTAAATGCTTCTTATGGCCCTGACCTGAAGTGACTTGCCCAGCTGTCAGAGAGATAAGAACAGAACCCAGATCTCTCAATTTGTATTTGTGTACAGCAAAAATCTACACTTGAATAACTTGTGAAACTCAAGGCAGGTTTAGTTTATTAAAATCATAGAGGGTAAGGTTGGAATTATAAAATTGGATAGTAGATTCTACAAAATTAATTTCCTGAGTCTCTCCTGTACATCTTTACACTTGTAACTTGCTGGCACAGACCAGAGGTTGTGGGTATGTGCACCTTGTTAAGAAACAACGTTAATGATTCAACCTGGGTGTTTTTAAAACTTGATTTAAAAAGCAGGGTTAATGATTCAACCTTTATTTTTCTAATTTGTCTCTGGTCTAGACAAAAGAAACTAGAACAAATGATGGAAGAAGAAGGCCTAAAAGATGAAGAGGTAATGAATATGGAAAAACTACCTTAATGGTTAAATACCAGAAATTTTCTTTTCTAAATGGAGATCTGGGATCTTTCCTTGGAATTGCTGTGGTCCCTGTGGAACCCACCTGCAGAACTCTCACTGGGGTCTCTTAAACTCTAGAAAAGAATCAGGAGGTCGGCACATGCACAAAAGGAGACCGAGTTCCTTCGCCTGAAGAGAACCAGGCTTGGACTGGAGGACTTTGAGTCTCTAAAAGTAATAGGCAGAGGAGCATTTGGAGAGGTGAGTCCAGAAAAAAAAAAGTGTTTTAACTGGCTCTGGTGTTTGTTAAAGACTTGCTGGGTTTATACAAGCAAAAGGTAAGTGTAACAACCATAGATTGACTTCAGCTCAGCAGTCATGTGCAGTTACTTTTTACCTACTAAATTCTGGTTCAAGACATCCTGTGCTTTAAAGGAAATGGAATGATGTTGAAAAGGACCTGATGGGCAGCTAAATACAGGTTTGCAGTGGGTTTTAAAGGTGAACTTCTGGGGCTGGACTTAGGGAGACACGGAGGGCCCTTGCAAAGTCTCTTCAGAGAAGGGGCTTTGGCACCTGCTTTAGGTGTGAATCAGCATCCTCTCTGTTAAAATAACTGCTGCTCTTAGCATTAATTAGCAGGACTTTGTGCCATCGCTGTGCACTGTAATGCTTCTTGTGTTTTATAATCTGAGATGATTTCATGAGATGGAAGCCGAGGGCTTGATACCCAACTTTGTCATGAGTTGTGCTGGGAATGCTGGATTTGATCCAATCTTTGTGTGCCCCCAGGTGCGCCTGGTCCAGAAGAAGGACACGGGGCACGTTTATGCCATGAAAATCCTACGCAAAGCTGATATGCTTGAGAAGGAGCAGGTGAGGAACACCCCGAGCAGGAATTGTACCGTGTGTCACTCTGGGAGGTCACTGTGGTGTGTGCATAGGACGAAAAGGCATCTGTGCTTTAGTTTAGTAGCTAAAAATTCTGGGTTTTTTTTTTACATCTTTTCTTATAGAGGAAATAAGTCAGAAAAATCTCTGAATTCACAAGGACTTCTTTTCTAGTGGGATCTTTCAACACAAATTCCTGTGCAAATGATTCAATGCAGATTTCAAGGCCGGTGTTTTGCTGCATTTCTGACTGACAGGATCAGATAAAAATATCAGAGATACAACTGCTAGAATTCAAACTCAGAGACATAAAGCAGCAGCATTTGACATTTTTAAGGCTTTCATTTGCTAGTACTTCTGGATATATACTGATGTGGGACAGTCACCTGTTCATCACTGGGATGAAGCTCTTGTGTTTTCAACAAGAGATTTAATGATTAGGTATATTTGTAAAGAACTGAGATTTTTGTATATAGGGTTTATATAATGTGTAGTGTTACTAGGTGTATATATAATAGGTATGAAAGATATGTATATAATCAACCACATGTTGAAGTTCTGACAGTGTTTCTGCCTTTATGCAGAAGTTTGACTTTTGTCTTCCAGTATTTGATACTGTTCAGAACAATAATTGAATTGCCTGTGAAATAAATGCATTTAATAAAACTGATCCAATGTACCATGTCTGTCCAGGTTGGCCACATCCGTGCAGAGCGGGACATCCTGGTGGAGGCAGACAGCTTGTGGGTTGTGAAGATGTTCTACAGTTTCCAGGACAAGCTAAACCTCTACCTGATCATGGAGTTCCTGCCTGGAGGTAACTCTGGAATGCAAGGGCTGCTCACCTGTTGTTTGGGGAATAATTTTTCTTCATTACAAAGTCTGGGACTAGAGTGTACGTGGTTGCCCTGCAGTGGTGTTTGTACTGTACATCTGTGAGGGACCAAGATTTCTGCTTTTTAGGGCACTGAGGTGTTTGGCAGGCTTGAGGTTTCCTGTTTGAGCTGCAGGTGTTTACACTTGGCTTTAATATTCTTCTAGTTCGTACCCTTGCTATGCCCTGTCTGTCTGTAGAGCCACAGCATATCCAGGTCAGGCAACCTCTAACCTGCTGGTTTTAGCTGAATGCAGCAGAAATAGCTTTTTTCTATAAATGTCTTCAAACTTAGTGAGAGTGGAGCCCGTGTGTTCACCTCTGGGGGGTTTCCAGGTGACATGATGACGCTGTTGATGAAGAAGGACACTCTGACAGAAGAGGAGACGCAGTTCTACATCGCCGAGACCGTGCTCGCCATTGACTCCATCCATCAGCTGGGATTCATCCATCGTGACATAAAACCGGACAACCTCCTCCTGGATAGCAAGGTATGGGCTGGCCACTGGCTGAGGAGGAGCAAAGAGGCCTTGTGATTGTTCATACTGACCTGAAGGGGTGTTGACAGTTGTGGAAGAAGATGGTGCTTCTTTATTTAGCCGTTTTGAGGGCATATCTGCCAAATTGCCAGGGAAAATCCCCAAAAGCCAGGAAAGACCCCAGCTCCACTCAGACCTTGAGCTCTTCTGACAGCTGTTTAAACTATTTTTGGCTATTTCAGATGCAGTTTAAAGCATGTGGTTTCAGTTCCCTCTTAGGAAAAGCTGCTTCCCTTTCCTCTCGCATGTGTTCCACTCCCACTTGCCAGTTCTGGTTGTACCAAATGTGAAGGACGTGGCTGTTCCAGTAGCCAGGCTGAGCATGGAAAATCTCCCTTGGGATCAGGCTGTACTCCTGAGGGCTGGCCAGGCTACCTGGTTATTGCAGGCACTTTGCAGAAATCTTGATTGTTTCAGTGTCCTCCTATTGCTCACTCCAAGTTTGCCTAAAATCAAGATTTCTTGGGAAGAGTTTGCCAGCAGTAAATAAAGACCTTCCCACTACGGTGTAATGCACTATTGGAATTACTGCAGAATCACAGACTAGTTTGGGCTGGAAGGGACCTGGAAACTCATCCTGTTCCACCCCCTGCCATGGGCAGGGACACCTTCTGCTGTGCCAAGTTGCTCCAAGCCCTGTCCAGCTTTGCCTTGAACACTTCCAGGGCTGGAGCAGCCACAGCTTCTCCAAGCAGTGTGTCCAATTCAGAATGTTTATATCTAGACATGAATACATTTAAGACTTTGAAGAAGAGGTATATTACATATATACACTTCTAAAAATTGCACGTAGTCAGTGTGGTCACATTATGCACCAGGACAGATTGACTCACTGAATTGAGGGTGTTTTTTATCTCTTGGGGCCAATACACAACCCAGGGACTGCAGCTGCCTCTGGAGGTGTTTCCTTTCACCCTGAAGTAGTTGAGAACTTGCAGAGCAGAGGTTTCCTGAAGTAAATTGTCACTGGGCTTTCTCTGTGGAGTAGCAATGGAAGTATTGATGGCTTCATTCCCTGTACACATGCAGTCCTAGGTTTAAACAAGAAAGGCAAAGGACACTGAGGAGCTGGAGCATGTCCAGAGAAGGGAATGGAGCTGATGAAGAGTTTGGAGCACCAGGAGCAGCTGAGAGAACTGAGGGGGCTCAGCCTGGAGAAAAGGAGGCTCAGGGGGGGTCCTTCTTGCTCTCCCTGACAGGAAGGTGCAGCCAGGTGGGGGTCAGGCTCTTCGGCCATGTCTCAAGTGAAAGAATGAGAGGAACTGACCTTAAGTTGTGCTGGGGAGGTTCATATTAGATATTAGATTTTTTTTTTTCACTGCAGGAGTGGTCAGGCATTGCAGTAAGTTGCCCAGGGAGGCGGTGGAGTCACAATATCTGGAAGTGTTCAAGAGGCATCTGGATGTGGCATTTGGGGACATCATTTAGAGGTGTTGATGGTGCTGCTGGGTTCTTTTCCAACCTTGCTGATGCTGTGATTTACTATGCTAATGTTTCATATTGGTTTTGCATTTTTGTTTTGTTTATTTCTAGGGTCACGTGAAACTGTCAGATTTTGGTCTGTGTACTGGGCTGAAGAAAGCCCACAGGACGGAATTTTACAGGAACTTGAATCACAGTCTTCCCAGTGACTTCAGTAAGTTCTTTGGCTCCAAAGGGTATCTGGTTGGTTGCTCTTGGGTCCTGAAACAACTCCTTTCAGTGTGAGGGTGTGGCTGCAGTGAGGAGTCTAATAATCAGCTTTACATCTTGAGGTGGATTTTCATTTTCTGTAAACTAAAAATCATTTCAATTACTTTAAACCCATTTTCATTTCCAGAAGTTTGTCTCTGAAACAAACTCTGCTGTAGCCCTTTGCATGTGTAATAAAATGAGAACTCGCTGAGTTAATAGCTGCTGGCTGGATCTCAAGTGTTACTGAAATTAATAAACCAGCACAGTCCCTGAGTATCCAGGATTATTCTTGAGGGGAATAACTTGGATCATGGAGTTACATCAACCCTGAAATCCTGGTTTGCTACTGAAAGGCTCTGTTAGATGTTGCCCACATTTCATAGGTTTGGAAGCTGCTGAGAGGTTTAGGTCTGGGGTATTGACACACATCTTAAATGAGATCTTTAGTGTAATAGTTTGGGGTTAAAATATATTGGGTGACCAGTAGGATTCAGTCACAGCTGTTGAATCTCCTTCAGCTTTCCAGAACATGAATTCCAAAAGGAAAGCGGAGACTTGGAAGAGGAATCGCCGGCAGTTGGTGAGTGGGTTCCACCTGCTTGGAAATGTTCCTGCTGCGTTGTTGCATCCAAATGGAACGTGGATTTACATGGAAGTTTTCAATGTATCTGAGTTATGGACAGTCCTGAAAGGAAAAGGTTCAGGCTTTTTTTAAAAAGAAGAGGAATTACTCTAGTTTGTCCTTCATCCATCTGCTGAACATATGCTGGTGCCATATGTGCTAGTGATAGCGCTGCCATAATTACTTACGGGGATATCTGAAGTCTCCCAGCCAAAACTTTCAGTTCTTGCCACTTCCAGTCTCACAAAGGGCTGCTGACCCATTCCAAGGTGACCCATTCCAGCACAGTAATACCCTTCCCTGTTTTATTCATGTTATTTTAAGATTCTCTCCCATGAAGATGTTGATTTTGTCTCTACGTATCTTGGAAAAAAGGGTTTAAACACCTTTGCTAAAGGATCTCAGAGACAGTGTGGCATCTTCCTCAAAATAACCACTGTTGTGTAAGTTCCCATGTCTATGTCAGGCAGTTTTCCCTGCAGATGCATAACTGATGTTATTGTTCCAGGCTTTTTCTACGGTGGGAACTCCAGATTACATTGCTCCTGAGGTTTTTATGCAGACTGGATACAACAAGCTGTGTGACTGGTGGTCCCTGGGGGTCATCATGTATGAGATGTTGATTGGTAAGGAACAGGCAGGGCAGGGCTGTAGGTGGGAATGGTGGAGCTGGACATCAGCTGTATTCATAGAATCCCAGAATTCCAGACTGGTTTGGGTTGGAAGGGAGCTTAAAGCTCATCTAGTGCCACCCTGCCATGGGCAGAGACAGCTTCTACTGTCCCAGGGTGCTCCAAGCCCTGTCCAACCTGGCCTTGGACACTTCCAGGGCTGGGGCAGCCACAGCTGCTCTGGGCAGCCTATTTCTGTGATTGGGGTCAAGTTCTCAGAGCGTCCACTCCTTGCCTGGTCTCTGAGATGTATTATGATTTCAGGAATTAATTTTGCTTGATCCAAGATTGTATTTTTGTTTCTTTTCAGGTTACCCACCTTTCTGTTCCGAGACTCCTCAAGAGACGTATAAGAAAGTGATGAACTGGAAGGAAACCCTGACATTTCCTCCAGAGGTTCCAATCTCTGATAAAGCAAAGGATCTTATTTTAAGGTGCCAGCCCCATGGTTTGCCAGTTAATACAGTTCTAATTTTCTTGTCTTGTCTCTGTATTCTGTGCCTCTCATGGCTTGTTTCATATGGAAAAACCCATATGCTACAAACTGTTACACACATGCATCAAATGCTGAACTCCCTTGTCAAATACTTCTGTCTCTCAGGCCATTTAGTGGTTCCCTGACTAAACTGTGCTAAAAAGGAGCTCCCATGGAAGTGCTACTGCTCTGGCAAAATGTTTCTGCTCCTTATTTTGCCTGCAAGCTTCTCATGGAAGGACACAGCCCTTTTGACAGAGCTGACTTCTTGCAACAGCAGTGATTTTGCCTTTGTATGCACTGGAGCATACAAATGTATCCCAGTGCTTGCTGACTCATTTGTACTTCAGTATCTATTCTCAGGACAGAAATATAAATGTCTGGCTTTTTAGGCTTTATATGTTCTCCTGCTCTACTCTGGTCCTGAAATAGAAAGGTCACATTAACCTGTTGTGAAGGAACAGCACATCTTAACTGTGGCATTGGACACGACATTCCTATACATAACTTTGTGTGTTGGTTTTGCTGTGGAAGTTCTTAGTCTGCTCCATTTATATGTTAAGAAATGACAGCAGTATCAGTTCAGAAAGCTGTTCCATTTCTGCATGGAATGCTTTCGTTTTCATTCTCCCTTCATTTTCATTCTTCCTTCCATCCCAGATTTTGCTGTGAATGGGAGCACAGAATTGGTGCATCTGGTGTGGAGGAAATAAAGAGTAACCCATTCTTTGAAGGGGTTGATTGGGAGCACATCAGGTAAGATGCTCTGCAGAAAAGCAACTGCTCTTCTCTAGGGACTGCTCAGGCCAGCCCTGGTCTGCAGCATAGAGCAGCTGACTGGCTTTTGTCATATCCAGCTGTGGGTGAGAGCATTTTGTTCTGAAGCTTGCTGAGGTTTTAGGTACCTTCAGTCTTGATTCTGTTAAGAAATGGAAGGTGGCTGAATCCTGCTTTGTCTGCCTTTGAAATCTCAATGCTCCATCTGCTCTTCTTGGCAGAGAGAGACCTGCTGCGATTTCAATAGAAATTAAAAGCATTGATGATACCTCAAACTTTGATGAATTTCCAGAATCTGATATCCTTAAACCAACAGGTAAGTGATTGTTTGATTCTCTGTGTAAACCTTCTTCTTCTCCTGTAGAATAATCCTTCCTGTTAGTCAGATCTTACTAGATGTTTTTTTTTTTATCATGACCAAATAGCTTGGAAGCCTTGTGGTGCAGGGAGGAGTGCAAGCTGGAATTTGGGTTCCAGGAGATGCTGCCTTGTAAATGATGTGGGAATTGCCTGAGAAAGGGCAGCTCTCAGAGGCAGCAGAGCTTTCAGAAAGTTCAAACCTCAGCAGGGCTGGAGAGCCCAATGCTGCAAGTTCCCCTCGGTGCCGATTCCTGCTGGCACTTGGAGTAGGGGTAAGGAAAGGTGGAACTGAAGGAGTTGTTTTGGTGTGAATCTCTGAAGGATCACAGCATAGTCACACATTTGCTCCATGAGTTTAAAAACAGAATCCCAGCCTGCTTTGGGTTGGAAGGGACCTTAAAGCTCATCCTATTCCACCCCCTGCCGTGGGCAGGGACACCTGCTGCTATCCCAGGTTGCTTGAAGCCTGTCCAGCCTGGCCTAGAACACTTCCAGGGATTGGGGCATCCACCACCTCTCTGGGCAACCTGTGCCAGTGTTTCACAGCTCACATTGTAAAAAATTTCTTTCTGTGGTCTGAATCTACCCTCTTTTAGCTTTAAATGCTTGTGCCATGTCCTGTGTCCCAGCAGTTCTTTCCTGGGTTTGAAGCATGAAGTTGCATCCTGCATTTAGGATATTTTTTCCTTTAGAAACATTCATCCAGTGTTTTGTATGAATATAAACTCTGCAGTTCCAGAGGATAATTCTATTTATTTTGTGTCTTCCCAGTGGCAACAAGCAACCACCCAGAGACTGACTACAAGAACAAAGACTGGGTTTTTATCAATTACACCTACAAGCGTTTCGAGGGCCTGACGGCCCGAGGAGCAATTCCATCCTATATGAAAGGAGGGAAGTAACACAGCTTTACCTGGAATTTCTGAGCCATGGAATTCTGTTGCTGTACTTTGGGTTTATACCCATAAAAGAACTTGTTTTTTTTAAAGAAAACTTGAGGGCTATCAATTCTTGGAGAAGACTTCAGGACCCTGTTTTGTTACACACCTGGTTGCTACTAAGGATTTTTTTTCCTGCCCCATTGAAAAATTCCATGTTTGCATCATCTCTGCTGCCAGCACCTTTTGCTGCTTCAGGAGCAAGGGTTTTTTTTTATATTCTTTGCCAGACTGTCCAGTCCTTTGGGAGATGAGAGCAAGCTTTCCCTTTGGCATTGCAAAGCACAGGATTCTGTGACTGCATCCAGTCCTGCATTAAGTGACAAACTCACTCTGCCAATTCTGCCAGCACTGTTTGCCCAGTAGTTGAGGACTCCAGGAGAGAGGAAACAAAGCAATAATTGAAGCTTGAGACAGACAACTCTCCAGGAAACTGTCTAGTAGAAGGACACAACTCAGATTGCCTTAACCTTACTTTGTATTGCTGTTTTTATAACGTTCCTTGGAAGCCTCTTCAATAGCATTTCTCAGCTCTGTCACTGTGGCCTCCAGTTCTGGTGCACTTTACTTCTGGTACTAAGTGACCCTCAAGCCATCTAATATTTTTTCTAAATTAAAAGATTTTGCAACACTTTTTCTTTCCTAAATAGAGGAGAAATGGGCCATTTCCTCCATTGAGTGCTGAGTTTTTGGTTACTGTATGTCAGGATGGATCCATAAACAATGCAGATAAATTACAGCTGGCCACACAAGTGGGTCTGGAATTAGAGCAGAGGGAGGGAAATTCCAGGAAGCTGATCCTTGGTGGGCAAGTTGAGCAGAGTTAAGCCAGCCCTGAGGCTCCCTAGGTTGGCTGCTGCTGTTTCTTAGCCACTTCTGAGCTCTGCTGCATCTTCAGTGGTTTAAAGGCCAAAATCCATCTTCTGTGGCCTTTTTGCTGTTGGTTTTGAGCAGAACAGGATCAGACTGTTGCTGATGGAGGCCTGCCTGGTGTTCCCTCACAGAGCTGCTCTTGCTGTACCATCTGTACCCAGAGGGTTACACGGATGGTGCCTCATGGGGTCACTTTTGGGGCAGTGGAACCCACCGTGTCCACTTGTTGATTGTTGCCTACTCTAATTTATAAAAGTACATTCAGTTCTGATCAAGGTCTCTTCAGGAGAGCCCCAAAGTGCCTTTCCCTGCCTAAGCCTCTCTCAGAACACAACACCATTTTGGGAGGGAGGATTCTGCCTCAGCTGAGCTCTTCCTAATTTGTTTTCCTAACCACAAGCTCTACTTTGTGCCCGTTTGTAGTTAACTCTGCACTTCCAGGGGCAGGTGGCATTAACCCTTGGGCCTGCATGGTTCCACTCCTGGAATTTACAATTTTATTAATATATATAAATTTACAATTAAAATACAATTCAGTGAGGTTTTTACAAGTGTGTCTCAATTCAAATTGTCTTGGATTCCTGCAAACTTCTCTTGGTGCTGAACACTAACTCTGGAGTACAGACAAGACAAAGCTCCAGTGATGTCTCACAGGAAAACAAAAGGCTTCCAGGTTTGTTTAGTCCTGACTTTCTTGATTAGAAAATGAAACAAAATGGATTTGTAGTGGAAGTTTTTTTTTATATAGGTGCTTTTAGGCAATGTTTACCTAGATGTCATTTGACTTGAGTGCCATCCTGAAGGACTGGTGGGCTGCCAGTACTGTACAGAACTCGTCAGGGTCCTCCCCTCACCACCCCTGTGCTTTTTGTGCTTGTCCTATGAGTTTATGACTTGCCATAAGCAGTTCAGACAGCAGTTGGATCCTACCAAGCTGAAATGCAAAACTAGCCTTAATTAGAAGTCCCAGGATCTCTGTAGTCAGAAAGGCTCACTCGGATGAATGGGCTAAGGGAAGGAATGACTTACAGGATCAGGCTTTCATCAGCTCATCCCTAGATCTGCTCCCTTTTGACTTTGCAAGGACTGATACCAACTTCTCAAACGGCTCCATCCTTATCCTGCAGTTTCTTCTAGCCATTTGAAAATGTTGCCTTATAAACCATTGGAATTAATTTAAGACCTTTTTTTTTTCAATTTCTAACAGCTTAATTACTGCCTTAAACTAAAAATGAAAGTCAAAATCTTTTGAAGCTGCTGTGGATTAGGAGCAAATGATTATAGATAATAGCTGCATTCTTAGCCCTTTACTGAAAGGGACCAGCATTTTTATTTATAAATACCAAAGATGAAGAAGCTAAGCAATTTTAAGTTAAGTTGCTGTGAAAAAACAACTCTCTAGTACTGTGTATTGCGCATTTTTAGTGCTGTGTTTGAAGTGGGACCCCTCAGGTGTGGCACTGGAGTCCAAGGTGAAGTTTTCAAAGGCACAAGGAGCAGTTGGGTACCTCATTCCTGTTGTCTTCCAGCAAAAGTTGGACATCTTTGAACCCAGTTCTGTTGGACACACCTTTGCAGCAGGAGGTTCTGTATCCCAGGTTCATTGTAAGCCTGCATCCTGTTCCAGTTTTTTATCAACATTAGGGAAAAAAGCATCTCCTATAGTGTCTCCTTCCCAGGATCCATACTTCACTGCTAACAGTAAGGATTTTGTATGACTGTTACATCTCCCATGATAGCCAAACATTTTTACATTTTTTGTGTTTTGAGGTTTTTAGTATCTTTTATTTTTTTTTTTAAGCTGCAGTTGCTGGATTTGTAGAAGTAATTCCAATCTGAATTTCCAATGGATCTGAACACCTTATGCTGCCAGTTCATCTCTCTATCATGCCTAGCACAAAGCTGCACTAAGTGTTTCTTATCACTGTGCCCTGACTCTGCCTTAACCTTGAAGTTGAAAAAGTGTTCTGTAAATATTTAAAAGCTGTTACAAAATTGCACTGTACAATTTGGCAGGTGTAGTCAACTTTTAATGGAGCGATCTCATTGTGTTGTGTAAATAAAATCCTCTTAGTAAACACACTCTTGTTGGGATGTTATGTTCTACAAACAGGAATCAGGGAATCCTGGAATGGTTTGGGTTGGAAGGACTTTAAATCTCATCCATTCCCAGCCCCTGCTTTGGGCAGAGACACCTTCCACCATCCCAGGTTGTTCCAAGCCCTGTCCAGCCTGGCCTTGCACACTTCCAGGAATCCAGGGGCAGCCCCAGCTGCTCTGGGCACCTGTGCCAGGGCATCCCCACCCTCACAGGGAAGAATTCCTTCCCAATATCCCATCCATCCCTGCCCTCTGGCAGTGGGAAGCCATTCCCCTTGTCCAGGTTCTGATGAAGAGCCCTTCTCCACTTTTCTTGTAGCCGCTTCAGCTAGGGGATGGTGCTGAGGTCTTCACACAAATCCCACCTTGCTTGAACTCTTATTGCCCTTCCCAAACTTCACCAAGAGAAGCCTGGAAGTACATCCAAGGCTGAAGATGGAAATGAAAGCCAGACCTGCTCCAAAGCTGTTTTTTGTGAAGATAAGTAGATGGAATTATCACTTTTCACAGCACTGACCAAAAATACTGGGGCTTGTTAGAGAAGCTGCAGTTTGTGGGTCAAGGAGCATTGTCTGTGCTGCCTTTAGAACATCACTGCAATGAGGTGTGGGGGTGAAGTGAGCTTTGAGGTCCTCTCAGCCCAAATGGTGGGAACACTTCCCTGCCAAACCAGGCTCTGGTGCCAAACTAGTCCTAAGACTTCTGAATCACAACCTACGCTTACTTACTGAAGCAAGGAAGAAAAACCTTGTAGCTCTCTATGCCCTGCCTGTTCTCCTACTCCACATTTAAAACCATTTTTAAAGGAGACAAACAAGTCACATATAATTTATATTTTAATACAGAAAAGAAACCATACATCTGGGGTTCATACACAGCACAGGAGCACTTCAGTACATCTAGAGTAAGACAAAAGTTGACCTTGTACTTGAAGTAGGTGACTGTGAGAGGAGGAAAAGCAAACACTTTTAAAATTTGATTCAGTGTTCCAATGGAACTCTACTAAAAAAAAAAATGTAAAGTCCAAAATGAGTAATTACTTGGGAAAGCCAATAAACTAGAGTGGCTAAGTGGTAAAACTGCATGGAAGTCATGGGAGCTGGATATGTCCATCCCATGCTGAAGGTCCAGTGGATTGCACAGGGAACCACAAGCTCCTATAGGCACTGACAGTCTGGAACTCCCAAGAGGGCCTGGTGCAGTTTAATAAATTTCCTGAATCCCTTGGCTCAGGGACACACTGGGTGGGATTTGGTTTGGCTGGATATGGTACTTCAGCTGTCAGATCCCAAAAGGTGCCGTTGAGGTGCAATTCTCAGCACCTGATGCCTTGACACAGTCCTGAGGAGGAGCTCTGAACAACACCCACGCTTCAGTCCGTAGAGCAGAACATGTGAAACCTCCAATTCCAGCTCAGCTGGGCAATACCAACACTCTTAAACCTGACACTGCTGGGGAAATAAATACACACTGGAAAACAATCACAGAGCCAGGGAGCCAGCACTGCTAAGCACTCAGCGCCTAGGGACAAGTTCCACCAGTGCTGGGCTCACCAGTGCTTGTGCTTGTCCCCAGGAACAGCTCATCTCCAAGGCAAGGAGTGGGGTTGGTCTGGCCCCTGGTGGAGGTTCACGGGCCATGTGTCTTCCTTTATCTACCACATAAATAGCAATTCATCTGGAGCAATAATGGAGTATCTGCACATCACCCCAGTGATGTGCAGGCACCAAAGGACACTTCTCTCTACTGACCCTGACACAGAGAGGAGTTCTAAAGTAGTCAAGTGGAATCTGGGCATCTGAACACCTGGAACTCTTAGGTGGTCCTGAAATCTTCCTATAGGCACTTCTTTTTAGAAGAGATCTATTTGCTGCACTTGGAAAAGAAGCTAAGAACAGAAACACTGAGAGAATGGAATTTGTATCCATACTAATGGAAACTAAAATGTGCTGTGGCAGAGATTTGTTACTTGCAACTGAAAATTTCTGCTTGATCCTGTTATGTTACTTGCACTGAAAACCACAAACACGTTAGCTGCAACCAGCAGCAAACTTCACTGCTCAATCTACCATGAACTTGGCAGTCAGGAGAACAATACAAATTTGCTTGATGTTGCAGCCCTGCCAAAACAGGATTAAACTTTCTAGGGCCAGACTGATACCTACACCTCAGTTTTGCCAAGTCTGACCAGGTAACTCAACACCCAGGCAATCCAGGTTCCAACACCTTTGCCAGAGCAGCACTGACCTGTCCAGCTTTGTCAGGAGCTCTCTCCCTCTCTTCTTGAATAGTTTCAGCTTTTCTTTGCACCAGCACCATGTTTAACAACTCTGGTTTGGGTGCACAAAGCCTTTACACAGCCATCAGAAGGGATGGCTTTTTGAGGCAGCCCCATTCTGAGGAAGGGCAGAACTGTGCTCATCATGGGTTAAGCAGTAATGGAGTATCCAGTTCCTACAGGGAACTCCCACAGGGAACTCAGTGCTGCAGGAGCAGGACCAGTGAGGCTCTAATCCACCTGAGCTAAACCAGCCTGGAGTGTGCCTGTTCCTGAACCCAAATTCCCACAGCCTCACATAGATCAGGACAATACATTCAGTGCTGCAAAGAAGTGCTGTTCCCAGGTATATACATTTTTCTCTACTGAGGGCTGGTTTACTGTAGGTATTTCTTACCTGCCTGTCAGCAAAATGGTCCAGTCAGTCCAAATTGGGAGGAAAGTAGCTGGCTTTTTAAAGCTTCAGCAGCAGCTCCTAGGAGAGTCTACAGCAATTCTGACTGACTAAGTTTGATGAGACCAAGGATTTTACTCAGGTACTAAACTGAGAGCTCCTCCACTGGCTTTGTCTTAGCAAGGGGATGGAGAAGACAACTCAACTCAACTTCAGCATGCACAGTCACCTCTAGAAAGCTTCTTACATCTATTTGAGTATTAACAGATTTATTTTATTGGTAAAATATCAGCTACAGTCTCTTGGGTTTTCCTTCAGCATGATCTACTCATTTTACTGAAATTAACAGAAAACATCCCTAAAAACAATGATTTCATCTCATGGAGAAGTACAGATGGGGAACTCCTGTGAACAGGCATATGCCTCCTATGGAACTGGTTCCTCCTTCACTAGGGCAGCAGTACACCACGCTGGATCCAAAGCCAGGTGGCAGTGCAAACAGATTCCTCCGTGCTCAGGGTTTCGCTGTCACACTGTGCTACATTTCTGCTGGTTGATAGAGGGTATCATCTGTCCTGCTTTGATGTTCACTCCTCTGTGACTCACAAAGCTGTGCCTAATGGTAAAAGAAAGCTTTGTCTTGACAGGCCCAGAATTTCCTCTCTCATGTCAAACAAAACGTTTCTACGCACTTGTGCTCTTCTTTCAGAAATTTAGATAAAATATTCAGCACCCACAGTCCGGAAGCCTTTGTAGTAGAAACAACAGGTCGTTTCTTTTTGTCTGAGGAGATGTTGCTTTTGATTGCACAATTAAGACTACGGAGTGTGGCTCTTTATTAACATGCTTGAAATATGACAACGTAGTAAGAGCATGAACGAGGATAAAGCACCTTGCAGGAGTCTGTGTCCCATCACCTGGGATGAAACTGCGGCAAGAGGTTCCCACATCCAGCAGGATTCTCCACCCTGAGCCACACTAATCCGGTAGATCGTTAACAACCATTTGGGAGAAGGGGGCATTCAGCCTGTCCAGTTCATCCACTTGTGGGGGGTGATGCATTATAACTTCGTGGTCCTCTGAAACATCATCCCCCACCGATACCAGGTTTGTTAGGGATTTGCTACGAACACACTGGAAATCAACGTGGCGGCTCTTGCCCTCCTCCTTCTCCCAGGACATCTGGATGAACGGCCGCTGCACATAGTTGTAGATCACCTCAGAGCGGCCACCGGGCCTCCTCTTCACCTTCTCCTTGCAGGTGGGATACCCTGGAAACACAGACACAGCCACTCAGCTCCACTGCACCTTTCTGTGCTCACTCACAAAGGGACAACGGGATTCTAGAACATCCAAGTAGGAGTGACTGTGGGGTCAGGGTGGGACACACACACAGCTCTGTAGACAAATGCTCAGATTCCACATTTAGCATTATTGGCTTGCAAAAGACTGCTCTCTTTTCCCTTGCAAAGGAGTTCTGAAAGGCTGGACATCCTTCAAGAAGGAAATCTTAAAGCTACAGAGCAGGTCATCCCCATGTGCCAAAAGATGAGCTGGTGAGGATGAGAAGGAAAAAGGGGCAGATAAATCAGGAGGACTATGAGGATGTCGTGAGGTTATGTGGGGAGAAAATGAGGAGTCAAGGCTGAACATGAGCCCAAGTGGGCAACAAGGCCAAAAGCACCTGGGCTGTACCAGCCATGGTCTGTCCAGCATGCCCAGGGCAGTGATTGTCCCCATGTGCTGGGCACTGCTGAGGCACCTTGAGTAGAGTGTTCAATTTTGGGTCCCTCACAAGAAGAATGACATTGAGGGGCTGGAGTGTGTCCAGGGAAGGGAATGGAGCTGGTGAAGGGTCTGGAGCCCCAGGAGCAGCTGAGGGAGCTGGGAAAGCGGCTCAGCCTGGAGAAAAGGAGGCTCAGGGGGACCCTCTGGCTCTGCACAACTCCTGGACAGGAAGGGGCAGCCACAGGGGGTTGGCCTCTACTCCCAGGGAACAGGGACAGCACAAGAGGAAACAGCCTCAAGCTGTGCTGGAGCTGTTTAGATCGGATATTAGGAAAAATTTCTTTTCCAGGGCTGTCCAGCCCTGGCACAGGCTGTCCAGGGCAGTAGTGGAGTCACCATCCACTAGGGATGGAGGGATTTAAAAGATGTGTGGATGTGGCATCTGGGGATGTGGTGGGCTTAGCAGTGCTGGGTTAATGGCTGGACTCAATCATCTCAGAGGGTTTTTCCAACCTAAATAATTCCATGATTCTCTGACAAGAGGGTGCAGCACTGTGTGTAGTCAGTCTGCAGGCGTTGCAAAGCACCAGCCATTCTGTGAGCAAACAGAGCTACTATAAAAATAAGTCTCCCAGGACAGACCCCAGCATTCTCTAAGCTCCCTAAGGGAATGACTGGATCAGCAGGTGGAAACATCTGACTCCTGTTTCCTGTTTACTCATTCCTAAGGAGACAAGTCCTTCTCATACATGTTATGTACTTTTTACTTTCCTTTAATTTTTAAGCCCCCTGGCCAATTTCAGTGGAACACGGTAGAGGTAGAGGAAAAACATGCTGAGTTTTAACCAGTTCCATAAAGATAAATGTAAAACACAGAGTAAACTAGGAAATGACTGGAGCCCAAAAGAAATCAGGCTTTACTGACTGTGGAGTCACCTGGTTATGCATTTCCCTAGCTGAAGCAGCACTTTACCTTCGATGCCAATGCGAATGTTCTTCAGGCCCCGTTCCTTTAACACAGCTTTTGCCACATCCCGGTTCTCAATGTACTTGAAGAATCTGTACAGCTTGGAACTGTAAAGGACTTGAGAAATAAAAGGAGTGATTAGAATAGGAACCTTCTCCCTGCTTCTGACATGCCCTGCTGTGCCAGGTGTGGATTCCAAGAATTACTTCAGGTGTCTGTTTTCCTCACTGGGATTAATTCTACTTCCTTGTGGGAGGGCAGAGATGCACATCAGTCTCGATAGACTGGGTGGTGATGGGAGTGTAAAGCAAAGAATATTCCCTCACTAAGGAGCCAGGAAAAGGCTGAGGGGGAGGCAGAAACAGAAGGAACAGTGCAGTAAGTGCTGGGATCAGTTCTAACTAGCCAGGCATCCTGCCTCCAGCAGCACCAGCTCATGCAGAGCACACAAATAACGGCTCCACGTGCCAGCATCTCCTCCTGGAGGAAGCCAGTTTGGGAACGTGTCCTTTCCTTATGGCTGGGTGTGTGTGGAACAGAGTGCAGAGCCCGTACTTTGTGAATACTCCTCTCCCATGGGAGGTGGATGATCCTCATCCCAGTCCACGGTGTCCTCATCGGTCAGCACGACGATGTGACACTCGCGCTCCCCCTTCCTCGCGCTGTCCACCATGATGGGCAGGATCAGCTCCTCCAGGTAGCTGTCGAACTGCTTGTGAGCCCCATCATTGGAGAGCTCATGTAACAGAGCACCTGAGGAGACACAGATCACAGGAGCTTTGCTACAGCATGAAAATACCTCAGCTCTGCACTTCCCAGATCCATCCAAGAGCACAGCCAGAATTCCTCCTCAGACAAAATGCTCAACATATGTTCAGACACATCGACAGCCTCCAGATCCAGAACTGGCAAAGTCAGAAGTACAGACTGCATTTCCAATGGGATGCAAATTGCACTGCAGAACTATTCCATTCCCATTAAAAACCCACCAAGCTCCAATCAATACAGTGAAACAGTAACAGACTGAATAATTAATTCAGTATGATACTTAACTTGAATTTCCAGTAACAACCTCTGCCCTTGAAAGTACATTTTGCTGCCTTCTCTGTGATCACTCACCAGAGAACAGGGCAGGAAATTCCACCCACAGCCTGTTATGATACCACACACCCCATTTTGGTAAAGTATGTTTCACAGACCTGCCTGTGTTAAAAGTACTTGTTTTTGCCAGCATGCCCACCAAAAAAAGCTGCTCCAAATCAAATCCCTTCATGATCAGGAATTCTACTACTTTCCAGATTTGGCATCCTTGGTTCCTGCTCTGCCCATCAGCCTTTAGCTTAAACTATTCACAACTCTCTGGTACATTTTGGGTAGGGGTTATAATCCTGCTTTTAGCCTTCATTTTGTTGGCAGTAGCAGCAAGCTCTGCTCAGCCCCTGTTAAAATAAGGGACTAAAATGTTTATAATTTGCTTTTTGAGCAAAGAGCCTGTGTTCTGAAGGATTCAGTCACTCCACTTTGGACTGAAGCAGCCAAAAGGAAGCTGTTTAAATGCAACTTGAGCTCCACTGAAATCCACTTGTTCATGCTTAAACTAAAGCATAAGATTAAGAACTGCATTGAATCAGGATCAGAGTGCTGAACGCCCTGCAGATGATCTCCTAAAAGCTGGTTTGTCTCCATACTTACTTAAATCTTGACATTTGATTGTGTTGAAATCAAAGTTTATGCAGAGGTAATCACACGTGTCTCGAAGGTCTGGGATGGAAATCCCATCAGGGCAGTTAATGATTCCAGTTTTGTAATAATCCTGTGAATGAAAGGACAGCTTTTGGAGAGAAAAAATTAAGAACATCTTGGACTATGATAATTCCTAATTAGTTCTTTATTTCTTTTGTTGATACTGGAGAGATACTGAAACTATAGCTCTGTGTACAGTAAAACAGCCCTGCTTGTCTGAGAATCGACATCTTTTTGCACATCCTCTAGGGTCTGATAACAATGAGCTCCAGTTAAAACTTTTCCATGGCACAGGGTTTCATAACATCTTTATATGCAACCACAAGGTCAGGATACAGCTCAGGAATTACAACAGCAGGACACAGAAAAGGTAAAAGGAAACATGAGCAAATTTCTGAAATGTGGACTTATACCAAAGACTGCTATATTTTTTCTTTAGAAATCACAATGCAAAATGTAAAACCAGAATGTCCCAGGGAGCGCAGCTGCCTGGAGCTGGCTCATCTGTGCACATGTGACGAAGAGATTGTTCCTTTCTTTTCTCCCCACCTGCAGAGCTGCCCTTACCAGCACGGTGCGGAACACGGCTGAGCTGATCCCTTCTGCGATCTCGTACTCGCCCTTCTCATTTGGACGGGTGAAATTGTATTCTCTGCCTGGCCCAAACATTCTGAAGAGGTAAAGAACGATGTAAGTGCACAAGAACATCAAAATGCATTTATTCCAGAGACAAACAGGTGCACTGGGGTTTAAAGATTCTTTCCTGTGAGGCTGGGGAGGCCCTGGCAGAGGCTGCCCAGAGAAGCTGCGGTTGCCCCAGCCCTGGAAGTTCCAGGCCAGGCTGAATGGGGCTTGGAGTAACCTGGCATAGTGGAAGGTGTCCCTGCTCATGGCAGAGAATGGCAGCTGAGGCCATTCCTTGGTTCTGTGATAAAGCCCAGCAGTGACACAGAGACAGAGTAACTTAAACCTCCACTCCAATCTCTTCCTTAGTAAATAAGGACAAGAGATGGCTCAGGGAGGCCTGGCCTCTGTTACTATGGCTACTGCACTCTAAGGAACAAGCCAAAGGAAAAGATCATTCAGTCCTGGGGCAGAAAATCCCCTGGCAATAAAGCCCTTGCACTGACCTACACCAGATAACTCCACATGGCTTTTGATGCCTTGTTTTACACATTAATCCATGCAAGGGTCAGTGACCCACCAGGACCCTTTGGTCAGAGAGGGGGAAAATGCTGGCAATACAGCACATGAGGATTTCTTGGTGCAGCAACAGGCTCCAACCCCTCAGCAGGAGTAACTTCTCTTTTGGGTGAGTATCGAGAGGTGGCAGCAGGAGAGGATGGAGCATTATCATATTCCCCATTCAGGAGGAAGATTATCAGCTGGGGACAGATGTACAGCTTACATCTGGGGAGAAGGCAAAAGAAGACCGCCTTTGGCTAAAAGTGTGCATTTTTTGATGGACATGGACCAAAGGGAGGCTTATCTAGAGAATTACCAACTCTCCATCTGGGCACATATTCTTGGCCTCACTCACAGCCAAATTCAGACTGAGGTCATCATGTGTATAGATGAGATCACAAAACAAACATGATATGTTTATTCCATTAAAAAAACATTTAGACTGCCTTGAGGTACCTTGAAGGTAACAGAAGTGACCCACCTTCCCAGCATGGTATCAGGGTGAGCAGTAAAGATCTGGGGATTCACTGCAAAGCGGGTGCCATCCACCACCAGGGTCACTTTCTCTGGAGCTACTGTCTGGGAACTGCTGCTTGAAGACAATGCACAGCATCCATGGCGTTCCTGGGTATTAAAATATTCCAGCTGTCTCTTACTTCCATCTGGGATATGGCAGTTGTGAGGTTCTTCAGGAGCAGACAGCATGCTACTGATCTGGGGACTTACTGGGCAAGTGTTGTGTCGGCATTCAGAATCCAAACCTGAGGGACACAAACAAACATTGCAAAGGGAGGACAGAATTTATTGAAAAACATCAATTCACAGTAGCACTTCCTACTGAAATGAGAAAACTGACTCATGTGATAATTAAGGATGCCATAACTGTCAGGGTGATGTTATATGACATAAAACTAGGCTGTTACTGAACTGAACCAGCAGCTGGATGTTTTGATGAACCATGGTGCTTAATGTTCCTTGCTAAAGCAAGATGCATTCAGGTGCAAAGGGCAGGAACACAGGAATTAAACAAGGCCAGAAATACAGACCCAGGCTGCTGGCTGCACTGCCACAGGAAGCTGAGCAGCAGCACACACCTCACCAGAGTGGTGCAAGGCAGCAGTGCCCAGTGCCAGTCCGTGGTGGGCACACAGGACTGCCCAGGTGCCTGCAGTGAATCTGATCAGGGCCAACTCCAGGCTGACCAGGGCCTTCCCGTGGCATGGTCCTGCCAAGATGCTGAACTCTGCTGTGAACTGCTGTCCTTTAGAGCAGCCTGGCACAGGCAGGGCACATACTCTACAGTGCAAACTGCCCTGTGACACTGGAACATTTTCCAAAACAGAACACCCCTTAAAGCCCAAAAAATAATCCCCCCTAAAGATTACAAGGCTGAGGGCATTATCCTTACCCTCAGTCCTGGGAGCTGCAGGGCTGTGACCTCCTAACACCACAGAACTTTCTTCTGGCTCATGGGCTGCTACAGTTCTGTTTTCCACAGGACAGCTGGACTCCAGATTTCTCAACCATTCTGTGCCCCCAGCACAGTTCCCATTCATGCTGGGCCTCCGTGCTGTGAGGAGTTGGTGGCGTTTCCTAAGAGAAGAGCTGGAGAGAGAATCCAGTTTGTTAGTTTTGGGAGAAATTCCCAAGCAATAAAGTTAAAATCCCTGTATCTGGTATCACAAACAAGGTCCCTCAGGCTCAAAAGGCATTTCTTCAGGTATTTAACTCTGTTTCAGAGGCTTATGGTAGTAGTTATGCCCCTACCCACACCTGGGAGGAGGGGGGGAAAAAAGATTTTAAAGTAATGAGAGGTTTGTTAAATCTATTTAATCAATAGATCTTCACTTTTTTAAAGCTAAGTCTAAAGCCACTGATATCTTTAGATCACATGTGTGTTCCTGCAAATACCTTCCTGGCAACTCCTCCAGACCTCTACAGCCCTTTAGAAATGTTTATGTTCTTGACTCCCAGTCCTGGCCAAATGAGCTCTGTAACATGGTACAGCCTGAAATAAAACATTTTCCCAGTTAACAGCTCAGGCGTTGCCTCTTAACCACCCTGAGGTTTTACCAGGAGGTTCCCTGCTCCCAGTCATTGCTTGGTTTTGGTTCTTCCCTCTTGATTTATGCCATGCTGTCACAAAGTGCTGCCCCCAGTATTTAACCCACTACAGTCCCACAACAAACACTTGGATGGTGCAGAACAGCCAGGGCTGGAGCAGCCTCACACACGATACTTTAACCACTGCCACTCAGATCTGGAATGCTCTTCCAGCATATGCAGAGACACAGCTTCCTTTTTTTCCGAGTAAAATTCCTTCCCACTTCTATCTTTAAGACCCACTTCACTCCTTTGTATCTCCTAACAGATCAGATCTCTTTGCTGTCTCTTTCCCTCATTCCCTCTGGCTTTGTTTTGCCCTGGACAGGAACCAGCTTGCCTTTTTTGGCTTCAAGTGTTTTTCTTTCACTCTCTCAAACATAAACCACCAATTTCCTCATTAATTAATTTTTCCAATTTCACCCCTGCAGAACAATTGTCCTGTGTCTTTCCCTGGGCTGAATGGAGACTGCAGGGCCTGCGGGTGCCGTCTCTGACGCCTGGCAGAACTCTGCCATGGCAGAGACAAAGCAGATAAAACACAGCACTAATAAAACATCAAATGCCAAGTCAGAGTTGCTGAGTTTTCTGGACAGCACCTGCTGAGGATGAAGGCCTTAATGAGCAGTTCAGTGCTGGGTTTCAAGCCCATTGTTATTAGCATTAAGTTTACTGGCATTACTGAATTAAGCATTTCATTCTTAATGAGAATTTAAAAAAAGAGTAACAATTCATTACTTTTGTTCTGTAAACCTAATTCTAAATTGTCAGCATTATTATATTTGTATATTTTTAGAAAATCTGCTGCAAACACATCATGTGATGGTCATCCAAAGGAAGATTTTTGGCAACAACAAAACCATTTCTTTTTTTAAAGGCTTTGTCTGGCAGCACAGTGACACAAAGAGCCCCCAAGGGTCATCTCAGTCCCAGCAACCTGAACAGCACCCAGAACACTGCCTCCTCCTCTGTTCTTACCAAAATACCCAGTGGGGGAAAACTCCTTCTCCCCTTTCAGGCTGCTTTTCTCCCCTGGCTGCCTGGACCATGGAGAAACCTTCCTCAGCAGTCCCACCAGAAACTCCTGTGAGTGCTGCCTTGTATGTGGGAATAGACTCATGGAATATCTTGAGTTAGAGGAGAGCATCAGAATCCACTTCTCTGCTGCTCACAGGACCACCCACAACTAAACTGTATGACCAAGCATCTTTCAGGGAGATTCAGGGAATATCCCTGGGAAGGGACCCACAGGGATCATCGAGTCCAGCTCCTGGACCCTCACAGACAGCCCAACAATCCCACTGTGTCCCAGAAACTATGTGTGAACAACCTGAGCAATTGTCTGCCCTCTTCTCTCGTGTGTCAGAGCAGCAAAGGGGTGGTAGAAAGTCCAGCAGTGCTGGGCAGTGGCTATGGAGGGAAATCTAAATATGAAAACCCAAATACTCAAAAACATCCTGGGAGGTGAAAAATGCCCAAACTGCGCCCCCCCCCCAAGCCTTTAAATCAATTCCAGAATTGACAATATCCAGTAGAACAAAAAATTAACTATCTCCTGTTTCATAGCACTGTAATTATTGTGAGGAAATGGAATTTTTCAAGACTGCAAATGTTAAAGTATTTATACAACTAATATTGTGATTTCAAACACATTCACTGAATTATTACATTGTATGCTTTGACCCTGAGATTAGCTCAATTGGCTGGAGCATAATGCTGATAACACCAAGGTTGTACATTCAATCCCCGCATGGGCCATTCACTGAAGAGTTGGACTTAATGATCCTTGCGGGTCCCTTTCAACTCAGAACATTCTGCAATCTGTAATCTGAACCAAAATGCTTTAAAATTTGGTACCTGCACTGAAAGCCAAAACACGTTCTTTAAAATGCAGTTTGATTTACTTAGGGAAAAGTATTTTGAGAGGGGGAAAAGAATACCCTTGTCGAGCACATATACAATCATAACCCTAATTCTAAGGGAAAGCCCTTAAGAGGAGTCATTCTTGAGACTTGCTGGCTGTTAGGAGGAACCCTGGAATGCTCTGGGTTTGAGGGACTCTAAAGCATCTCAAGGGATACCTCCCACTAGCCCAGGCTGCTCAGAGGAACAGACACCACACTGGGCTGTAGCTCAGGAACTCTCTTCCCCTGCATTAAGTTTCCTATATTGAAACAATATCCCTGACAAAGCTGATGCTACCACACTCACCAGGGAACAGAATTTACTCTGAGCTGACATGAAAGCCATTAAGAAAACAAGATAAGCATAAAATTTACTTCTTGGGCCCCTTTCTTCCAGGAGTGCTCAATTGCTGCAGCTCTGCCAACGACCTCCCCTTGGGGTGCCTGAACAATCTCTTGATTATTTAATGCATTACTCAGCAGAGAGGAGTAATTAGGCAGGAAATCAGATGAATAAGCAGAGTATATGAAGGCAAAGAGCAGCTTTGTTCAGGGACACTTAAGACTCCATAACTTCCCCAGAGCGCTGCCTGACAAGCCCCATTTAAGTGATGTCAAATAGCACGAAACACCAACAGACTGAATTTCACAACAACCAAACTGGGTTGGGCAAATGTCGAAATCTTTGTTCATCACCTCAAGCTCTGAATTAAATGCAGAGACCCTGCACACCCTTCAGCAGAGTCCTTAACAACAGCAGCTCAGAAATTATTTACAGAACTATCACCAGTTACACAGGATCTATGATACACCGATTTCCCCTTATCATTCCCCCCTTTCTGCTACTTAATCTGCTAAACAGGATTGTCAGGGAAAAAATGCCCCAGCTGTTTGACACTTTTCTCCCCCTTCTTTTCTGTTACACCAAGTTGAGCACCAGCAAAACCTGCTAAAAACAGCGGCTCTTTGCAATGTGGTGGCTCTCCCAAGCATAAGATCTGACATTCCTCTTTCCTGGAAGTGGAACATCCAGTCCTGCTGATCATCCAACCCAGCTCAGGCTGATGGCATTTCCCTGTCTCCTGGCCCCTCTTAGCATGCCAAAACCCTGCATGTCGTGTGTCAGCAGAATTGAGGGAAATGAGAAAAGATCTTCTGGCACATCTGGCTGGTACAACAAATCCCCAAACTGGTCATTTAACGAGACAAATGTACTGCAAACACACCCAGAACCCAGTGGGGAAACAAGTACATAAAGACTTCAAGGCCAAACTCCTGCCTGACCAGCTTACAAATGTCCTGTTTTCCTTTCATGCCCAGGATCAAGGAGAACTACCCGTGGTGAGAATGAATGCTTATAAATAATAATTAGCACCACTCAGCTTCAAAGCTTTTTACAAATATTAACTGCTCGTTGCTCCTAAGAGCCCTGGGAAGCACTGCAGGGAAGCATTTTATGAGAGAAAACAGGGACACAGAGGCAGAGACCTAATCCTCAGGATGAGAGCAGCAGGCGCACTGCCTACTCAGGTGTTACTCTGACTTGGAGCACGTTCACTCTCAGCTCCCCAGCCCTGCACCAGCAGCTCCCCTGTGCTAGCAGGACAAACACTCCCAGGTTACCACCCTCCTTAGAGGGCTCCTTCCACGAACGTTTCCACCCTCTGGGAAGTGTAAATTGGCTGGTAGCACCGAATGGCTCAGGAGCAGTGAACAGGCACCCTGATGATGTCTTTCCTCTCTTCTCTGTGACTTGTGGGAGCTGGGCACTCAGGAGCAGCAAAAGCCCCATGTCACATTGAGCACTAAAGAGCAGAGAAAGAACTCCTCCAGCGAGAGAAAGGCTGGAATTTTAATTTTTTTTTGAAGGAATCAGTATCAGAATCAAAAATCAAAATTCCCATCGGGCTCTGCCTGCTGGTTTTGCCAGACTTGAAGCATGTGGGCCCCTCCTTCCTCTGGAAGACAATAATGTCAAGAATGAGCTGTGCAACTTCACAAACATCTCTGTTCTCCAGACCCTGTGCTGGTAGTCCCACTGAAATCATCTCTATTTGAAATTGTCTAGAGCCTTGTCTTTTGCTGAGGGAAGATCATGGAAGTCGTATGTAAATTGTTTTTAATCACAAAGCGGAAACACTTTAATTTTGCAATGCACCATCGGTACAAACAATTCATGCTGCAAATGCTTTGCAGAGATAAAGAGGCTGATCCCTGTTCTTTGCAATCCTTAAGGAAGTGTTCTGGAATGTAAAGAGGCTGTGACATTTTCAGCACGTTATCCTTCCCCACCCTAAGGAATCTAAAGCACTTCCAAAGCCACTTCCCAATGCATTCAGCTCTCACGCCAGTACTGGAAGAGCTGAATGGCTTCACTTGCATAGAGCACCATGACCAAGGTTATGTGTGCTGTGAAAAGAAACGCTGCAACGTGGCTAGCAGAGAAAACTCTTTTAGATACGGCACACTTATCAAGCAAGAGAAAACAAGGACATCAGTACAAATGTACTGGTTTCTGGGTTTTATTTATTGTATTACAGAAATACAATATTCCATTATATTTATAAAGACATATTCCTTATCATTGGAATTTTTTTTAAAGAGCCATTATAGAGTTAGGTATGAAGAACTTCACAGAAACTTCAAAGAAAAATCATGAAAAGCCTAGCTGCCAAAATCCATTGAGAAGTAAAGCCCTTGCTATAAGACCTGACAGCTTTTACAGGGTTTCACTGTCATCTGGCATGGCAAGAGAGAAGATGTAAGAGAGTAAAGTAGTGGAAATGAGTGTCTTTACTTCACCATTTGGTTTGCAAACGGTGAGGAAGAACCAGCAGTGAGTGAATCAGCTGGTGAACAATCCTCCCCTCTTCCTAAACCACAGCCTAACCATCATGACTGAAATAAAACTCCAAACAACTAATTTTTAAGGTGACAACACTCCTTTAAGTCTACAAAAACATTCCCATGTACAATTATTCTCAGAAATATGAGCAAGCAGGAAACATGCGTACGCAGGGTGTGCCTGACCTAATTCCACAGTCCTACACTGAGAACAAGATGGATTTCTAATGGAACTGCACGTCCTTCCATACTGGCTAAAGCCTGGCTTTAATTTGTGTCCTGGTTTAACCCCAGATGGCAAGTGAGCCCCAAACAGCCATGTGCTCACTGTTCCCTGGTAGGATGGGGAGAGAACTGGAAGGGTAACTTGTGGGTTGAGATCCAGATATTTTAATAGGTAAAGGAAAAGAGGAGGTTGTGTGGAGATCTCACAGCACCTTCCAGGATATGAAGGGGCTCCAAGGACGCCAGAGAGTTGCTCATAATCAACTGGAGTGACAGGACAAGGGGAATGGCTTCCCACTGCCAGAGGGCAGGGATGGATGGGATATTGGGAAGGAATTCTTCCCTGTGAGGGTGATAAGCCCCTGGCACAGGTGCCCAGAGCAGCTGTGGCTGCCCCTGGATCCCTGGGAGTGTGCAAGGCCAGGCTGGACAGGGCTTGGAGCAGCCTGGGATGGTGGAAGGTGTCCCTGCCATGGCAGGGGGTGGAATATGATAAATTTTAAGGTTCCTTCTAACCCAAGCCAGTCTGGCATTCTATGACTCTACAAAAACTGTGCATGTAAAAAAGGAATTAATTCCCCACTTTCCATGGGCAGGAAGGTGTTCCATGCCCAGGAAAGCAGGGCTCCATCACCTGGGAAGAAAAACACCATCACTCCTCACATCTCCTCCTGTTCCTTCTTCCCCCAGCTCTATATGCTGAGATTGATGCCCTAAGGAATGGAACATCCATCCCTGGGTCAGCTGGCCTGGCTGTGTACCCCAGCTCCTGTGCACCCCCAACCCACTGGTGGGTGGGGAGTAAAAAAGGCCTTGGCTCTGTGTGAGCCCTGCTCAGCAATAACTGAAACACACTTGTGTTATCAACCTCTTTTTTTCCAGCTAAAATCTAAACTGCAGCCCCCTACAAGCTACCAGGAAGAAAACTAACTTTATATCAGCCAAAACCAGCATAAATTCTTAAAAGGTCTCCTTAGAATATGCCAAAAGTTTCTCTAAATATAAAAGCAGAGAAACAAATTAGCAATGATTGACTTTCTACTTCCGAGAGCAAAAGGGCAATCTCATGGGTTTAAGATAAATAAGGAGAAGTGTTTCCTGTACCTAAGGATTACAGGAATCACTGTTAAGATATAAACCACAGCAGGGAATGCAGCACGGAGATAACATCTCCCCTGGGCTGGGTAATATCGGTTAAGTAAAAAACCAGCCATCAAACTTGATATGAAAAGTTATAATATTGACAAGTAGGTAGCAATCCAACTTCTAATTTTCATAATAACTATTTGCTTCTGATCATCAGATGGAGACTTTCCCAGAGAGAGAGAGAAAAAGAGAAAAAAAAAATGATTCTGCCTGTCAGCTCAGTTCACCTGCAATAAAAACTTCCCAGTTACAGGGAGATATTCCAGAGGGCTGTGCAGTGACAGGAACTCATCTGGTAGAAAGAAAGACAAAAAGTGAAATGTTCTCCTCTATTAAAAAATTAGACCAGACCTGGTGGCTCATTCTGTGACTATGAAGGACCCTCCAGAGACACCCCCTGCCATGGGCAGGGACACCTTCCACTGTCCCAGGCTGCTCCAAGTCCTGTCCAGCCTGGCCTTGGGCACTTCCAGGGATCCAGGGGCAGCCACAGCTGCTCTGGGCACCTGTGCCAGGGCCTCCCCACCCTCACAGTGAAAATTCCTGCCCCATATGCCATCTATCCCTGCCCTCTGGCAGTGGGAAGCCATTCCCTGTGTCCTGTCACTTCAGGCTCTTGTCCCAGACCCCTCTCCAGCTCTCTTAGAGTCGGTTTAGGCGCTGGAAGGGGTCCTAAGGTCTCCCTGGAGCCTTCTCCTGTCCAGGATGGACATCCCCAACTCTCCCAGCCTGGCTCTTTAGCTCTCTCCCAGGCAGGGAAATCAGAGTTTCCAGGCTGAGCTCCAAGCACTGCGCTGTGCACCTGCACCAAGGGAGATGCACAGGGCAAGGTGAGACTTGGTAGGTGTGGGGTTGCCACTCCCTGGCACCTGTAGATACACCTGGAGCACAACATGGAAGTGCGTTCACCTGGACTGCACCAGAGTGAGAAACATCTGACTGCAGCCTTCACGTGCTTTTCACAAACCTCCTACTGATCCTCATTTCATTTTCCAAACACAAGCAGACAATAAAAGCTGATTTATAGGTTGAACCAGCACAGGCACATGACAAAAAGCTTTTCCCTTGTTATGAAATAACTCTATCAATATACAGAGGATTCATTTTCCATCTGGCTTCAAATGATAGATGGAAAATAATGTCCAGCAGGCCTGATGCAATGCAGGACAGCTTGAAAATGTTGGCAAGAGATAGCAAGGAGGCTGATGAAGTGCTTGATTGTTTCTTGCATTCTGTGCATAGTGCTGCACTATTAGCAAAGTTTACTGACTTACTCATTTACTTGAGGCTCAACAAAAATCCACTGTTTCTACAAATGCAATTCAAAACTACAGTTGGCAATATGGGTCTAAGTGTTCAACACTGCACTTGCACACCTTGATTTAAGACCTGGGGGTCACCAGGTCCTTCTATCACCACCAGCACTCAGTTTATGCACTGAACTGACCCCTCATCATTGCCCCACACTCACAGCAGCTTTTCTTTTGCCAATTTACAATCACCAAGACTGATATGGCAGTAAAATAACGGATTTATTAACTGGATGTAACCTACTGCAGACTTTCCCAAAATAGGAAGGTCACACCGTGGCAGCCTCATCAACAGAACAGATGAAATGCATCCAGCAATGTCCCATCGCGGGAGCAAAATTCCTGACCATGGCAACAAGTTACTGCTTTTTTATTTCCTTCCTTCTGAGGCCCAGGATACTCATGTTAGAGAGCAAACCCAAGCAAACTGTAAAGGGTATTTCCTCACACTACTGGAATAAAGACAGTCATCTGAAAAATTATATTTGATCCTCATAAAGACCTTCTTACCACTATGGCAGTGGCAGCTTTGTCAGTGCTATCTGATGAAATTCAGCACTTTTAATAAAGCTGACATGCCCATATAGAATACAAACCTCCTTCCTTGGCAGAAGGTTGGAGTATGCAGATCTGATCAGGGAAAAGGGGAAAAAAAACTGTGGCAAAAGATGAGCTGTTGCAAATATAAGCAGAATATTTTTGTCTAGAGACAAAATGTTCCCTGCTAAAATAAACAATATTGAGTTAAATAAAGTTTTAAGGCAGGTGACACCTGTGAGTTATACTTTCTCTTCACCTGTGTTAAACTAAGCTACAAATACTCTGGTGAAAGCCTGCAACAGGAGTAAGTGCAGCAGACAACAGAGTTTGGCTGTGATCTCTGTTCTACAATTTGCTGCAAAAGTACTTATAAAGCTTTCAGAAAATCCCACGTACTTCAGCAAGGCATAAAAGCAAGAGCTGCCTTATCCCTTTGGATTTAAAAAAGCTTTTATTTCTCAACTTTTGTTCTTAGGCAGTTAAATCAAAATTGGTTCCAAATTCCCACGATTTCAATTCCTGCATTTATATTATGAGAAGTCCAGTTTTTCAATTATAAACTGCAGCAAACAGCGTAAGGACAAGGGTATTTCTGAGGGAGTTCTAACAGAGACTCTGATCCATCTGCAGTCACCAGAAGTTCTGAGCAGAACTGATCACCCACATTTCCTGGTGTAACTCTGGAGCAACCCCTCTACCAAGCACCCCTCACTTACTGCCGGCTCATCCGTGCTCGGTGCTCCCTGCACCGCGATGCCGAAATCCTGCCGGAGCAGAGGGAAGCACCAGAGCATAGCAAAGCTTCGGAGTTTAAACTCTTTGAGCAGCAGTGGTCACTCCCCCAAAGCCCGGGCGGCTGATTCATGTAAATATTTCAGGTTAAAAGTCCCTCCAGCTGATTAATGGAGAGTTTGAATATAATCTGTGCCATAAGAGCTTTAAGTCTCTTTTCAGTAGAATCCTCCCTCTCTCTCCAGCTTCCTCATTCAGATAGTTTTTGCAGGAATTGTGTGGTAGAAAAGGCTCAATTTTATTAAACCCCTGATGTCATTAGGTAAAACACCCTCCTGCCACAAACCCCTTAGACAGGCAGAGAGGAATCAGCTACCAGAATTTTTGGTTATGTACATAAGTCTGTGCACATGGATTCCCAAGCTCAGGAGCCCTAGGACTTGGGCCCAAGGAAATTGACAGTAAGTGAGGATAAAATGAGTTATATGGACACTGCTGAAGAGCCTCAGTAAGAACCACCACTTTCCCTCAGTGCTTCCATGGCCAAAGCAATACATGTTTATGTCACCTGGAAATGTTACCCTCTGTCTGCTCTAACAGTCAATCAATCAATTCTGTTTCTGACTGCTTTCCACTAAGATACAGCTGGATTGCTCAGAGACTGCTCCAAACACAATTTCATAAAACAACAGAATTAAATAGATTACATATCATCAATAATATATAATTTTTAATGCAAAGAGTCTAAACAGGCAGGAAATTATTTTCCTCCTGACTCACGCCAGTGATAAAGCATATGTGTCCTGACAAGTCTGAATGAAAGATGCCTTTGGAGAGCTCTTAATTAAAAACAAACCAAGTGATACAACATAGAAAACAAATCAAACTGACTAATTTACTAACTTTTGCATGCAAAAACTTGTTATTACTTTTGGTTTAGGGGCAGGATTTTATTTCTTTAATGTCCAATTCTCTCATATGTCTAGAAACAGGTGCAATAAAGCTCCTGTGGCCTGGTAAAGAGGCTGGGGGAATGTAAACAGCAAGAACCTCTTATCACCAAGAAGTGTTGTCCCACACCAGGTGAGGCTGGTGGCCATCATCAGGAGAAATAATAGATTTATATATTTTTATATATAAATTACATAATTTGCATAATTTATAAATTAGCTTTTATAATTACCCCATTTGTTTTTAGCACAGTAACTGTCCATTGTGGATCTCTTGAGATGAGCATTTGTATGTTATCAATGTGCTTTGAACTACACAAGTTTTGATTAATTTAAGTAAAAATTTAAAATTCAGCAGAGACAATATCCTAAACCAGAATTCCCCTCCTCATTTACAGAGCTTTTGGTTTGATACAAAAAGTTACCTGACAGTTCACCCATGGCAAAAAACACCTACTTGCTTTGACTCTTATTTTAGAAAGGCTGCGAGCAGCTCCAAACTCCACCTTCCTTCTCTGGAAGGGATCCCAACAAGTAACTGCTCACTCATTCCCAGCTCATCTGCTACAACTCTGCCCTACAACTCCAACTGCCATTCATTTCTAACCAATTACACGGCAGCAGCTCGGAAAACTAACAATAGGTGACGCGTTTTTGAAAGTTGGATGCAGTCACAGGAGCTTTCAAAATAATGACAATGAAAAAACTCAAAGCAAACCCAAGAAACAAATCCAGGGAGGCTACAGTGGCATTTGCAAGGATATATTGCCACGTTGAGAAAGAGGTTGAGACTCCAGGTCCTATCCAGCGCGGAAGGGCAAAAGTCAGGTGTGGTCAGGCAGCGCTGGGGATCTTGGAGCAGGTCTGGGGTGGCTCAGGCTGGCAGCGGGTCCCTGCCAGGGGCATTATCTGCCATCCCCACGGGCACTGCCCTATCTCACCACAACAGGTGCTGCAAGCCTGCTCCGATAAAGATGAATTTTCCTATGGAAGGACAGAGATGCTCCTTTGAGCTAAGGCACAAAGGGAATATTATCAGTGTTGTCCTTAGAAAGAACCGAGTTCTCTGAACCAGACACATGGTTTAATTCTCATTAAGATACAGACAATAAGAAAAAGCAAAACAAACATAAGGCTCCTTTCACGGTGCAGCTGCATTAGTAACTGCAAGTAATACTGAGTAATCCGAAACCAAAATAAACACAAGAGTTTTATTTAGCACAATTACAGCTCTTTGAAAACGCCTCCTGATTTATTTTGAGGAAGGCAAGAGCAGGGGCTACAATTTCATCTAGGTGAGGCCAACCATTAGCACTCTGGCAATTCATTTCAGCAGAGAACCTGATACCTTATTTTCAAGAACTGAAAAACAGTTCATGATTTCAAACCAGCCAAGGTTTACAAGGGGACATTGGCAAGACAGCTCTTGCTTTGTTTACATGCCTGGATAAATATTTTACATGTCAAGCATAGTTATAACACTTTCTAAGAATATTCCATTACATTATTTCTTCTAGAAAAATATTTGGCTAGTGCTGCGTTACAGCAAAATTAGCCAGGAACTGGAGCCATATTTTGAGGGAGTAAAAAAGGGAAAATACCACCGAAAAAATTATAAAATTGAAAAAGCAAAGATGCCTATTTCAACACACATAATGAGGTGTTTGTGCTGAGGGAAGGTGACCATTTTGGTACTGGATAAGGTCACTATTGAAACAGGAAAGTTCTAAAATTGAAGTATATTCCAGAACAAACCTCTCTGGCTTGTTTTTACCTTGACAAGCAAGAACCCAGCAATATTCTAGTCAAAACTGTAGCTGGTTGTGTGCCTATCTCAAAGATAAGATGCAAAAGAGATGCCAGGACTTCTTACAAGTTACTTATTTCAAGGAAATGGTCTTCAGAGCCTGTCCTTGTGAGGAATATTCACTCTTCTACTGAATAATCCAAGAGATTCTCAAATTAATTCGCATCTTCCAGCAGCAGAGCTTATGTGTGGTTTTAATAAATCCTTAACAAGAAGATAGGTTTTCCTGCAGAGCATGCTAACTAAAGGGTCTATAAATGTCCCAAAAGCAGCTCCCTCTAACCTGAGGATTTCAACTCAGTCCTGACCAGAGGTGACCACACTGTGACATTTTAGAGCTCTTAACATGGCCTGCCTGAAATGAGGTGGCTTTTGTCAGTCTGGCTGAAGACACAAGACATCAGTCACCTCTCACTGCTAAACCTGGAGCACCTCTCCCATAAGCAGAAGTCCCAGCAGGGGAACGTTTCCTCCAGCCCCATGTGCCAGACACAGCCTGGGCAGCACGAGGGGCTGGAATGCTCCTTGTCAGGGTTCCAGCTGCTCCAGAAGTAAAGCCTTTAAGGCTCATGGCTCTCAATCTGGTTCACAGGAGGTTTTGTTTTGAGTTGTTATTTTTAATTCAGCTGTGACAGCCTTCTAATTAAAGATAGCACTAAATGTCTGCAGCACATAGGGTGAGAGGCTGGAGAACACTCTATTTTCTGCATTAAGAATTGTTTCATCTCTCAGAAATGCAATAATTCCACTCTCCAAGTGGTGAAGTGGTATTTCCCATAGCTGTTCATAACACCTTTAAAATGCTTTTGGAATGACTTAACAGCACAAAGTCAAGACACACAGAGGTGCCACAGCCTTGGCATATTAACCAGTTTTCTGAAAACAATTGATTTTCAAAACCAACTTTAAAAAGGAGAGGCCCATGATCTTGGCAAAGAATATTTTGTAATAGGGACATTTGACAGACAGAACACCAGGTAAATATAGCACAGCGCTAATGCACAAAGCTCTCCACAGCTTTATAATTATCAATAAACAAACCCAGTTTCCCCTTTGCTTGGCCAGCACAAGGTAACAGAAGTCCTTAGACTGGTTTCACTTCAGTATCTTGTGCAGAGAATCCCCAGCTGACCTCCTCTAACCCAGCTGTTTATCACTCCTTGGGCCTGACAGCAAAACTGCACATGAGCACAGCTCCTTACATCAAACACACCCATTCTGGTCTTTCTGAGAGCCGCCTTGTTCAGCCCTGCGAGGGGACTTCCACCCCCAGAACACCGGGAGCAGTGGCACAGCTGTCACAGCGCCCTTCCCATCTCACCACAGCCTCACCCCGAGCGGAGACAGGGGCAGACACGCTCCAGCCCCATTACTGGATGTGAAACAAGAGAGAATACTGGGAATGAGAAAGCTCCTCTTCCATGTGCCCAAGAAATGCTCATGATCAATATTGTTCTCCATTAGTGCAGCATCCAAATCGATGGTTTCGACCGCACTCAAAGGGAGCTTTGAAATCGCTGGGCAGCACAGCTGAGTCCAGAGATCAGCAGCATTTAGAGTAAAAGCTAAAACCTGCCTGTCCCAAGTGACTCAAACATTAGCTAATTTACACATGCTTAGGATGGATCTCAGCAAAGCCTGGATATGGGCCAAACCTTATGGTCTTTGGGTACTTTACGTTAAAGCTGAGCCACTTCTTAAATCTACCTGAATCATCTGATTTGCACATGACTGAATAATCTTAGGATTTTTCATATTTGTAACTTAGTCAGCCTGAAAGGGAAAAGAAAAATTAGATCCTACAGAAAAAGGCCAGGTTGTGCTCATATATACAAGAGAAACTCCATGGATTTAAGAAACTAAATTTTAACAGCGAATCAAACCCTGAGATTTTAATAATCTCTATTTCTTTTCTATTCCTTAGTTGGATTCCTTTCCCAACACAGGCAGTAAAGTCTTGTTTTCCAAAACCCCTATCAGTTTAAAGGCCTTTGCTATGTACACATCCATCTCCTGAGCCTGTATCAGCCCCTGACATTGGACCAAGGGCTTCTCAGCAAGCATTAGACTACAGGGAAGTCTGTGAGTGCTTGCTGGAACATTTCTGTCAATGGATTAGGGAACTCATTCATAACCACCAACTGCCACAGCAGATAACATTCCAGACAGACGGAAGCTTTTCTGTGGGTAGAGATTACGTAACACCACAATTTTTAATCCACTTGTCCAGAGGAAGAAGAAATGAGCTCACTTTCACGGAGGTTAATGCTTCCTTATTCTGTTTTTCTCTGTTCCAGTCATGTTGAACCACCAGATGACACTGAGCACATGAACTGAGGGACTTGGAAAACCCACCCTGCTCATCTCCAGTCCATCCAGAAACTCTGCTGCTGCCATCAGTTTCTCTCTTCCTGCCTTTTCCCTACTTACATCTTTTGTGGACCTCTCACTCCAATTTATCTGAGTTACCCAAATAACCTGAGAACTGCAGTCATTCAGTTATAAAACAGACACCAGTTACAGAAAAATAATGTGAACAGTTATTAAACTGAGCATATCACTCAAACTGGGGCAGATGCTTAATCCTGACAGTTTACAGGACATTCAGTGGCATCACGTGGACTCACAGATTAATTTCAGGAAATGTGACCAGCTGCTATTCCAGCACAGTGAGCCACAGGGTTGGGCTCCAAGGGACTCAGCTATGCTTTCTGGTCCAGGAGTTACATGTATCAAAACCCCCTCTTTTATTAAACATGGCCTTGTTATTTTTATCTTCCTCATGTGTTTTTCAAAGCTACCTAGCCAAAACTTTGAATACAAATCATGTGGCAGCAGCAATCATTAACAGTTGCACACCAGTTCTCGCTGCTGTCACAAGGGGCAGTTCTCCTGGTTCGGTGTCTGCCAAGTTCTGCTTCCTTCTGAAAAACTTCCTGATTCAATGGACTAAACTCTGACACCCAACACAGGTCAGGGCCATAGCACTGTTTTGTGGGAGCTGGCTGGGAAATGCATTCATTTCCCAGTTCTTGGAACACACGCTGCTGCCACTGAAAGCAGGACTGACTAATACACTCTAATCTAGACTATTTGTTCACAAATTGCATAGGCAGACCTGACACAGAGCTGCACTCTCATTTCTCTATCTTTAGTCCATTTCCATCACCTCCTTTTTATTGTTTCTTTTGGCTATTTCTGTATTGAATCTCAGACAGCTTTTTATTCTCGCAGTAAAAAGCTGAGTAATTCTCAGTCACACTGACAGTGGGATACATATGACTGTTACATTTTATAGTTCACAGGGGTATTTCTACATTTGTGTGTTTAGTAGCAAAACCAAAGCAATGGCTGAACATTCATGCTCCCAGGAGCAATCCATGGATCAACACCATTTTTAATAGCTGCACGTAACACATTTGAGGTTGTTCTGAGGGCAGCAAGAAAAAAACAATTGCAAATTGCAGAAGAAATTACTGAATGCTGAGCTTCAGCAACTACAATGTTCATGCTGTTTCCAACACTAACAGACCTTAATTTTTCTTCTCAGTTTCAGGCCTATGCTTATGGACCAGCTGCCCTTCAAAAGTCCTTAGTCCTCTTTGGTGCTCCAAAAAGTGGATCCAAAGCCCACAGGGGCCAGTCTGAAGTCTCTGCTGAGGCTGGAGAACACATTGTGACTGCAAATTAGAACTCTAGCAAGACACAGCAGGAGAAATGGTACTGAAAACTGATGGAGTAACATAGGGAACACAGGTCCCAGGACTTTAGCTACTTCAGTACCTGTAATCATTGCCCGCTGTAGCAGTCCCAAAACACATCCCCTCCCCACTGCCTGGATTACAAGTCCCAGCTTCTCTGCACTGGTCATGGCTCACAAGAGGGTGGGTGTTCAGTGAATAATTCACATGGCAAGGCCATCCAAAAGCCAGAGACCCAAAATTGTACCAACCTTGGCAAAGACGGTTCAGCAGCACTACCCAACTGTCATGTTGGAATTGGAGGGGACAATGGGATCAGAAACCTGAAATCAGAGTGGCTTTCATCAGCAGCCTGGCCAGGTCTCCCCAAAAAACAGATATTGCAATTACAATATTTCCACAAAAATGTTAATGACACCAAATCGGTAATTTCTAAACTTTACATTAGCTCTGGTTCTGCTATTTATGAATAAAGTGAAGAAAAAAATGCTGATGGCTCCCCCATTCTTTTACATTTTCCCCCACAGAAAAGGTGTTTATTGTGCTGCTTGTCTGGATGTGGGTTAAACTTGCCAATAATGTACTGATCCTCTAGCTAAATTCACTTTTTATTACGAAACTCATTTAAAAATCAGAAAATCCTTTAGACAGCTCAAGTGACCTTTATCAGCAGGCACCAACTCAGCATTTTTCTTGTAAAGAAAAGAGCTCATTATCCACAAACTCCTCTGTGATCTCCAAGCAGAACACAGCAGTTCCAGAGTCTATCCCAAGCTGCAGCTTTCAGGAGACTCACTTTGCATTTATTAGGCAGGATTTGACTTTCTAGAAGGATGAAGAGTTCCCAACAGTGGCTTTGGCAAGCACAGGCACCAAAGAGAGCACACAGGTGCTATTTCAGGACTGCTGCAAGGCTCCTTCCCCCAGTTATTTGGCTGCTGAGTTGGACTTTCATCGTGCAGTGGCTTTTCAAACAGACTCTGAAACTCTGTGATGCAATTATTAATTCAGTCCCACTGCCTGGCCAATGTCCCTTGGTGATCACAGCTTTTGGCAAAGAGGGACAAAGGTGGTGTTAACTACAGCACTGGAGCCTTACAGCAAATTCATTACACAGGATGAAAGGTTATTTACTTTTCTCTACACCCAAATTTTCTGCTTATGGGTTTTCAGGTGTTTAAGTAGAATTTAAGCAAGACTTTTAAACAGTATTATACTTTTGATTCTCCCGACAGCTACACAGTGAACTGAACACTGCCTGTCATGGGCACATGGCGTGAGTTCAAGATGAGGTCGAGTGACAAACACATTCTGGCATGGCCCAAACTCAGGGCTGAAAGCATAATAAAATGTGACGATAACTCTTACTTCGTGTGACCTGTAAAGACAGACTGAGTCATCACACAAAAAATGTTACAATATCCTGAACAGAAAACTCCAAGCAATTGGTTATGAAACCTCTAGGATTCTGAGAAGGCAGGACTGAGCGTGCCAAAACACGAAGGCACTTCAAAGAGACTGGGGTAAGATCAAATCAGCTGAAGTAAGAGAGTTTCTCAAGTCTGATGGTTAAAAATACTTTGCAGATGCAAATATTGATTACTGGTGTGCAGAGCTCAGGTAAGGCCAGCTCTGGAGAACAGGAAAACAAAGCGTAACTTTGAGTGATTTTATACTGGAAACATCCAGCAACCCTAGATGGATCTTAGATGATACATTTCTGTTAGTACAACCAGTGATGAGGCTTCTGGAGTTACTCTTATCTGCCACTCCAAGAACTGTGTCAAAACCTTTCCAGAAAATAAACAACCCCAAGAAAACCCCATATTCCCTCTCTCTGCCTGTAGTTACATGCACTTGACATCAAACAGCTCAAATGACTTGGCTACTTGGTTCTCACCACTGTTAAGGACAGAAAGAAGCACTTTGGTTCTTTCATCTACAACTTCTTCTAGCTGCCCCTGCAGCTTGACTGAGCTCACTGAACTCCACTCATTTATAGAAAGCAACTACAAAACAGAAAGCTTCCCTAAAATAAAATGATGCAATGAACTCCTACCAGGAAGATCATTCCTTTCAAGCCCAAATCAAACACAAAACTCATCCCCTTTAATTCTGGCAGCAGAAGAGAGCATCAAAAGATATCAAAAAGCATTTCATGTGCTGCAAATTAGTCTGTCTTGAAACAAACACCAATAAATCAGCACATGCCTATTTCCATGACAGAACTTACTTTAATCTGTCGTTACTTGCTTTAAGACAAGCTGAAATAGGTCTAGACACAATGTTCTGCGCAGGCTACACTGGGTTTACATAAAGTGCTGCATTTCAGCCATAAGATCAAAACATCAATGTTATTATGGAAAATAAAGACAACTGTTGCACAGGCTGCTTTGCAGAAGAACATTTGTTAATGATGTAAATAACAGCGTTATGCTATAAACAGTGCATTTATTTTAGCAAAAGATGACTGCTTCCCTAAACAGAATAATAATAAAGGCACATGGAAATTGAGCCTGGAGAATAATAAATCTCACAAGCAGCTTTGCCTACACACTAACCCACAGTTCCTGACCCCAATAAATGACCGTTTTGATGCTCAGATTACTGAAAACACTTCTGAGAACTGAGCACTGAGGTATTTATAACCCTCAAAGCCAGGTGACTGTGAGCAGTGCAGCCTCACAGCCCCTGCACAGGATAAACAAGGACACACCTGAACAGCGAAAGCTCAGCCTTCCCATTGATTTCCAGACACAACTTCCTCCCAATGAACCGTGTGTGACTGCTGCTAATGCCAGCAGGAAGGATTGGGACTAAGGTGAGGATAAGGCTCTCACAGGGACCACAGGTGAACTTTCTGCCTTAAAGCAATAATCTACAGCTACAACATGATTTGGGTTGTAGCAACCTTGGCAAAACAATTCAAAACACTCTCCCTACACAGGTTTTTAGCCTCCCAGTTTTATAGAATCCTAGAATAGTTTAGGTGGGAAGAGACCTTAAAGCTCATCCAGTGCCACCCCCTGCCATGGGCAGAGACATCTCCCACTATCCCAGGTTGCTCCAAGCCTGTCCAGCCTGGCCTTGAACATTTCCAGGGATGGGGCAGCCACAGCTGCTCTGGGCAATCTGTACCAGGGTCTCACCACCCTCACAGGGAAGAGTTTTTTCCCAAAATCCCATCTAAGCCTACTGTCAGGGTGAAGTTCTTCCCCCTTCTCCTGTCACTCCAGGCCCTTGCAAACAGCTTCTCTTTCTGCAGGCTCCCTTCAGCTTCTGGAAGGTCACAACACAGTCACCCCAAACCTTCTCTTTTCCAGCCTGAACAATCTCAAATTTCAGCCTTTCCTCACAGCAGAGCTGCTCCATCCCTCTAATCATCTTGGTGGTTTCCTCCAACAGCTCCATGTCCTTCTTGTGCTGGACCCCAGGGTTGGAGGCAGCTCTGCAGTTGGGGTCTCACCTGAGTAGGGCAGAGGGGGAGAATTCCCCCCTCCCCTGCTGCCCACACTGGGGGATCAGCCCAGGCTCCGGGAGTTCTGAGTCCAACACATGTGGCCAGGGCATGCCCGAGCAACTCATGCCCAAGTCCTTCTCCCACAGCTGTTCTCCAGCTCTTCATTCCCAGCCTGGATTGAAACTGGGGGTTGACCTGAGCCCAGTGCAGCACCTCGACCTTGGTCTTATTAAACCTCATACCCAAGACTGTTCGCATTATTATCATCCCTTCCCTGAAGACCCTCGGGTCACTGAGATGGCAGGACAGAGACAGGCAGGATCACAGCTGACACAAAAATGTGCCTATGAGCAGAGGTGGGCTGAGGTCTCACTCACTCACCCATTTAGGGGAAAACCCCTTAGAAACACCTGCACCTTTCAAATCACAGTGGGACCAGAAAGGAGGGAGGAAAGGGAGGCTAGCTCAAGCCTAAAAGTGTATTTAAGAATAACTCTGCACCAGCCTACAGCCCCAGAACACACGTAGGAGGGTGGTGTGTGACCAACCAGCACCCCAAGGCAAGGCTGGTTCCATTCTGGGGGTGGGTGGACACAGCAGCAGCCTCTCTGCAGGACACTGGGCACAGTCCCGGCCTCACACACAGCCCAGGAAAAGGCGAACATGTCAGTGATACGAGGAAGCAGTGCTAACCTAGGGTTGACAGTCCCAGCCCCCTGCCAAACAGAGTATAGGACCCTTTGCAGGTAAACACTAAAAAGGTGGCAGCACCCCCATCCCCTCTGGCCAGTGCACACAAGGTGCTGTCCCCAGACACCCTCAGAGTGGCCGCCAGGCCCCTCCAAAGCACGTTCACAACAGCAGAGTCTGCTGTGACCCCCTCAGGCACCCCCTCAGCCCCACATCCTCTGTGACACCCCCAGCCCGCTCATCCATATCTCCTCACACTCTCTTCCATGTCCCCTGTGATCCCCAGATACCCCCCGAGCCGCCTCCCGAACCCATTCACAACAACGGAGCCCCTGTGACCCCCAGCGAGCCCCTCAGCCCCCTCCCCCACGTTTCCTGTGACCCCCAGGCCCCTCGCGGCCCCGCACCCTCCTCTCTGCCCGCTGGGCCGGGAAAGTCCCCCCCCCCCAACCCCTTTTTCCGGACACATAGCGCACTGCGGGCGCCCCCAGGCCCGTAACCACCCTCAAAACACAGAGAAGATGTAGAAGAACGCCAGAAGCTCAGAGCAGAGCGGGAAGGGGCCCCCATAAGCCCCACAAAGTCCCGGGCCGCCCCCCGCCCTTCGAGGCCTCACTCACCGCGTCCCCGCCGCGGCCGCTCCCTCAGGCGAGCGGTGGGCGGGGCCCCGCCACTGAACCCCACCCACCGCCTACGCAGCCATGTGATTGGACCAACTCTGTGATTGGCTTCTGGAATTGGCCAATTGGAGACGAGAAAGCATGGGGGGCGGGGCGAGAGGGGTCGGCATCGCGGGGAGCGGAGCCCGCCCAGTCCAGCCCAGTCCCCTCCCAGTCCATTCCAGTCTGTGCCAGTGCCCCCCAGTGGCTCCCTCAGCCCTTCTACTGCCCCGTCTGTTCGTAAAAACACGCTTCTTGTCCTCCCAGTCCCATCCGATCCTGTCCTAGCGCTTCCCAGTGAATTCTAGTGCCTTAACAGTCCACTCCCAGTGCCCTTTTTGTCCGGAAAAGTGCCTCCCAGTCCTTCCCAGTCCTGTCCAATCCCTCCCAAATCCCGTTCAATCCCCTCCAAGTCTCTCAGTCACTTCCAGCTCATCCCAGTCTATCCCAGTGCCCTCCAAGCCTATTCCAGTCGCTCTCAGTCCATCCCAGTCCATCCCATTACCTCCCCAGTCTATCCCAGTCCCCTCCCAGTGCCCCTTTTGTTCGTAAAAGTGTTCTCTTTGTCCCTCCCAGCGCCTCTTTTGTTTCTACAAGTATAACTTTTGTCCTTCCCAGTCCCTTCAAAGTCCATTCAATCCCCTCCCAGTCACCCACACCGTGTGGTGCTACACCTCACGGGGTGTGCGCGGGGCAGGCGGGCACCCTCCAGGTGTGCTCCCACCTCCCGTTGCTCCGGGGCCGCTGCGCAGCTTCACCCTTTCCCCCTTTCTCCCTTTCCCCCTTTCCCCCTTTCCCCCTTTCCCCCGGCCGCTCCCAGTGGAGAAAAACGATGGAGCCCGGAACTGGAGCTGCTCCCGGGCGTCCCGGGCTCCCTCCGTCCTCCTGCGGCGTGTCGGACCCCGGGACCCGGGCAGGAGGAGGTTTCCGGGCGCTGTCCCGGCGCTGTACCGGTGCTGTACCGGTGCTGTACCGGTGCTGTCCCGGTGCTGTACCGGTGCTGTCCCGGTGCTGTGCCGGTGCTGTCCCGGCGCTGTCCCGGTGCTGTCCCGGTGCTGTCCCGGTGCTGTACCGGTGCTGTCCCGGCGCTGTCCCGGTGCTGTCCCGGTGCTGTACCGGTGCTGTCCCGGTGCTGTCCCGGCGCTGTCCCGGCGCTGTTACCGGTGCTGTCCCGGTGCTGTACCGGTGCTGTCCCGGCGCTGTCCCGGTGCTGTCCCGGTGCTGTACCGGTGCTGTCCCGGTGCTGTACCGGTGCTGTCCCGGTGCTGTCCCGGTGCTGTCCCGGCGCTGTCCCGGTGCTGTCCCGGTGCTGTACCGGTGCTGTACCGGTGCTGTCCCGGCCCTGTCCCGTCGCGGTACCGCTGCTGGACCGGTGCTGTCCCGGTGCTGTACCGGTGCTGTCCCGGTGCTGTCCCGGTGCTGTACCGGTGCTGTCCCGGTGCTGTACCGGTGCTGTCCCGGCGCTGTCCCGGCGCTGTACCGGTGCTGTACCGGTGCTGTCCCGGTGCTGTCCCGGTGCTGTACCGGTGCTGTACCGGTGCTGTCCCGGCGCTGTACCGGCGCTGTACCGGTGCTGTCCCGGAGCGAGGCGAGCCGCGGGTCACGGTTCCCTGCGCGAGCCGGCCCCGGCGCTGCCCCGGCTCTCTCCGGCCTCCCGGAGCTCCGGCTCGTTTCGATTTCGTTTTTGGCGAGGATCGCGCCGCAGCGGCCGCGAGGACGGGACCTGAGCGCTCCGGGGCTCGGCCGCCCACGGCCAGCGGCCATGCAGGTAGGAGCCGGCCGGGCTCGCCCTCCCTCCTCCGCGTCCCCTCGGGATTTGCCCTCCTCAGTTAGGGCTGGAAGTTCATGCCCTGAGGGGGTGACCCCATTCCCCACCTCCAAACGGCCTCCCAAAGCAGCCGGGAGCCTCTGTTCCCCTCGTTGGGTTCTGGGCAAAAAGCTGCTGTCACACATTTGCGGGTTCCTTTTCCTTTTCACCCCCCTTTTTCTCACTTTCCCACTCGAACACCCCCAAGGACAGTATTTCCTCTTGAAGCAAAGAAAAGCCATCTCAGATTTTCAGAAAAGTCTGAAAGCAGCTAAGCAGAGGTAAAAGCAAGAACATAAAATTAGTGTAATAAAGATTAAGAATGTATCTCAAAGCCTAGAAATCTTTAGGAGCAAAAAAAATACCCAATTTGTTCTGATTTTACTATAAATCTCATTGGTAAAAGAGTCACACCGTAGGGAGAAAATTAAAATACCTTTTAGATAGTTCTAGACAAAATACTCTGCTAATTTCTTTCACTTTCATTTTCCCCATAGCTTAATGCTTAGAGTGAATCTGAAAGACGGTTTGTATTGCTGCCAAGCCTGCTCAGAGTTTATTCTGGAGTCTCACTGTTCTCATTCACTGTCATGCAGCTGCCTGCTTTGCTGAATCCAACCCAGTGACAGCCAGTGGCCACTGGGTCCTTCTGCCAAAGAAAGCCCCTCACCAGCCTGCTACCTTCCTCCTGCTGTAACTCCCAGGGAAGCATTTTTCCCTGAAGTGGTGCACTATTGCTCCTGTCTCCTGTTCTCCTGATTTTGGGAGCTTCAGCTTTGCATTTGTGTCCAAGTCCCATCTCCTCACCCCTCATTTTCAGAGAGCTCAGCTCCTCTGCCTGCACACACAGTGGAGGGGTGGCTGCTCTAAATCACCTGCAAAAGCCTGCCTGAGCCTGAAGTGCTCAGAGCTGGTAACTGCTTCAGAAAATACCATTTGACAGCAAAATTGTTATTTTCCAGTGAGTGAAGCTGGGAAATTGCTGGGATTCACATTAATAGGTTTTTAAGGGGAAACATTATCTGCTTGGCTGCCAGTAATATTTCAAGATCTAGATGTGGCTGGAAGCAGGATCTGAGCTCCTGTCTGGCTCACATGCCCTGGCTGAGGGGGAAAAGTAATTCTTGAGGGGCCAGAACTCCATGGACAGTGAGCAAGAGGAGCTTGCATCTCCCCTAAACCATGGGGTGGCCATTTCCACTTATGCCCAAATGATCACCGGGGATGGAGTAAGAGATCTCTCTCTCTGTGGTGTTTTCAAGACAAAATCAAAGCCCTATTGCCAGCTTTATTTTCACAGCTCTAAAGAACTGAAGTGCTCTCCTAAAACCTTGAGCATCCATTGAGCATCAGAGGATCCTGCAGGAACAGGGAGTCAGCACAGACACTGCAGGCTCTGCTAATCTTAACTCCATCTCCCATTTCCCTGCAGCCATGGGGAGTGGGGATGGATAAACCCCTCCAGAGCCTGACTGAGGGCAGGTTCCTCTGCTAAAGAGCTGGAAAAAGAGAGGGATCTCTGGCTACTAGTGCTGACTTGGGCAGCCCAACCCCATCCTGGGGCTGGGATGAGGAAAAGCATGAGGAAAACCCTGCAGACAGCACATGAGGAACTATGAGAAACCAGATAGGGAATACTGGAGCAGGTGGAGGCATCTCCAAAGCAAAGTCAGGACCAGAGCTGGGAATTTCCCCCCACTGATGTATCTGATCTCTTCCCCAGGGCAAAGTGGCCATCAGCTCTTCCAGCCCTGTGGTGGCAGTGTCATTACCAGCCCCATCCCAGGCCAGACCCTCACCCATCAGCACTGGGGAGATCTTCAGGCTTCCTGGGAGGCTGAGTGAGTAGAGGTTAAGCAATTCAATGCTGCTCAAAAAGGAGTTCCCATGGGGTGGGACAGGGTGGGTACAGCCATGGTGTCCAACCCAGGGACCATTCCCTGCTGGCAAGGGGGACAAGGCTTTGTCAGGGTTCATTTTCTCTCTTTGTGGTGTTTTTGACCCGTGAGTGCTTAATATAGAGGGAAAGTTATGTGATGGAGAAGCAGCCCCACCTGCCACTCAGCAGTTTTGAGGACAGAGTTGTTTCAGAGGCTGCTCCTGATTTCAGGAATCCAGCCCTCCCTGTGGAGCAAGGATGATGTGATCCACTGGCTACGATGGGCTGAGAAGGAATATTCCCTGCGGCCCACTGACGAGAGCAAGTTTGAAATGAATGGCAAAGCCTTGTGCATCCTCACCAAGGATGACTTCAGACACCGAGCTCCAAACTCAGGTTAGACCCAGGGCAAGGGGTCTGTGAGCATCATCCCAGCACAAGGTGTGCTCTGCTGAGAGGGCTCGGTGGGTCCCAGCAGACCAAGTTTAGTGCTGGAGATGAGGACAACTCGTCCTTCCTCTGGTGCATCTGAACTATCTAAATACTCTGGGATGGGGAATAACCCCATAGTGTAGTTCAGACTCTCAGCAACCTTACCTGAGAGGAACCATTATCCAAAGTCATCTGAGCAGAGTTTCCTTCCCTGCAGGGGATGTGCTTTATGAAATACTCCAGTTCATTAAGACTCAGAGAAGAGCTCTGGTGTGCAGCCCCTTGCTGAACTCACCCTTCAGGACAGCCAGGAGCACGGAGGAAGGTATGATGGGAGTAAAATATCCTGGGAGAATGGCAGTGTGCAGCAGGCAGAACCTGCCTGCAGCCCCAGTGGGTTGCACAGCCCTAGGGCTTGGAGCTCAGCCTGCTGAAACCATCCCACACCACCTGAGAAAGGCAACCAGACCCAGCAAAGTCCAGGTCATCTGGGAGGTTTGTCATGATGCAGCAGGTCAGAACCAGTGCTAGGCAGCACCAGGGGGTCTGTGGCAAACTGGCAAGACTGTGACTTCCCTAAAAAGCCTGCCTGCAGATTGAGATTTGGATCAGGGAGGGTCAAAGCCAGGCTGAGGCACAGCCCTGCTGGAGACTAGTCCTGCAACATAACTGGGATAGGGCTGAGGTGCCGGGGCTGAGCTTACACAGAGCTTCTGGGTCAGAGGATGGGGTGGGGACAGGGCCCAGGTGAGGTTGGTGGGAGCCAGTGAGGCTTCTTCGTGCCCTTGGGGGTCTCAGGTAGGAGTGGGGTTGAATTGGTGTCAGAGGCTGGATGTGTGTGGAGGTGGATCTGGGAGCACTTTCCTGGGTTCTTCTGCTGTTTCATGTGCAAGGTAATTAACACATTAAGTCCCCACAACAATTTACCAGGGGTGCCTGTGCTCTGGGCCATTTTCTTATTCCAGTTTTTCTTCTACATCTGACCCTTACCCTACCTGCCATCTCCTCTAACCCTCCTGGACTTTCTGCTGCTCCAGCCTTAGGAAAATCCCAGGCTTTCCTCAGCACCCTCCTCCTCTGCCTGGGCTGGTCCCAGGCTGATAACCACCCTGAGCTGTCCCTCCCCTCCTGTTTCAGGGCTTTGCAAGGTCTGGGACCTGCAAAACGAGCCACAGGGTGTTTATTGGGGTTTTTTTTTCAGGTGCAGACTGCAGTGCTGAGACTGCTCCAGTTGTTTCCTCGTGGCTGGGCTGTGCAGAGCAGCCCCTGTTCCACAGCCACACGCAGCCACTGAACCTCTCCCACTACAGCTCAGAGAGTAGCTGCAGGCCAGGTGCCATCTGCTCTTTTCCTGCTACCTTGTCAGCCCCAGTAGATGGGAAAATTGCAGGTAATTATGAATTTATAGCCTTGCTCCTTGGGGAAATGAGATGGTGCTTTGTCCTGTCTGCCCATCTGTCTCCCTTCCCTTTATTCCATGTTTTTCCAGCTCAGTTTCCCCACCTGAAAAATTGTAACTGCTCTGAGATTTCACAGTAAAAGTGCCCTGTGTGAGCTCTGGGCTCTTCTCATGTTTATTGTCGCTGCTAAATGTGCAATCCTGCTGCTGAGCACGGTGGGAGCTCTGTGACCAGCAACTCCCCCGTGCTCAGACTGCAGGCTGCTGTGGGAATACGTGTACCAGCTCCTGTCCGACCGCCGCTACGAGCCCTACATCAGGTGGGAGGACAGGGAAGCCAAGGTGTTCCGCGTTGTCAACCCAAACGGGCTTGCCCAGCTCTGGGGCAACCACAAGGTAAATGCAACTGAGAGCGAATTTGTCATCCCTGAGAATGAATTTGTCATCCCTGGGCTTCTGCATGTGCCTTTCATGACCTGTTCCCTAGAGATGATGGCCCAGGGGCTGGGGAGGGGGACACAGCGGGTGCAGGCTTAGTGAGAGCTGCCAGCCTGGTGGTTAAAGAGGGACTTTCTCATCCCTTGGAAGGCAAAGCATGAAGCCAGTCTGGGTTAGGGACACACACTACAGTGTGCCAAATGCCCCAAACCACCTCAAATGTCTGCATGCAGACCCAACCCAAGTGTTGTTGCTCACTTTTGCTCAACACCCAGCAATTCTTTTCTCCTTCCAGAACCGGATGAACATGACCTATGAGAAGATGTCACGAGCACTCAGACACTACTACAAACTGAACATCATCAAAAAGGAGCCAGGGCAGAAGCTGTTGTTCAGGTGAGGTGAATCAGAACAGAGGAATGAGCTGCCTGGGACAGCATGGATGGGGCAGGGAAAAGTGATGAGCTCCAGATGTTGGCAGCTGCTTCATCCAGCAACATCCTCCTGTGCACATACCCCAGTGGATTTGTGTCCAGGCTCTGTCCTGTGCCAGCTGGACCTCAGAGCTTCCTGGGATTCTCAGCAAAGCCCAAGGATGGCAAATCCCTGCTGAGCTCCAGAACTCAGCTGATTGCAGAATCATGGAATGGTTTGGGTTGGAAGGGATCTTAAAGCTCATCTCATTCCACCCCCTGCCATGGGCAGGGACACCTTCCACTCTCCCAGGCTGCTCCAAGCCCCGTCCAGCCTGGCCTTGTTGAGAGCAAAGAGGCATTTACAGCCTGCTTTGGGGCTGGGTTTGGACATGCCCTTAAAGTCATCACAAAAATGTATTTCAGGTTTTTGAAGACTCCTGGGGAGGTTGTCCATGAAAAATCCAGAAAACTGGAGCAGCTAGAGAACGAGGACCATGAAGATTTGAAGGAAGACCCCCTGGAGGTTTCACCATAGTAAATCTTTGGTGGCTTCACTTCAGTGCATCGCAGAGAGACTCATGCTGTGCTGGGCAGTGCTGGTGTCTCTTGCCTCTACTGGACAGAAGGCCACAGAGCTGGCCTGGATTTCAAACCCTGCTGTGAATCAAAGCTGAGATCTCTGGGGCTTCATTAGCAAAACACAGCTGGAAGCTGTCCCCCAGCCCCAAAAGCACAGGTGGATGTGTGGGCTGCTCTCCTGCTGGTTCCTCTCCTGCCCTTCGGGAGGGAATGTGATATTTTTGCTCTGAAATTTTAATCCTTGTCTTTAAGGTCTAAACTTGTGGAAAAGATCCCTCTGATCTTCCAGCGAGATGTGCTGAGCTGAGCAGAGCACAAGCTCCAGGCTGAGCATCTGCTGCTCTGCTTTGGCAGTGAGTGCTGTCCCCAGCTGTGAGCATCCTGCTCTGGACCTGAGCCATTTCCCCAGCCTGAACATGGACTGGCACTGCAAATATGGTGCATGCTGGAACCTCACTGTGTCCTGTGAGGTTGCTCCTGGGATTAAGGTTAGGAGTGTACTGAAATACCTGCCTGGATCAGGCCTGGCTGAAGCTCCAGGCTCCAAGGTTGCCCGTAGCTGGTATTCACTTTAATTCCCTTCCCTCCAGGTAACAACTTTTGTAATTAATTTTGTGATTAAATAATGTGAAAAGTAACAAATATGACCCCACTCATGGTCAGATATGTGATTATTTGCTTTGAGTTTGAAGCAGGAATACCTGAAGTGAACAGAGTCTGTGTGAACAGAAACAGAGCGTGTATGAAAACAGAAAATACCCACTGCTATTTTCACTTTGCTTTCTGCAGAGGAAATAAAATGCTGACTGTAAGATCGAAAATCTCACTTCGTGCTGTTTGACGGTCTGAATGTGGGAAATCCAAACTTTCCTCATTTAAAACCAGCTCCTGTGGGCACCCAGATTTCATCCCCAACATCTTTTGGCTCCTAAGCCAGAGGTCAGCAGTCGGAGCTGCTCAGCAGCTGATGGGTGAGCACAGCACAAACACGTGGTTGCACCATGAGGTTTCCACAAAAACTGGCTCCTGGCAGCCTGAAACTACAGTCCCTTTGGCTGTAACTGGTCTTGGTCCTGCAGAACTACCTAACAGCTGCAGCCTGGAGATGCTAGTGGGCAGTAGGCAGGAAGGGACAGTGGTGGGATGGGTGGTGGCTGGATGGCAAAGTTTCAGTAGTACAACATCTCTGGGAAACTGGCTGAGAGATTCACTTCCAAAAAAAATCACCAGCTCATTGGCAGAACAGAGGTGCTTGACAATTTGAGTGGTGGAGGAGAAGGAAACGAGGAGCTCTAGGGAGTGCGAGGTCACAGCCTGGGGGAGACCCTGGCTAGGAAGGGAGGCCACAATCCCTGCTAAGAGAGGAGGGGGTTAAAGCTTACCCAGCACCCAGCAAGCTGCAGCCTGGGAATGCTCCACAGCAGGAAGGTGCAGTGAAGCCCCCAAACCTCATCCTTCCCTCCACAAAGGATGCTTTTTGTTCCAGGGAAGAGCCAAACCAAATCTTTCTCAGGGTGAAATCCTTCAGCTTTGGTGGGACAGCAGATCTCCTTCCTTGGGAACTGTAACATCCAGGCCCTGTGCCACTCCTGGGATATGCACCCATGGGTGCATTTTTCTTGATCTCCTCTTTCCACTCCACTTTTTTGCAACAGAACCAGCCCTGATGGCTCCTGAGGATCCCACTGCTTCTTCCACTTGGGTTTTTGTTTTGTTGGAGTAGGTGACAGCTGGTGGCCCTGGTTCTTGTGCTGTGCTCACAGAGAGTGTGTGAGGTGACCTCTCTTCCCTGTTTTTCCTGTGATGACTAAAGATCACTCTGGGCTTGGCTGGGGATTTCCTTTCCTGGCTGGGAAGGTGCCAAAAGTCCTCAACACCCCTTGTGTCTCCCTGAGCAGCTCCAGAGGGGTCTTGGGGGGTGACAATCCAAGGGCACCTTTGCAAGGATGGGTTGGAATGATGAACTTTGTCCACGCTCCTTGAAAGCTTTTGTGTACCTCCTGGAGAAATACCTGTCTTTCCCTGTGACAAACAGGCAGGAGGGCTGTAAACCTGCAGCTTTCCTGGAACAGGAACCCATCCCTGTCAGTAAACAATGGAATAACCACTGCTTGTGCCAGGGAGTTTGGTGTGGGGTGTGAGGGACAGCACACAGCTGCCAGTGACTTTTGGCATGGCTGGAGCTCAGGGGCTGTGAAACACAGACAGGTGCCTCATGTGGGCTTTCCCAGAGGTTTCCAGGTGCTTCATTCCCTGAAGAACATCAGCCACCCTTTAGCTGCCCCACATGTGCAGGTGTTTGGGACAGGGCATTGCACATTGCTCATCTGCTGGGGGAAGCAGCTAAAACCACGCCCAGAGCTGGAGGAAAAGAGGATTTGCTTTGGGGGCTGGTGCCCACCACCCTCTTGGATCAGAGGAGCTGCAGAACTGGGCTGAGAGGTTTCCACTGATGCCATATGTTGGCTGGGGCAGGGAGCAATGGCTGCCCTCAACACCCTTGCCATGGTCCAGGTGTTCCCCTCAACACCCCTGCCACGGTCCAGGTGTTCCCATCAACACCCCTGCCATGGTCCAGGTGTTCCCCTCAACACCCCTGCCATGGTCCAGGTGTTCCCCTCAACACCCCTGCCACGGTTCAGGTGTTCCTCTCAACACCCCTGCCATGGTTCAGATTCTTCCCTCCACAGCACCATCATGGATCAGATCTGCAGCTGCTGTGTTTTCGTGCCCTTGTGGCTGGTTGATGGCTCGTGGATGGTTGTTGGCTCCAAGGGACCTTTGTGGCCTCCTACACCAGGGCAGGTTGGCTGTGGCTTTGGCTGGCCAAGCCTAGAAGACCTCCAAGGGGTGTGATTCCCAACCCCCCTGGACACGTGTTTGAGATTGTCCCAGCCTCTTGCAGAGGAGAGTTTTCCCAATGTCCAGTCTCAGCCTGTGTCTTCCCAAGGAATTCGGGTGCTTTGGCCCCCACCTTCTGAACCTGTTGTTGCCCTCTGCACCTTGCGGCTCCACGTGGGGAATGCCTCTCTCTGGGGTTTTTTCCGTCTGAAGCAATTTCTGGCACAGAAGCTGCTTATCCCCTGCTGTGTTCCCATGGGTTTAGTTCTGCTTTTCCCCCCAGCATTGCTGGCCTGAAGATGACAACCCCAGCACTGGGTGCTCCGCCCCAAGACTGCATTTCCTGCCAGCTTCCTCCTTCTCTCCCAGCACTGATAAGAAAAGTGGATGAAAAATTTGGTTCCAGATCTCTTGCCCCCACTCTGGTAATGGGATTTTGGTTTATCTGTTTCCTGCATCTTTTTCTTGTGCCTCTTTCCTATTAGGTTTGAACATATCCCAAATCCCAGAAGGGATCTGAACTTGGATAAAAGTCTCAGTCCTGAATCACATTTCATGTGAAGATTTTTCCTGGAGTTTGGCTTTCCCATCTTCTGGCTGTGTCTGAAAGAGGTTGTACATCAATGCTGATTCCAGCTGAATCATGAGCAGGAATGGTGCTTGGACTCAGCCTTGGGCAATCTCCATTAGAAAGATCTCCAAGCTGGAGCTGGCCAAACTGACCCCCATGGATGTGGCTTTTTGTTTTATGGTATAAAATAGATTGTGAAACTCCTCACTCTCTGGAATTGACTTGCTTGTGGAAAGACGTGGACAAGAGCTGGGAAGCAGCCTGCAAGCTCCTCATCCATTTATCAGTAGATGGGGTGCTGAAAATCGGAGCCAGGTAATTCCTGATCAATACCAGACTGATTCAGGCATGTGGGCTCAGGAGAAATGCAGGGACGTGGTCTGGTTCTCTCCCAGTCACAGGAAATTACAGCATGGAGAGTTTAAAGAAAGAGAATTAAAACAGCCCTGAAGTGTTCTGCTTGCAAACTGAGCTCCATAACAGGAAAATTTTTAACCAGGAGACAGCTTGGCTGAACATCATTCCAGCTGAAAACAGAGCTGCTGCTCCGGAAATCTTCCCGAGGGGTTTTCCAAAGAGGGTTTTCCAAAGAGGGTTTTCCAAAGAGGGTTTTCCAAAGAGGGTTTTCCAAAGGGGGTTTCCCAAAGCCTGTGTGTCTGCAGCTGCCGCCCGGTCCAGCCCCGTCCCTGCGAGCTGCAGTGCGGGATTTTGCCATCAGATGGCAAAGCAGCGATGGGGAACAGTGGGAAGCACCTGCCGGGGGATGCCACAGCCATAGGAGGGGGCACTGGGGCCAAACGGAGCTTTGGTGTCAGATTTGCTTGGCCTGGGTGCAGTTTGTGGGTGTTGGGTTGGGTAGATATCCCTGGTGGGAGATTTCCCCTCGCTGGGTGAGGCTGAGCGTGAGCTACGGGAGTGGGAAGGATTTGGAGCAGGAGCTGGTTGATGTTTTAGGGTGGAAGCACAGGCTGTCTGAAGGAGCCCAGGGTGGGTTCCAGGTGCTGTGCCCAATGTTGTGAAAGAACCTGACAGTGCCGTGTCCAGCAGTGTCTGCACTCCCACAGGAGCTGCCTGGGAGCTCCAGGGATGGGAACAGGGCACTCTCCTTCCTGCACCGAAACCCCGCTCATCCGAGAAAACTGTGACTTCCCCTCACAGAAACAACCCAGAAGAGCCCATTTCAGGAATCACACCCAGTACAAAACAACAAACCAAACCAAACCCAAGGACAGACAGCTGCCTGAGATAGCTGGTCTCAAAGGGCAGTGCTTATACCAGGTGACAGGTGATTTTATGTTGTTTTGCTGCTACTTGTCATAAGGAAATTGTTTTCTCCTCCAGTGAAACTCACGCCCATTCATCTCCACCACGAGGGCGGTGATAGCGGGGATCCCAGGCGGAAACCTTGGCTGCTCTCCTACCTGAATGGCTGCTAAAAATAGGACTTAACTCAGCCACCAGCTCGAGTATAAAAAGGCACCTCCCAGGAGAGCCTGTGATCCCTCAGCGCCCAGGAGCTCATCTTGAACTATGTCCAAAGGAACAGAAATACTGATGGAAAGGTAAAAACCAAACCAGCAAATAACCAATGTTGTGGTCAGTGTACTGGAATCAATCAAAGCAGGATGGGGGTCGTGGCTTTGCCGTGATTGCGTTTAGTGGAATGGTTTTTTTAATGAGTGTTTGTTGGGATTTGGTGTTGGCTTGGATGAAGGGAACTTGCCTTTCTGATCCCAAAAGCAGGCTGAGGTGGGGTGGGTGGCTGTGCTGTGTGTTGTGGTGATAATCTTCTGAGCAGAGGCTGATTCCCAACTCCAGAGTGTTTTGTACAGCCAAGTGTGCCAGATTTCGGTGCTGGTTCCCCGTGTGCTGTTCAGGGGAGAGAAGTCTGGTTTGGGTCTGGTTCTTTGAAGGGTGAAATTGGTTTTGGAGTCCAGCTTGAGACACCATCATGGCTCTCTGGTTTTCCAATAGCAGTGTCTTTGGTTGAGTTTTGTTTGTAAATGTAGAGAGAAAGGGTGGTGGAAGGGCAGGGATTGGTGCTCCAAGCTCCGTTCCCAGCCCCACAGGTGGGAGCTCACAGAAGGGCTCTGCCATCACAAGGTGACCAAGGCCATTTGCAAGATCCCACATCCCTTGGCCTCTCCAGGGGCTGGAATGATTTTTAGCTGCCAATACTCTAAGGGGAAATACTCTAAATTCTGAGTTCTGTGGCTCACTGGGGTGTTGTTTTTCATTGTAGTGTGGGAACATGGTATTTGGGTGCTGCCCTTGCTGGATAAAACCCCCTGTGTGACGACCAGGCTCCTCCTCCAGGATATGCCCAGCCCATCTCCCCCCTCTCCACAGTTTCAGTTCCTTTATCAACGAGTCTGTAGTTGTAAAACCCCGCGTGGGCCGTCTGCATCAGGAGCGCTCAGATAACGGCCATAAAACGGACTGATCATTAACCAGGAGCACAAACAACCCCAGACACCCACAGCACCCCTGGGTGCCAGCATGGGGGAAGTTTCCATCCGGCCCAGCCCTGCTGTGCAGTGGCCAGGGGAAGGCAAAAACCAGACTGAAAATGCTGTTTCTCTCCACAGCAACACACGGGATCCGGCCGAGGAGATGCCTCGGTGGGATGCGGGGAGGCAGCTGTCGGGCAAGATCCTCTCTCTGGACAGGCGAGAGGCCAAGAAAGTGCTGGAGATTTATGTCAAGCGCTCACTGAGCTGCCATGAAAACTCACTGGTGGCCAAAAAAACCCTTCAGGAGAAAGGCGGAGGGCGAGGGAGGAAAATGGACAGGCTACAACGGTCAGAAAGTGATTTCTGCACGTACCCATGTGTCACACCCAGCCCTAGGAAGGACCAGGAGGAGAGACTCAAAACACCAGGCCCAGAGGAGGCTTTGGATGATGGCAGCAAAGCTCCCCAGGAGGTGCCTACAGAGGGGCTGAAGGATAAGAGGAAAAGCACAAAAAACTCTTCCCAGGGCAAAACACAGCACTCAGGTTCAAAACCAGGCTGGCTGAAAGGTTTCTTAAATCTCTTCTTCAAGAAGAGCCCTGAGGACCAGAAGGAAAACAAAGGGCAAAAAGCAAAGGAGAAAGATGTCAAAGCTCCTCAGGGCTCCAAACCAGAAGGAGCCAGAAAGCACAGAGTAGACTCAAGCACGTCCCCAGCGTTGGGCAGAGCCCTGAAGAAGAAACCCAGCCTCAAGAAGGTTTTCTCTCTGAAGAAGCACGGGGAGGAGGAACGAGCAGAGCCGGGATCCGGGGCACGGAACAAGCGCCCCAGCTGCCTTCCCCTGCGGCATGTCCTGGCCCCAGCCCAGCCAGGTGGGACCCCAGCCCAACCCTGATCCACCCCTGCTGCCAGCAGGGCCCTGCTGGGCTTCCCTGGGGAAAGCTGTGGTGTTTAGTGCCTGCTTCTAACCCCCCTCCCAGGGTTTTCTGCAGGCTGGGATAGGTTTTGGAGACAATCCCAATCCCAGTCTCCAGGAAGGGATGTCCTGAGCACAGTCACCCCAAGTCAGCTGTCAGCAGCATGAACTTTCCTCCTCTGGCAGCCAAGGGTCATGGTGGTTTAGCTAAAACCTGCATTTGAGACCTGAGATTAGATCCTAAACCACTCTAGGGCCATTGCTAAGATGCTTGAGATTGGCCTTGGGGACGGGTGCAGGCAGCTGGCGCGGCACAGCCCATCCCCAGCCTGGCCCATCCTGCGCCCAAACACTGCCCAGGGGATTTCTGGGGAGCCTCAGTGGATTCGGGGCAGGCCACAGCTGCTCAGTCACTTCCTTCACCTTCAGAATGTGCTGACCAGGGGTGGGCACTGGGGTGGGCACCGGCCCCAGCAGCCAACGCTGACAAAACCCATCCTCACGTCTGGATGTGCGTTTGTGTCCCGGCAGAGGCGGAGCGGCCCGATGGATACTACACACAAGTGTCCCAGGAGATCGGGCTGATCGTGCAGGGCAGCGAGAGCTGGGGGGACAGAGCAGGAGGACGTGGGGAGCCCCCACAGCCCCCTGGACCCGACGGGGTCGGTGAGTACTGGCCCTGAAACAAATGGGCATGAGACTTATCCCCTGCAGGGCCTGCTTGGGATCCAGCCCTGCTTCGGTCCTGATGCCGGGGCTTTCGTGACCCCAAGAGCTGGACGAAGACTTTGTGGGAGATTTACAACATCAGGGTTTGACTGGGGGAGAGGGAGATTCACAGAATCCCAGAATGGTTTTTGGGTAGGAAAGGATTTTAAAGAACACCTCATCCAGCCCCTCTGCCATGGGCAGAGACACCTTCCACTAGACCACACAAGACAAAATTCAGAGGTTAGAGAGTATTTTTGCTGGCTGAGGGTAACGAGGCACTTGGCAATAGGCTAAAATGGGTTTTGGAAGGATGGAGGTGGATAAACTTTGCTCAAGGAATTTTCCCTGTGGACTAAAAAGAGCATCTGGATGTGTGAGGCTTGGAGAAAGGGCTGGAGATAACCTGGTGTCTCTCTCCACAGATGAAGCCATCAAGAAAATCGTTGCCCTGCTCAGGAGTGCAGGAGATGAGCTGGACAGGCAGGTGAGGGAGCTGTGGACAGCTGGGCGGGGCTGAGGGAATCTGGACCAAGCTCTGCACTGCTGTAAAATAAACACAGCAACACCATTGATTTCCCTGGGGCAGGAAAACACTCAGGAGAATCTTGAGAAGGAAATGGAATCTTTTAATTCCTTGCCTGGGTGTGATCGTGCCTGGCAGCTGCTGTCCTGGTGTGGGGTGCAGGCGTTGGGGCAGCACACGGAGCCGTTCCTGACGTGCACCCGCTTGTCTCCCGCCCAGGTGAGGGAGGACGCACGGCTGCAGCTCTTCTTCAGGGACATGTCCTACAGCTCCTTCAAGAGCCTGGCCGACGCCTACGTGCAGAGGGAGCTGACAGCCAGCAGGCCCAACGTCAATCCCCAGGAGATCCAGTTTGCCTACACGGTCCATCTCACCGCCACGGTGGCGGGGATCTGCAGCCAGGCAGTGAACAGGATCATGGGCTTCGGCACCCGCTACCTGGACGATTCCTTCGCGCCCTATGGCAAAATTCTCCAGGTAAGGAGGAGGATGAGCCTGGGGCTGAGCTCCCAGCAGCAAGTCAGGGCAAGTGCCCCAGGAAGCTGTGGCTGCCCATCTGTGGAAGGACAGGCTGGACGGGGCTTGGAGCAACCTGGGGTAGTGGAAGGTGTCCCTTTAAAGGTGCCTTCCAATCCAAAGGATTCCATGATTCTAAGAATATTTTGTTCTTTTTCAGCAGAAGAGAGAAAAGCTGAGGACAGACCACTGTGACAGCCCAGACTGAGAGTGGCTGCTGTGAGGGGCCTGTGGTGCCTGGGAACCCAAGGACAAACATTTCATGGAGGGAGGACAATCCCTGAGGTGACTGGGATCCCCCTGGATGTGGGGTGAACTTCTGGACAGGGGATTTAAAATCTTTTAAGGAAAACCCTCATGACAGTGCCAGCAGTGTGAAATGCTTGAACCCCACCTGGTGGGGGGTGAAGAGTCTGTAAATCAGAGCCCACATTTCACCCTGTATTTGTATTTTAGCTCCTGCCAAGTGCTTGTGTTGAACCTCAGGGGCTGTTGCTCTTTGTGCACATGTATTTATTTACCTGCTTTTCTAAATGTATTTGTGAATGTACAACATAATTTTTGTAGTTTCTGCTACCAGCCAAGAATCCAGTTTGAAAAAAAATCTAAAACTCAAATAAATTGGTACCTAAATGCCAGCCAGGCTTGTCTGCTGGGAGCTGTGTTACAGATGGAATACTGTTTGCTTCGCTCCAGCTGCTGTGGGCTGATCCTTTCCAGCCAAATTCCAAGTGGCACAAGGGTCTCTGAGAGCAGGTGCACAGTGTTGTCCTGCCATTTTTACAATTTATAGGCCTTCCCTTTCCAGCAGAAGGAGATTTACTACCCAGAGCAGCTTGATCTGACACCAAGAACTGGGTAAAGCTCATTCCCAAGTGGTGCAGGAGCTGTAACATCCCTGAGGACTGAGGAGATTTACGGCTGCCAGGGTCTCACCTATGAGCTGTAAGAAGATGTGAAATGCCAAAGCGATTTAAACCCTAATCACTGGGAATGTTTCCAGCTAATCTTTGCCCAGACCCCTAAGTAGGGCCATGGATTAAGGCAGCTTGGGGCTGGGCGGGGTTTGCCAGGGCTTGGTGTGGTGGCACCAGCAAGAGCATCCCCTCTACAAGGTTGGACTCGGCCTGGTGTGAAGGAGACGAAGTTTTGGGGTTTGCATTGTGCAGGAGGGAGGTTCTAGTGGGTTGAAGGTGATGGTGGTGACAAACAAACGTGTGGGTCTGTGTCACTGCCACATTTGGGGTGACAATCCTCCACGGGGCACTGGTGACAGCCCAGGTCTGCCCAGCACCTCCTTTCCTGGAGGATCTGAGCTTCTTGGTCCTTGTAAAAGCCAAAGTTAATGCAAATGGGGAAGCAGAGCCCTTGCAGGACAGAAGCACAGGACAGATCCACATCCCCAAAGCCTTCAGGGCTGTGTTTGACAGAGACAGGATTGAGTCACCAGCTGCCGAGGGAGGAGGGACACCTTGCAGGGCTCCATCTAATTCAGCCTAGGGTAATTAGGAGTGTGGAAAACATTAAATCCCACTCCTGGGCCCTGGCAGCATGTGCAGTGTCAGCACCGGGATGCCTTTTGGCTGGGAACCAACCCAGGAGATTTTACTGTGGGAGAGACTGAAACCGCCCTCGTCTGTTTGCAACAGTCCTGACATTCCTGTTCCCTGCCCAGAGCCCGTGGGGCTGTGCTGGGCTGGGACCAGGGTTGGGTGAGCTGGTGCTCAGGATGTGCTTAGAGGGTCACAGGATGCCCCAATTTGTTTTGCATCTGAGCTCGTGCGGTGCCAGGGACGGGTTGGCATTTGCATGGAGCAGAAAAGGGCTCTGTCTCCTCACTGACCTCCCAGAGGAAAGTCAAATATCCTCTGTCCCAGAGGATATTTTCTTCCATCAGCATGTGGGATGCACCTGCCAGGTGAAACATCAGAGAGGAAAACTCCCATTCCCTTCTCCTGTGCTATTGCCAGTACCACAGCTGCACCAGACACTCTCCTCTCTCACTGGACCTTTCCCCACCCATTGAGGCAGCTGTGCTGTGGGAACAAGGAGCCAAACTTGCCCAGCCCCTTGCACAAGAGGCTTCTGCTCCCAATGTGTGGGGATGCTGCTCCAGCTGGGCACTGTGGGATGAGATGGGGAGCAGCCACAGCTGCCTTAGTGCAGTGCCCCAGGACTGGTGGCTTTTGGAGCCCAGGTCCCTTCCCGTGAGAAATTCCAACACCTTGGATCAATCTCCTGGTTATAAAATTGGGACTTGATTGCCTGTGGCCACTGAAGATATTGAGAAGGTTTTAAAGAAGGGCAAGTTCTTAGTCTTGAGGGTTTGAGCCGTTTCCAGCTCTTAGCATTACCTTCATCCTTCCCTAAACACCCTGTTGTGGCTTCACACAGCGAAGACAATCGCCTCGCACGAAAATCCCTGGATCACGGACACCGGCCATCTGGGCTGTGATCCTGCCTGGGTAAAACTCAGCCCTGCACAGCCCCCAGCCCACCCAGTGCTCATGGGAGCTGGGGGCTTTCTCCCCAAACCGTGCCAGGCTGCTGAGGGAATCCTGCGTCCCCAAAGTCGTCAGTCCTCACTAATCCTGCTTTGGAGTGCCCGGGGGAGGGCAGCTTAGAAAATCAGCCCGGCACTTGATGAGCCAATTAATGCAAAATTTGCTGTCACTAAGAGGATGATGACAAGGTTTCATCTCACAGGAGCATGGAACAGAGCCAGGCAGGATGATGCCTCCTGGATGCTGTCCCGGGCTGTGGTGTTGGCAGCTGGGGAGGGTGCAGGGGAGATCCGGCACCTTGGCCAATCTCCCCCATGGAGAGCCCCTGTAACTGAGTGCAGGACAGAGCCGTGTGTTCCCACAGCTGCCATGGGATCATTTATATCTTTCCCACATGCTGGCAGTCAGGGCTGGGCTGAGGAGGTGCAAGGGCTGAGTGAAGCAGGAGCATCCTACACCTCTTTATGCAGAGCCTGCTGGAGCCCCTGGGGGCCTGAGGCAAGCAATAGGAACAACACACAGGGAACATGGGAACAGCTCATTCCAACACATAAACCCTCTGCACTTCCAGTGCCCTGGCATGTCTGGACCAGTCACAGCAACAGGTGATAGTTTTGTCCTTCATGAACTGGAAGAAAATCCTTTAAATGAAGGGATTTGCTTTCCCAAAGGCTGGAGGAGCCGGTAGCATGAATCACAGAGATGAGAGCTTTGATAACTCCCAGGGTGGTGGAGAGGCTGGGGTGTGTGGGAGACTCACCCAGCAAGGGGATCATGAGAAACATCAGACCCCAGAAAGACAAGAAATTAGGGGCTCCAGTAAGGCTATGCATCTAAAAGCCCTAATTCAGGCAGTTGTTCACCTGCAGGATAATCCCATTCATTATTAGATATATCTTGGAGCTGGCAAACTCCTCCTGTGTGTCCTGACATCCAGGGAGCACCAGAGACCATCCCTGGCCATGCTGTGACATTTCCTTGGGGGTTCCAGGCAATGTCCACCTGCTGACAGCAGCTCCTGGTGACAACTCAACCCAGGGACATTTTGCATGTCAGTGTGTCTGCTCCAGTTCCTGTCTTGGGGACACGGTCATGGCTGGGGAAGGCAGGGAAAAATGTGTGAAAATCTGGGGTGAAACAGAACTGCAGAGGTGGTATCAGGAAGCTGGGACCATGCTGTGGTTCCCTGTACTGTCCTGGCCAGGGAAGGAGAGCCTTGTTCCTTACCCACATGCCCATGTGTTGTACACACAGCCCTAATTCTAACCCATGGAATGTTTCCTCTCAGTGTGCAGCTCTATGGATTTAGACAACAGAAACGACATAATATTTACCAGTACTTAATAAATACATCTGTTAAAATGGCAATTTTTGTTCTGTATGTTGGCAGCAGCATTGGATCACTAAGAAATCATTAAGAAAAGAGAAGAAATCTGCAGTTCTCCCTGGTTTTGTAACTATCCCCCAGGCATTGCAGACAGTCCAAAGGCAGTGAATTGATTTGATTCTGGTTCAATAACCACAAGTTTGGGTATTGTGGTGCTGCTGTAGGGCTTTATTGAGAGGGGAGAGGAAAACAAATCCACATCTTTGGTTTTTGCCCCATACAAACAATACCCAAGGGTCAGGCAAGGGCAAAACCCTTCCAACAGGGAACAAATACAAGGAATATTTCCAAACCTAACCCATCGTAACGCCCTTCATCCACCCCTTGTGTAACACCCTCTGGCTTTAAGTGTCTTATACAAGCCTTTACTCACTCAGTACTGAGCTGTGCCTAAGCTGGGATTGATGGAGAATCCAATTTAGGAAAACACTCCTTGATGAAGAAAGCATGAAGCAAAGAGGAATTTTTGCACGGACGTTTCTGTGTGACGAGAACAGTAACACCAGGACTGTCTCTGGGAGGGCTCCTGGGGCACTGCAGACCTGTTGGCATGAGAGGGGAGCCCTGATTCAGCCCTGAGCAACCAAGCTGGCTGTGGTTGAGGATTATAAGAGCTGTTTTGATCAGGGGAAAATTTCTGTTTTTAGCACAGGCAGCAATTAAAATAGCTCACGAATCTCAACGCCTCAGGGAGCTGTCATAAAAGGAGGCAGAAAATCCGTCTTCTGGACTCCTCTGCAGCCAGAGATGAGCCTGGAGGCAGCAGAGGAGAAGAGAGCTTGAGGTTCACCTGGTGAAAAAGAACAACCCGAGACCTCGAGTCAGATCCGCTGCTTTGATCCCGAGATGGCTGTGGAGGATCTCCGGGCTTCCAGCACCCCTTTCTCGCTCTCCTTTTCGGGCAGTGGCTTCCTGGCCCTGTACCAGGTTGGGGTGGTGCAGTCCCTGCTGGAGTTGGCTCCTGAGCTCCTCAAGTCTGCCTGCAAGGTCTACGGCTCCTCGGCTGGGTCGCTCATCGCTGCTGCCGTCGTGTGCGGCGTCGGCCTCGGTAAGAAAACCACGGCCTCGAGTCCTTTGGGAGATCTTTTGCTCCGTGAAGCTGGGGGCGATGCCTCGGGGGGCTGCCGGGGCGGTGGGGCTGCTGGAACTCTCCTGGCTCATGAGGCAGTACAGAAACCCAAGGTGTTGCCACTCTTGGCAGCCAGCGTGGTGCAGTTTTGGGAGGTGTCAGCTGAAAAAGCTGGTTCTTACAGCCTGAGTGTTCCTGGCTCAGCTGGTGGGCAGAAATGACGGGGAGATCTGGATGTACCTGTATTCTATTGGCTCCTTTCCCTGCTCCTGCTGGAGGAGCAGATCTCCTGCCCTTCTGCTCTGAGGCATGAGGGGTGCTGAGATGTGCCAAAGCCAAGTCTGTGCAGCTGCAGGGGCTGGATTTGCCCATGCCAAGCCCTTTTTCCCTATGGATCTCCATATGGATCAGTTCTTGGGATGTGTAGCTATGAAGGGACAGGAGTGGCTGTCACACAGGTATCTACAGAGCTGACAGCCTTGTTTGCGTGTCACTTTGGCTTATCCCACTGAACCTCCCATAACAAAGGGACATGTCGTGTGATTCCCAGCTCCAGGTGCACCTTTTCCTGTGGCTAAAGCTCAAGGGCTTGTCAGCAGGAAATTCCTGGAGGAACAGCAGTCTGCTCCAGCCCGGGGCTGAGATTTCTCTTATTGCTGCTAAAGGGGTTTTCCTCTGACCCTCTTTCAACAGTGTGGAAACAGGCCCCTCTAGCAACAAGATCCTCCATGTGAAGAATTAATTCAGAGTAGTTAATCCACTTTTAATAATCACATCCTCTCATATTTCCAATTAGTGTCCATGTGTAAACAAGTGTACACAAGGCTTAAGGCTCTAAAGCGTGATCCAAGTTCTGCTTCAAGCAATGGGGACATTTAGGAAGAGCAGAAGCTTTTGGGGACCAAATAATGATGGAGGAAGCTGGGAGGGCACATATGGTTCCTGAAACCTCTGGTGGGTGCTGGAACGGTTCTTCTGCAGCTAAAAATAGTTCAAAACATTGGCAGATATGTTTAGACAAGGCAGAAAGGAACATTTCTGCCCACATGGGGACAAACTCCTCCACAAATAAGCAAAGGCCCCAAAATTTCTGATTCCTCCTCCTGCTGTAATGGGTGGAGCTGGGCTGTCCAGCAGTAAAAATACATTTGGCAACTGCTCTTGCTGGGGGTGCCAGTCCTGAACTGGGCATCTGCTTGCCTGGAGGTGGAAGGCACCATCCACTTAGAGGAGCCGAGATGATCTTATGCCCAAAATATCTTCCCCAGAGGAAAAAAGACACTTTGGATAGTGATGACTCTGGTCAGTTTTCTAACAAGGAAAATGAATGTGGCACAAGCTCTGTCATATTCGTCCTGGGGGCGACAGGGGCAAAATGAAGGTGAAAGGTGTGTTTGGTGTCCCATGGGGTGGCTGCACTCAGGTGCCTGTCCCCTGCCCCAGGCTGGGTAAGGAGCTCTGAGTTCTCAGAGCCAGGCTGTCCTCTGTGACCCCACCGGTCACCTCGTGGGGACAGGCTTGGCACCAAGCTGGTGCAGGCAGGGATGGTCACATTGCTGCCAGGCTCATCCTTCACTCACTCAGCCCCGTACAGAACCAAAGCCCACAAAGCTGGGCTCGGCTCTCACTTCTTACTTGTCAGTTTGTGGGCAGTTTTTCCATGTTTTCCCCCATTTCCAGGACACAGAGCAGCCAGACAATGACCTGGGCATGCCCCACCTCCCTGGAGGTCTGGCCCTCTGTGCAAACCTGCCCAGGGTTAATCATTGCCCCACGTGGCCTCAGCATCCACTCAAACACACATAACCCCTCTTAATGCCTATGTTGCTCCAGTTGCCTTCAGGACACTCCACCTAATCCGTCTGTCCGTCCACACAATCCCATGAGACTGCACTGAAACCTCTGCCCCTACAAAGCCTTGGTGCTGAGCCAAGCCCGTGCAGGGTCCCAGAGAGCTCACGTGGGTGCAAGGACAGCGCCTTGCAGCTTCGGTGCTGGATGAGCTCTCACTGCAAGAATTTAACCCCCCAGGTGGGACATTCCCCCAGGTGAGCTCCCCATGCCAGCAAAGGCACCGAATTCCCTCTGTGGCATCAGGCTGCCTGCAGAGTTTGCTGCACTCCTCTTCCTCCCCATCACTGTGAAACCTTAAAAACCTGGAGTCTCCTGAGCCCTTGGCCAGAGCTCCAGGGCTCTGCTCCTTTAACCCAGCTTGTGGGATGTGCAGACACATGTCATGGCTATTAACACCTCTTGAGGTTAGCTCAGGTGAGCTGGGCATCCCAGCAATGTGCAGCCAGGACACCTGGCTTGCAGGACAGCCCTGAGCAGAAGAGGTGCCCCTCATCCTTGGCTCGGAGCCAGCCCAGCTCCCTGTAGAGCCTGGGACTGCTCACATGGAAAACCAGAGGTGAAAGGCAGGAATATCTGTGCAAGTCACATTGTCACGGATAACTCAGTTTCCCCCTTCCTGGAGCTATCTGGAGCCTTTCTCGAATCCTGACCAGGAACATCTTGAGGTCACAACTCTGGTGCAAGTGAAGATTTCACCAGTGCGGTCACACAAAGGTGTGATGTCCTCTGAGGACACTGTGGGGGTCATGGCTCCCTTCCTGCCCCGCCACAGCATCCCCCACTGTAGCAGCAGTATCATCCTGGGGTAGCACAGAGGGGCTACGAGAAGCTTTATTTGTGAGGAGTGTTAAAAACAGGATTTAAAAGACAACTATTAGTGCAGGAGGGATATTGACTTTCTATCTTTCGTTTCTGTTTCAGATGACCTAAAGGAGTTTTTCTTTGCACTGGCAACGGAAGTCAGGAAAACCATCCTGGGCCCCCTCTCTCCCAAGTGCAGCTTGCTGGCCAATCTCAAGGCTGTCCTGCAGCGGATGCTGCCGGAGGATTCCTACCTGCTGGCCTCGGGGCGGCTGCACATCTCGCTGACGAGGGTGGTGGATGGCCAGAACGTCATGGCCTCAGAGTTCAGCTCCAAGGAGGAGCTCATTCAGGTACAGAGCCCTTCCTCTGGGGCCTAGGAAGGTCTCCAGTGACTGCCTGGGATGGACATACCCCAGGTGCTGGTGGCTTAAACTGCACTGTTTTCTACCTGAGATGGGGAGAGGGTCAGGAGGCCATGCCAGAGCTGTGGTCCCACAACAATGGGCTCCATGAGCTTGGGGGCAAGGAGGAAGGCTTGAGTTCCAGGATCAGATGGAATAAAACATGCTAAAAAAGCAGCAAGTTCATTTCCACCCTTATACAGACAATGTTGGGGCTCTAATAATGACTTTGCAAAGAGCCCTGTCAGTGCTGATGTGACCCCTCAGCTCTCCCCACAGGTCTCTCTTCAGTCCTCTGGCAATGGTTTTCCTTGTTGCCTCAGCACTTTCCTGGGAGGAAAGAGCTGGACAAAGCTGCTGCTGAACAACAAGCAGCTCATAAACAGTAAATTATCTGCTGTGGGGAGAATTCCAGGGTATAGTCCTAACAGAGCTGACCATGAGCTTGTCCCAGGGAGACAGCAGAAGATGACAACTCCACGGAGATGTTGGAGTTCACGCCATGGTGCCTCCTCTAGGTAGCCCAGGAGCCCGGGGTGCTCACTCCCAGCTGATGTGATTGGTGGGAAATGGTTGCAAACACCCCAGCAGTGGCTTTACCACTGACAGATCCCAGCAGAGTGAGGATGCCTCATGAGGGTGTCTTGGTTTTGTCCAAAAACCTGCAAAGATGGAAATTGGCCCCAAAGCTTCAGCTTGCCACCATCACAGCGCAGTATTGGACATGGACATGTAGATTTACAACGATTAATTCCGGCAGCTATAAAATTTAAAAAATGCAGTGTTGTGCCCTGCTCCATAGAAGTGTTTCCCCTTCAATGAAATCAGATATTTTCCCTTTCTGAAGCCTTTCTTGTCACAGTCCCCAGCAAAGTCCAGGTGGCACCAACAGCCTGGTTCCAGATTTTGTCAAGGCTAAATTTTCAGGCACCAAGTCAACAGCTTTTGTCCAGAAGACCTTTGACAGGGGCATTGACTTCTGCAATCCCTCTCCTTACCAGGCTCTCCTCTGCAGCTGCTTTCTTCCAATTTACTGTGGATTCATCCCTCCATCCTACCGAGGAGTGGTGAGTGATACTTCCACTAAAACACACGCTCCCAGCAGGGTGTTCTCAGGTTAGACCTTGACATTCCTCTGACCAGGGAGGGATAGGTGTGTCCAGGCTTTTCCTTTAGTTGATGGAGGATGATAAAGCCCTTCAGTTTATTCTTCACCACATCCTAAGATGACAGCTGGGTGGAATTGCCATCTGGAGAACCCTCTCCTGCTCTGCCCACAGACAGTGTGGATGACCTTGCAGATCTCTGGCTTAAGGGGGCAGCCACAGTGGGGACATTGAGACACAATCCAGTTATCCCAGGCAGGGCCTGGCTGCAGCAGGTTCATCCCTTGGCTCAGGTGCTGACTTGCACAGCTGAGACATCGAGATTTCTGGGAGGATCCTCCCCCAGCCCTGAGCATTTCCATGTTTTGCATGTCTGAGGGAAGGGAAGGAGGATCTCAGCAGTGTTTTCCAGTGCGTCCACTTCCAGGGTTGGGGCAGCCACAGCTTTTCTGGGCAACCTGTGCAAGGCCTCACCGCTCTCACAGGGAAGGATTTCCTCCCAAATCCCATGTGACCCTACTGGGAGTGGGAAGCCATTCCCCCTTGTCCCGTCACTCCATCCCTTGTCCAAAGCCTCTCTTGGAGCCCCTTCAGGCACTGGAAGGGTCTCTAAGGTCCCTGGAAATGTTCAAGGCCAGGTTGGACATGGTTTGGAGTAACCTAGTATAGTGGAAGGTGTCCCTGCCCATGGCAGGGGGTGGCATTGGATGAGCTTTAAGGTCCCTTCCCACCCAACCCATCCCCAGGGCTGTGATTGCTCTGTGAAGCCCCTCTGCACTGTGATTTCATCAACATTTAATTCCATCACCTGCAACTTCCAGTCCCACTGAGGTGGGTGGTAAATCCAGATTCCTTTTGGAATAGAGCAATTGACATTTTCCTTGCCCAGTGAGTAATCCCCCATGAATCTGCAGGCAACTATTAAATGTGAGGGCCCTACTGCTCGAGCTGAGGACTTGAAAGTTACACAACACTGTGTATCCGGTGATGTCTGATTTGGCTCCTGACTGACAAAAATTGTTTTATAAAGCTTTGTGAATGAAAATAATTATATTTCCATTTTAATAACAGCTGTGGATTACAGCACCTGGTTGAGGAGCTGGCTGGGTGCCACAGGCAGGGCAGGGGAAGGAGCTGGCAAAGGGATAAAGAGCACAGGTAGGACAAGAAGCTGTTGGAAGTGGGAAGGGAGGACGAGCTGCGACAGGCCCACACCAGGAGTGTCACCAGTGCAGACACTGCAAAGGTGCCCAAAGCAAACCCTCCCTCTGCTCCTCCCCCAGCGCTACGTGGATGGAGGCTTCACAGGCCTGCAGCCCGTGTCCAGCCTGGAGGAGCCCGTGATCACCGTGTCCCCGTTCACCGGCGAGCTGGACATCTGCCCCCGCGACTGCCCCGCCATCTTCTTCTGCTTCCAGATCTTCAATGGCAGCATCCAGATCTCCATAGAGAACCTGTGTAGGATCAGCTACGCTCTCTTTCCACCCAGCACCATGGTGAGCCCACCAGCACTTCTCCCAGCTCAGTTTTGGTGAAAAGATTAATGCTGTTCCTGTCTTGTCAAGATTTAAGGGTCAGCTCAATCTCCACTGTTAATGGGATTTCAAAGGGAGGGGGCAGCACCCACTGTTTCTGCAGTACGTTTTGGGGGGGGCACTGCTGGTGGGCGGCCAGCTTGGGATGGGGTGCACAATCTGCAAAGGACCAGACAAAACCAGGTAATCCCTTCCAACCCAAAGCATTCTGTGTTTCTCTGACCGGTGCTGTGGTGGCTGGAAACCAACCACTGCTTGCTGCCTTCCCAAATGGGCCATCCCAACCCTCCACAATCAAACAGCTTTGGATAGATCCTGTAGTATTGGGGTCCGGGCTCTTTAGTGACCTCAAGTGTTTCTCCTTGCAGGTCTTGAACGACATTTTCTCCCAGGGGTACCAGGACACTGCCCTTTTCCTGTACAGGAACAGTAAGTGGCACCCCAGGACCTGAGGGGCACCTGGGTGTGACACAGACAAACATCATCCCTTTCTCTCCATGTCTCCCAGATGCCTTTGGCTTTAACTACTTCGATGGCAATTTCCGCTTTGGCAGCACCTGTGGGAAGAATGACTCTGGAAAACCCAACGGGACACACCCCGGCCTGTACAAAAGGGTCCCTCAGTGCCTGACCCCTTACTTCCTGCCAGGTAGAGGATTTGGGGTGCTCAGCTTGGGTTTAGGGCAGCTGCAACCTTCAAGAGTGGCAGTGTTATATTTAAGAGCTATTTATTAAACATTTCTATTGCAAAGAGACTTTGTAAGAGTGGCACCAGCTGAACTCTGGTATGGGCTTCAGAGCTGGACAAGAGGAGTTATTGCATTTATTTCATTGTTTGTAATTACTGGTCTTTATTTCCTTGTGTGCTGTCATTCCTGGGTGCAGGCTTGTGGAAGAAGGAGCAGGTGAATGGACTGCAGGACCCACTGGCGAAGGTCCTGCTGCAGCCGTACAGGCTCCCAGCCTTATTCAGGAAGGGGTAAGAACATCCCAGCAGAGGCATTAGGGAATGACACACAAACCAGGGGCTGTGCCTTTAGCAGAGGCTGGGCAGCTGAAGGGACATGTGGAGGGATTTGGTGTTTCCTGAAGGCAAGACCCAAGGAAGAGAGGGTACAGCTGGTGGGAATGCCACAGGATCTCATGGTTATTACAAGATTATTACAGTGTGCATTTACCATGAACACCCTCTCCTTTTGCTGCCTTTAGCCATCATTAAACTCAGCCTGCATGCTTTGCTTTTGCAGGGTGAAGAAGGTGTGGGGGCTGCTGGAAAGTGTCAGCTTCCTGGTACAACGACTCCACAAGCTCCTCCAAACCTTGGTGCCCGGTTTGCCTAAGACAGCTGTGGACAGGAGGAGGTGAGGGACTGGGGGGCTGCAGACCCTCAGCATAAAGAGAGCAGGGTACAGAGCAGGGAAATCTTTGGGAACCTCATCCACTGTGTCACTGATGCTGAGTGTGGCTAAAAACTCCAAGCCTGGAGTAGCTCACATTAAAAGTAGACATTTTTTTATCCCTGTGATATTATTTTGGTATCTCAAAAAAGCTACAAACCAGCTTAGTGCCACCTCCCTACGGCAATACAGTTCTGTCCCAGATATTTATGTGCTGGGCTCTGTCCTGGCAGGACACCAGGCACATTCACCAAGATCCTGAGAGATGTTCGGACACTAAGCTCTCAGGGATTTAAAGTATAGCCCCCAAAATCTGCTTGTGAGTTCCCTCCTGTGCAGCTGCCCAAGAGACTCGAAATGATTTTGCCCTGAGGCAGCTGAAAGCTCCTCAGCTGTGAGAAAGCCCTTTGGAGTCAAACATTCCTAGGGCTGCTCATCCCTGTCAGTACCTTGAACCTGCCTCAACTCTCACCTTGTTCCCACAGGTAACAAGGATTGTCCCAGCAGAGCCCTGGGGGTCTCCAGTGCTGCTTCGGAATGTGGTGGGCAACACCAGCACACACCAGCATGGCTGCTGGTTCTCGAGGGGATTTTTGGGGAGTATTTTTTCTCTTCAGAACCTGTCTGTTTCTGCCTGCAGTGCTGCCACTGCAGTGCCCCTGCTCAGGCCTCACCTGCTCTTCCATGATGGCTGAGGCAAAGCTCTGGGGCCACTCCTGGGACTCACCCCAGGCTGCAGGGGCCATGGGGCAGCTTCACCTGCAGCTCCCACAGCCCAGCCCTTTCCCTGCCCACTCCATCTCCTCCCCACCAGCAGCATCCCTTCCCTGCTTTAATGCAGATTACAGGGCAGGCAGTTACCAGGAAATGCCAGGTTTTAAGTGTTTTCCTCCCACTCAAATACCTCCAGAGAGATTCCTCAAGAGAGAGAAAGAGAGAGAAAAGCTGTAGGGAGCATCATATCGGGCAGGAACTAATTTTTCTACAGTTCCCTGAAGTTTTTTTACCAATTATCAATTCTTGAGCTTCACACCTCCCCACAGCCCTGCTTCTCCTGCCTGTGGAGGTGGGAGTGCATTTGGATCCCCCTGGAACTTGCAGCTGTGCAGAAGGATGGAGAAACCTAAAGATTAACTTCCCCCTACTTCCAAGTCCTGCAGGCTGCATCTCCTGACATTTCATAAATGCATGAGTTCTGCAGTTGTCTGTAACTCAGGGCCACACACAGAGCATGGCCCAGGCAAACACACCCTGTGCCACTGGTCTGCACACAGAATTAATGGCAGTGCTCTTAATTATCCCAAACCTGTGCTGCATAGCAGAGGCCGTGGATGGCCCCAGCTTTGCCCCAGCTGTGTCTCCCCTATTTGTTGGTTCTCAACAGGAAACAAATGGATCCCAATAGCAGCAGCTGTTTATTAGAGTAAAGAGCCTGTTTAATTGGACAAAGGGAAATGGAACAGAGGGCAGTTTCATCCAAAGGGCCATGGAGACTGCACGAACGAATGTAGGGAGTAGCTGAAGGCAGCTTTGATGTAACCAGCCTCAAAGTTAACTAGGAGTGCTGTGTGAAAGAACAATATCCTATATTCTGCCATCTTTAGCTGAAATCAGTGATCTGGTAATACTTTCTGTGGAATGAGTTTGCTAAAAGAAACCTGGATTCTTATTTCACAGAATCATTAAATGGTTTGGGTTAAAAGGGACCTCAAAGCTCATCCTGTTCCACCCCTGCCATGGCAGGAACACTTTCCACTCTCCCAAGTTGCTCTAAGCCCCGTGAAACCTGGCCTTGGACACTTCAAGGGATTCAGGGGCAGCCACAGCAGCTCTGGGCACCCTGTGCCAGGGCCTGCCCACCCTCCCAGGGAAAATACTTTCCCAATATCCCCTCCATCCCTGCCCTCTGGCAGTGGGAAGCTGTGGAGCCTTGGCCTGTCCCTCCAGGTCCTGATGAGGGGTCCCTCTCCAGCTTTCTATGTAGCCCCTTCAGATCCTTGGTGGGGCTGTGAGGCCTCCACACAACCCTCTCCTCTCCTGGCTGAACAGGCCCAGCTTTCTCAGCCTGTCTCCATAGGGAAGGTGCTCCAGTCCCCTTAGAACTTCCTGGCCCATTTTGATGGATCCCGTTTGCATTGGATCCTATCTGCTCCTGTCTTCCATCCATCCTGGATGGATTTACAGCTCTCAAGCCCTGCAGCCAAAGCCAGGCTGCTCAGCTGTTCCTGCCACAGGGCAAAGTGGAAGGCTCAGAGACAGCCAGCCCTCCCCAGGCAGGCACAATCAGCCCATCATTTGCTTTTGCACCTCTGCTCCCTCCCACTTATCCAACAGCTCCTTCTCCAGGCTGCTGCAAGCACCATCCCCACCTCCAGGCAGGAATTTGCCATTTCAGTCAGCCTGAAGTTCAATAGTTACCCTATTGAAATGGGCATTAAAATCCCCCCAAGAAAATTCTCATCTAGGAATTGGACTTCCCAATCCACTAAATGCATCTGCAAACTTCAGCCACAAACAGGAGCACAGTTTGAACTGCCCAGTGTATCCCACCTGCCCCATGCAGAGCTTGATCAAAAACAATTAGTAAGACTTGGAGAACTTTAACAACAATCATTCTGAAAGGAACTCCCAAACTAAAATGGTGTCAGCACAGAACCCTCCTGCTCCAAACCTGCAGGAATGAGCAAGAAATGAGTACTTAACAATTTAACAATTCAGTATTCAAGTCAGCTGGGTTTTGCTTTATTAATCCCTCATCTTTTCAAGCAAGCAGGGCTGATGCTGTCTCCTCTTGGAGACATGAGCTTGGAGCTAATGGCAACGGAGGTTTTGCCAGAGGCAATAGATAGAGGCAAAGTTTGGCATTGATTGGAATCATCTTGTGCAGGAGCTTGTTTCACCCTAAGGAAGCAAAGTGGGAAGCCCAGCTGCACCAGTGGGGATAGAAGCAGCCTGGAATGTCTCCTCTAGAGGTGGATCATGGGAATCATCCAGGGGCTGTGGCCCTGCCTGTGCTGTGGCACTGCTGGCACAGTCCATGTGCTCCTCGGGGTAGGTCAGGCTCAGCCTTCAGGCTGGGTTCCAAGTTGCTCATTGCCTCTTTAAAGCGTAACCTGGGACCAAAGGCAGCAGCGGGCTCAGAAATGCTCTTCTGTGGCCGAGCTGGCCCTAAAGGGAATAAAACCACGTTGGTCAGTCTGACAGACACCTCAGGCAGTTCCTGTAGGACAAACTGGATTCAAGTGCCTGCTCAGAGCTGCTTCCCTTCCTCCTGTTGTCTAAAGGGCAGCAGGTTTTGGTATCCTCAGAATATCACCCTCATACCCCTGTCTTCATTCTGCTTTGAGCTCAGCAGAAATGTGAAGCCTGAGGTGGATGGGATGAGAGTCTGGAGACAACCCAACACAGCAGAGCTCCCTCTGGAGCTGGATCCCACTGCAGGTCTAGAGGGAAGAGTCCTTGAGTGATGCATGAAACTGAGCCCAACAAAGCCAAGCATGTGCCCAGTCCTGCCCGTGGCCCTGGCTGTTGGCTGCAGGTCCCTCATGCCAGCCTCAGTTTCCAGTCTGGGTACTGAGGAGGGTGCAATTCCTTGTGCAATTGTCCGGCTGGGCACATGGATAAGAGGCAAGTGCTTGTGGATAACCTGCTAATGCAGCCTGAGCCTCATGGGATTGCAGCTCCAGACACTTGTCCTCTGGAAATGTCACTTGTTCAAGAAATCAGGTACAAATTGTTCACGAGTTTATCCCCCTGGTGCTTTGGTGGCATCAATGACATTCTAGCATTGCACAGACAAACAGTGAAAGAGCCTTCGCCTGCCCTTCATCAGTAGGGCTTTTCCTTGCCAGAAGTGGAAAATCTGATGTGCTTCTCCTCTGGAGAACAAGAGCCTGGACTCACCCCTTGATTGGTCTCTGGCCTAACAGATGAGTCTTGATTCCTTCCACAGGAGGAATTTTTCACCTGAGGCTGGTCAAAAATGTTGCAGCCCAGCTGCAAACCAGAGACAGAGATCCCTGATAGCCCAGAGCTGCCCAACATCCAAAGAAACCTCATTCTCACCTTGTTGCTACCAAAAGCTCCACATAGCTCAGACTGATGGAGCCTTTAGAAAAGCAACCAGGGAATCAACTTCTACAGCCTAACACTGTGTCCTGCATTTCTTAGTGAGTCTAGAGTTGGTTTGTTTTCAAAGGAAATATCTTTCTTGCTCCTATTTTATGTTTTACAAGCTTTTCTTTTTAGATCTGGAATGGTAACAGTCCTATTCTTTCCCCTGTATGTTGCTCATTTGTTGTGATTTAGCAGATTGTGTCATTCTTCACATTTAATTTATCTGGCTACATTTTAAATAATCATCATGTTGAAAAAGCTGTGTAATTTTTCTTAAGCTGATAAATTCTGAAATGTTGAAAGACTCAGAAAGAAGAAGAAAATAAAGAGTAAAACGGAAAGAAATTTTGCATTTCATCAGCTGCTTCTTTGTAATTTTTAGTAACAAACTGCAAAGTGAAATGCAGAGGATTCACTGGTTTTCCATGCAAAACTAAAATGGGAGTGGGCATTATTTTGTATAGGATTGCAGAAAACGATAAGTTTTGGATTTAAACCTGCCTTGTGTTGCTTGAAAATGATACAGTAAGAGGTTTACCTACAGCTGTGATATGCTTTCCTTGCACTAACTATTTCTGTGGCTGCAGCCAGAGTTCCTAAGGAGATGTTTGGATTTGGCTGTCATAGCAAAGGCAGCTTAAACCCTTGAGACACCCCAAATGAAGGGATGTGTGGGCAGAACCTGTTCTTACCTCACAAGGTGAGTGAATACATGGCCTTCTCCATGGAGAGAGCTCTGACCCAGCCACAAATGAAGTCCCCAGTGCTCACCCATGTTGAGGGCGAGGGCTCAGTGTGAGGCCCCACTTGTAACCCCTGACCTGAGAGGGAACTTTCTCCCATTCCTGATGTTCTCAGCTGCCACAGAGCCTCTCTGGGCACTGACAGCCCTGGGCAAGTGTCACTTGAAAACTGATGGGGTAAAGGAAGCTGGTACTTTACCTTGGTGGGGGTGGAGAAGGGGTGTGGGGCTTCCTCTACTTCATCTTTTGCTGGCTGATCCCTGAGTTCTCTGTGGTGTCATCCTCATGATCGGTGGCTCTTGAGTGAAGAACCCTCATTTGTGGCTTCAGGAGCAGGGTCTCCTCACCTTTCTGAATGGATTCATTGGCCAAGGAAAGTGTGAAGCCCTCAAAGTAATTCACCTGGAAATCCCCTGGTGGGAAGAGATTCCAGCTCTCACTGCTTGTTGCTAAACTGCCAGGTCTGCAGCAGAGTGAGGCACAACCTGGGCTGACTGGAAATCTGGGATACTGATGATCCCAGGGCTCACGGATGACCAAACATTGCTGCTCTGTGCATCAGGGGCTTCAAACACCACACAGGACACCTGAGCCTGTGCTTCTGTCTAGAGGCCCTGGGATCTGTGTTCCCTGGGGAAAAGCTCTGTCATGCCCAGTATGGCAGAGAAAAGGGGAGTGTGGCTCCAGAGGGAACTTCAGGAGAGGCCAGGACTCAGGTAATCCTGGCAGTGTCAGGAATACAGGCATTTCTCTGCCCCAGTCACTCTGGGGCAGCATCTCTTACCTTGTGTCAGCAAATCAACAACGTAAGGGAAACACCAACCTACTTGTCCTCACTCCCAGTCACTTACTCAGTCTCTTTAGGAAGGAGACCGTATCCTGGTAGCCCTCGATAAGAAAGCGGTCCATGACCTGTGGGGAGAAGTGGCACTCAGGGCAGCTGCAGGGGCTCATGGCTCTGCCTACCTGGAAGAGCAGCTCACCTGGCGTTTAGGAACCAATAAAATGTTCTTTAATCGGCAGAAGTTCATTTTTGAGATCTGCATGATACAATCAGCGAGCTGGAAGGTCAAGAAGGCAGCTGGGCCATCCCTGGGACAGATATCATATTCACCGGCGAAGGCAGAGATGGTGATGGTGGAGCGGGACACGAAGTTGGCTCTCCACATGGCCAGCTCCCCGTCCACATAGCGCTGGGAGACAGAGCAGGGAGCCCTGAGCCTTGCCCTTGGCAGAGAGAGCAGTGCTGCTCACACAGGCAAATGTGGGCCTTGTTCCCCAGCCAGGCCCACACCAGACTGAGGTTCTGGGGCTCCAGGGATCTCCTTCCAGGGATCAGCTCCACCCGCTGCTCCCCTGCTCCAGGTCCACACCCACCCTGCTCCCTTCCCCCCAAAACACTCCCACAATGGAACTGGGAGGAAACCGCAGCACAAGGGAGCTGAAGCAACTCCAGGGACAGGGGAAGATGGACAATTCTGTGAGAAGCTCAGTCTGCAGTGAGGTCATATTTTGGGGCCCTGTTCTTCCCTCTGCAGACACTGGGGGAACCCATCCTGAGCTATGTTGGTGGCAAACACAGGTAGAAACATCCTTAATGCCACCACTGGAGAAAGGAAAGATGCTGGAGGGGCCCTGGGCCTGAGCTGGGACAGGGTCTCCAGACCACAAAGCTACTCACCACCCCACGGTATGTTGGAGGGGAGAACCCAAAATACACCGGGACATAGCAGCTGCACATCACAGCCTGTGGGTGAGATGGGAAGGACAAAGGTGAGCAAAGAGCCACAGAAACTGTGTCCTTTGGGCGTGGTGGCTCATCTGTGAATGCAAAAAGCGACCCCCCAGCAGGGTTATTGGGCACCACTGACAAATGGGCACCAGACCATGTGGGATACCCACAGCCAGGGCAGAGAAGTAGGAAGGGAACTTGTGAAATGCCTCAATTTGCTCCCTGCATGTTCAGGATAACTCAGACAGCAATCAAAAGAGCTGTTTTTTTTAAATTATTTCAGCTTGTGTGGATTCAGAGGGTGGCAAGGACAGAAATCATGGCATAGACAAGAATGGGCCTCTTAGGATATGACAAGGGGTGATGGTTTCTAACTACAAGGGCAGATTTAGATATTGGGCAGATGGTTTTTATCATGAAGCTGTTGAGGCCCTGCGCAGGCTGCCCAGAGAAGCTGTGGCTGCCCAGTTGTTGATCAAGGCTGGGTTGGATGGGACTTGAGAACAGCCTGGGACAGTGGAAGGTGTCCCTGCCCATGACAGGGCTGGAACTGGAGGAGCTTTAAGGTCCCATCCAACCCAAACCATTCTGTGATTTTGTGCTGTGGGACATGGCCGGGCAGCAAATGTCACCCAGCTCCTCCCTCACGGGGTGGCTGTGGCTTCTCCCACCTGAATCAGCTCCTCCTTCGAGGCAAAGTCAGACACTGTCACATTTCTCCAGTCATGCAGACGGGTGAGGACAATGTGCAGCTTTCCAGACAACAGCTCGTGAGCATTTGGAGGCAGGAATTTTTGTAAGGCATCCTTTAATAGTCTCTGTATCCCTCCTCCAGGGACCAGGCCCCAGAAAGAGGTTTTCAGATGACTGAGGAGATATTCCTTTACCTCATCTGAAGTAAAGCAAAGGAAAGCAATCATTCTACATCCCTTACATTGTTATTTATGTACTTTCTAAGCTACACTTCCACCAGGGAAAGGGGTATCTTATCTGCTAAATGTTCATTTAGAACCATTGTTTTCCTTAGGGCTGTAGCTCCAATGTGTGGACCCAACTTTTCCAAGCCCTTTCAATATTGCAGGAGGCAGATGCATTTTGTTTTCTTTCCCTATTTCTCCCCATTCTCTGCACAAGGCATCTTAAAAGTTTTTGGACATATGGGAGAAAATTGTCAGGAAGCATTTGTATAACATTTCCTCCTGTTAGCTCTGCATCTCTTCCCTGCTAATGGAATCTCTTCCCCTTGTTGTTTTGGCAATCTACCAACAATCCCAAATGCCTTATCAGGGAGAGCACCTCTGGTTTTTTTTATTAGAGATGCTTGCCATTAATTCCAGTTAATAAGATGCAGTGACTATATCTACGCTGTTTTCTCTGTGCTGCCTAATTTACTCATGTTTTCCACTCGTCAAGAAGACAATAAAGTAAAAAATCTGAGGAATTAACCACTGATAATGAAAAAAAAAATTGCAACTGCAAAATTCCCAGATATTCCATCTCTTTAGACAAAAAATATACAGAAATCTGTAGCTCTTACCCACATCACATCCACACAGTCCGAGTGAAGATATAACCGATCCTGAAGATGACCCATAGATCCTGTACGCAGATTTCATTATGTCAGGAGACAAATCCTGCAAAGCAGATAACACTCCAGCTTGGTATGGAATCATGAAACCACAGCCTCTTAACAGTATAGAGTAAGGTCTTCCCTCTTTTCCACTTATTTTCAGCATCTCTGCTAACTCCAAGCACCCCAACAAGAAGAAAACAGCTGCCCAACAGCTTCAATGGGTTTTCCCCAGCAAGCCAACCCTCAGCTGTGGTTCTCTTTCCAACCACACTCTCAGTGTCTTATATGCCTGTTTGACATCAATCTGTGAGCCAAAGGTCCAGTGAAACAGCAGCAGTGGGCAGAAGTAGATGATGTGATGTCCTAATGCTCATTAAAATAAGATTACTGCATTGCAGGGTGGCTGAGGTGAGCACTGGCAGCCCCAGGCAATGGGGGCAGCCACATGTCACACCGATGTGTTGGCAGAGCAGCCCAGGGCTCTGGTGGGCCTCAGGACTGAGGCTTTGGGAGGGAAAAGCTGCTTCCCAAAGTGGTGAACTGCTTCAGTGATACCCTGGAGTTTCAGCACAAAATTCCTGCCTCTTGGGCAGTAGGAATCTGCAAATATTCCTTGGTACAAAAGGAATATTTGAGTCTTGCAAGCTGCTGCTCAAAACTCTCTTGCTCCATTTGCAACAGGTTGCCAAACTCCATCCCAGGGAGTGGGGAAGGTGGCTGGATTACTAGAGAAATCATAACAGAATTTGGACAAGGTGATCAGGTTACTGAAGAAATCACAACACAAGTTGTTTTCCTTGTTTCACAATTTCAGGGCCTGAGTTTGCTTGCAAAACGGTAAAAATACAGAGTCCAGGTAACAACTTGTGGTTTCACCTGCCTCCTACATGGCCAAGGTTTCAGTAGGGCAACAGGTCAATAAAGAAGGAAAGAAGGGACAAAAAGGCTGACAAATGCAGGGATGTTTTGGTTATCCCCTTAGAAATGCAAAGCCTTGTTAGCTTTGCAGCTGGGTGAGACATTGGGAAGCTGCAAGTGGGAAAAGCAGCACTGAGAGCTGAGCAAGTGGCCAGCACAAACAATAACTGGGACACGCCTTATCTGATACACATGGAAATCTAGCCAACATCTTCAGACAAAATTCTCCCAAAGCCACCAGGAAATGCTTCTCTCCCTCTTGCTGGGGCAGTGCTGGACGGAGCTGGATGCAGCCATGATCTCTGTGAGGGGGCTGCAAAACAGCCCTGAGGGTGACAGAGCAGCTGTGCTGGATGTGCTGGGGCTGACAGGGCTGTGGGCTCCACTCCCAGCATCAGCCCAGGGTTAATCCAGCCCCAACTGCAGACAGGAGCAGTGTCTGCCACTAGCCAGGAGCCAAGGCACTGAGCTCCTTGCACACACCTTGCTGGTCCTGCTGCTGAGCAGCAAAATAAAACTGAACACTCGAGACAAGAGGAAGAAATATATTCCATGCCTAATCAAGAGGACAAATGCACTGGAAATCACTTTCCATCTCTTCTTTAGTGCAAAGATCCCCTAAGAATTAACCGCAATGAGAAGAGTCAACTTCAGCAGCTGCTTCTGCTGCAGGAGGGAAGTGGCATCTGGAAACCATGGGTGAGGCACACAAAGCCCTTGAGCTTAAGGAAAACCTTTATGCACAACTCCATGGCTTGGGGAAAAACCAGAGCCAGTCTTAGAGAAGCACCAGCATTCCCAGTGCTTCAAGCCTTGGGTTCAAGCTCTCCTGCCCTCAGACAGCAGCACAAGAGGGAACTGGAAATGTAACACAGTATTGCACTGCTTTCCAAATACAGCTAGAGAACTCTGGCACTCCAATCCCAAACCAAACCCATGAATCACGCCACACAGGCCATGGTTTATTCTTAATTGCAGCTTTGTAATATTGAGATTGTTTGTAAATGCCTTTGTTTTACCTTCTTACCCAATCTTGCAGCACCAAGAAATAAACAGTGTTTAGCATTGAAAAGCAGAGGGAAGCCAAGACTGAATCTGCTTATTTCCTCCTAGCAGGTAGTGCCACATCTCCCTGGCTTTCAAAGCCTTGCACTGTCCCTGGTGTCTTCCAAAAGGAGCAAGGAGTTAGAAAAAATTTAACTGGGTGCAGATAGTGTCAGAGTGAGGTACCCAGAGCTCCAGAAAGGTGGGGCTTGGAAAGAAGAAATCCAGGTGATCTGAGTAGGAGTGACCCAGGTGGCATAAACAGTGATTGGGCAATGCTGCTGTGGAAATGCAGAAGCTGTTTCCTGGCCTCTCTCTGCCCTGCCCTGGATGGGACACAGGCTGTGTGTGTCCCTGAGTGATACCCTGTGTTTCAAGTCTGTTGTTTTACCAGGCCAAACACCCTCGTGACATTTGGCATTTCCCCATCACTGGGTCAGAAAGTGCTGCGAGCCCAGGGACCCTGCTCCCCTGTCCCTCATTTCTTCATCCCAGCTTTGGGGACAGAGCCAAGCTTGGCCTTGGGCAAAGAGACCATCCAGTGTGGGCCACTTGGAAGCTCCATTAGGCAAAGGGAACCAAGGAACCTGTGTGCCTGACAATACAGGACAGTAGCCCAAGCAGGATATTCCTCTTGTGGGATTCAAATGAACCAGGAGCCACCTCAGCTGCTCAGCCAGGACATGACAGGGACAGGCTGGCACCTGCCAGGATGTTCTCTCAGCTCCCCAAGGTGGAATATTTAACACGCAGCTGACACCAAACCGCTTCCCTCACGGATCTGCCACAATGACAAAGCTGTGACCTCAGGGCTGCCCCGTTCTGGGAATGCAGTGTGTTGCTAACCCACTTTCATTTCTGATGTATAAGTCCTTTCAGGAGGAAGACTTTGAGGAATTTGTTTCTGTGGGACAATGAATCACCCCAGAATCCAACATGCAGCTGTCAGACTTCAAGCACTGGCACAGACCTCGACCAGCAGTTCCACGGACAGTGAGGAGCTGGTGCTGTGCGGGCAGGATCATGGCTGGGAGCTGTGGATGCACTGCTGCCCTCACAGATCCCCTGCATGACCAGAAATATCATCTCCTGCACCTGAGAAATACAGGAAATGCCATGTCCCAGATGTTTTTACACACAGCCACAGCTTTGCTCCCCACAGACAGTGGCTGCCTGCTCAAAATGCACTCCCCTGGCTGAAGGAGCTTTAGCTGGCCAGGGTTTGGGGCACAAGGCAGCAGGCAGGAGGGGCTGAGCTCATTCAAGCTCCCACAGAGCTCATTCATTCACACAGAGCCCTGTCCAGAATTCCCTGCTCCAGCCATACTTGTAGCAGCGCCCAACAGTGATGTAAAAGCCCCAGGACAATTGAAAAGAGCGCTACAGACCAGGAAGAATTTGGAACCCTGACACTGCTGATGCAAAAGGCACTCGGAAAAAAAGCTGCTGGCTGCAAGGAGGTGAAGTGGGGAGGGCTTGTGGAGGCCAGGAAAGAAAAGCTCCTGGGAGATTTCCAGCACAGGGGCAGAGTATCCCTCTGCAAGTCAGCAGGGACTGCCTTAAGCTGTATCCTCTGCCACAGTTCCTGGAACAAAAGGGTGCTTTGGCTTCACATTTCCATCAGCAGGACTGTGCCAACACCAAAGGATTCACCAGTCCTGCTTCCCACACACCAGCCCACCCTCAGTGCCTCCTGCTCCCGTGGATAATTGGAAACACCCTGTGATGCTGCAGGGTCCAAACCAGGCAATCTGACCATTCTGTACAGCTACAGCAGGGGGAGAAAAGAGGACTGAGGGGCAGAAAGACACCAATGCAGAAAGCCAAAAGAGCAGTTCTATTCTGGGTTGAAATCTCCTGTAAGAGCCTAATCTTAGCAAAAACCAGTTGGTGTTCCTCTCTCGCCTTCATGGAAGATGAGGTTTATTATTTGTGTTTAAACAGTCCGTGATTAATCAAGAAGTTTCCATGGCACCTCCCCAGTTTAGTGCACTGGAACAGGAGCAGAATAAAGGAGTAGCCTGGACAGGGGTCTGAACTTGCCCACGCTGGGGCCTTGCTCACCTGTGTGTGCTCACCTGGGCCCCTCAGCTGCCTCTTGGCTGCTCAATGTTTCAGCACATCCCAGTCGCTGCCTCCTCAGCAGGAAGCGCTGACACTGGCCCAGGGAGCACGTTCCCATCCCTGCCCTCCTACCAGGACACAGATTTTAGAAGAGCTGACCACATGAATGACATTTTTGCTGCTGATGTCACAGACAACCTTTATTCTAAGTAGGAAAGAAAAGAGTGGGAATGATCCACCCTGGACCTTGCCTCACTGATTGGTATTTCTATGACTTTGGCAGCTTCCAGAACATGCCCCAACACATTTATCTACCCTTCTACCAGAATTGTGGCACATGAACCTCCAGTCTATCCTACATCCAGCATTAAGGAGAGAAACCTTTTCCCTTTTCCTGTGACAAACACCTCATCTGGGAACACGAGGTGATGATGTCACTGCCCAGGGCAGCCTCGTGAGCTGCCCTGATGGTGATGAAACAGTGACTTCAGCACAGTGACTTCACCCGGCTCTGGAGCTGTGCCCCGTGCTCCCAGCCAAGGGCTCTGCACGACAGCCCTGCTCAGCCCTGGGCAGAGAGCACCAGGAAATGGTGGTTTCCAGATCACCTCCAGCTAGAAGGTCTTCTGGCAGGCACGGCTTCATTTCAGGCCAGAAGAGATTCCTTAGCCAGACCCTTAGGATCTGTTATACTACTAAGAGATGCTGGTAGTTGAGAACAGAATCCCGGAATGGTTTGGCCTGGAAGAAACTTTAAACCGTATCAAGTTCCACCTCTGCCATGGCAGGGACACCTTCACTATCCCAGATTGCTCCAAGCCCCGTCCAACCTGGCCTTGAAATAATTACACACCAGAGCCAAGTGTGAGCCCTGCGCAATACAGGCACAGCTGGGATGTCTGGGTTACTTGGGAAAAAGCTCGCCCTTGTTGATTTATACCTGACAGCCTGGGAGTCTGCAGTGCAGGGGCTGCTGTATGGCAGCAGGAGGATGATGCACTTCCAGAATCCTGAAATCACAGAACCATGGAATGGTTTGGGCTGGGACAGACCTTAAAGCTCATCTCATTCCACCCCCTGCCATGGGCACCTTTCACTAGACCAGATTGCTCCAAGCCCCATCCAGCCTGGCCGCGCTCCAGGTGCCCCCTGGTGAATCTCTGTTCCCTGGATTAACCGCTATTCTTTGGGTTCAGGAGCCCTGGTCAGGGCTCGGCCGTTCCCGCTCCCGGGGCTCTGAGGGCTCGGCCGCTCCCGCTCCCGGGGCTCTGAGGGCTCGGCCGTTCCCGTTCCCATCGCTCTGAGGGCACGGCCATAGCCGTACCCGCTCCCGGGGCTCCGAGGGCACGGCCATAGCCGTACCCGCTCCCGGGGCTCTGAGGGCTCGGCCGTTCCCGCTCCCGGGGCTCTGAGGGCTCGGCCGTTCCCGCTCCCGGGGCTCTGAGGGCTCGGCCGTTCCCGCTCCCGGGGCTCTGAAGGCTCGGCCGTTCCCGCTCCCGGGGCTCTGAGGGCTCGGCCGTTCCCGTTCCCATCGCTCTGAGGGCACGGCCATAGCCGTACCCGCTCCCGGGGCTCTGAAGGCTCGGCCGTTCCCGCTCCCGGGGCTCTGAGGGCTCGGCCGTTCCCGCCTCCAGCCCCGCACGAGGGGCGGGGCCTCCTGTCCTCAGTCCTGCCCTGTGCCAACATGGCGGCGGCAGCAAGTGGCAGCCCTGCGCATGCGCCATGGTAAGCCTTTAGACACGGGAAGGCTCGATAATTTGTGGCGGTTGATGTTTATAATTTCCAAGTTTTTAATTTTTTTATTTTCATGCTGTTAGAGTCTCTCTGGACAGATCAGACCGTGACTAGCGCAGCTGGTGCTGATGCTCCCAAATCATGGAGCATTTAGAGAATCCCAGACTGGTTTGGGTGGGAAGAGGCTTTAAAGCTCATCTCTTTCCACTTCCTGCCATACGGTGAGGATAAGGAGATGTTAGAGCAGATCACCTTCAGCTGGAAGGCGTTTGGCCAGGCACAACTTCATTTCAGCCTAGAAGAGATTCCTTAGCCAATGCTGACCCTTAGAATCACCCTGTTATACCAGAAACACATTTGAAAAATAGATCACAGAATCCCAGAATGGTTTGGTTTGGAAGGGACCTCAAAGCTCATCCTGTTCCAGCCCTGTCATGGCAGGGACACTTTCCACTCTCCCAGGCTGCTCCAAATCCCATCCAATCTGGCCTTGAAATGAATACACAGCAGAGCCAAGTGGGAGCCCTGTGGGGTGCAGGCACAGCTGGGAGTGCTGGGAATGCCAGTGTGGCTGGAGTACTCAGGGAAACTCATGAAAACTCAGCTTCAGAGAGCTCAGAAGGAGGTTTTGTAGTCCAGCTCTCCAGTTCAAAGCACTGTGCACTGGGAGTTCAAACCAGGGCACTCAAGATATGCTTGAGCTGTGTAGAAGTGAGAGGTTTCAAAGGTCTCCTTCATTGCAGAAGGAATTAATAAGCCTGAGTGTGTGTGCCCATGTGTCTCAGAGCTCCCCAAACTCCTGGCAATAGTTACAGTCTCATGAAATCCAGCTGCTTGTGATGAGAAGCAGCAGCTGCTGCTCTGGGAAGGGATGGAAACTGATATCAACTGAATATTTGGAAATATTCAAAATATTTTAGCAGTAAAAGCTTCAGAAACTTAAATTGTGAAAAATAAAAGAAGATTTTTTTCCTGTTCTGGGAATACAGTTGGGTCTGTCTGTCATGTGGCACAAGAGGCAGCATTGGTTTGAGGACAACTGTGCTGCTGTTGGGTTGCTTTCCTATTTCTGATCAGCTTTAGCACCCAAAGGATTCCAGGCTCACTGAGACTGGACAGAAGCAAGACTAAAGCACTTGTGTAATGGGCAAATCTAAGATCCGATTTCCAGTCTTTAAACACTTTGTCCTTAAGTACAACACTGAGCCCTCGGCAAACAGATGGTTTGACCTTCCTCCTGTCTCACTTGTCGGAGCGGGTTGGGCTGCGCGTGGCTGAGTGTCTGGGAGCGGAGCAGGGTGGCTGTGCCATCTGGCAAGTGGCTCTGGACATGCTGGATCCAACTGTCGGCTTTGGGAATGGATCCGGCATCGACACAAGCAGATCCCTGACAGCACCTGTGGGGTTCAGAGCCCAAGTGCTGAAAAGCAGCTCTTGGAAGGAAAAAGGCTCAGTGTGGTGGTCTCAGGCTGTTGGATACAATCACAATCCGGAATAAACACTGCGTTTAAGGAGCAGTCCTGCAATAGCTGTGACAAGTGACTGGAGCAGACCAAATGGAGTTTGTTTTCCTTCTGTCCCTGGCGTTTAGGAGCCAGGGGGCTGTGCAGCCGGTGCTTTGTACCACGTCATTCTGCCTGAGTCAAGGAATTGATGGGAACAGTCACAATCTGTGTGAGAGCAGCACATGCCAGGGCAAGATGAAAGGGACCCCAGGGAGCCCTTGGCATCTGTCACTGGCACTTTGGAGAAGGAGGAGAGCACAGAATGCTGTGTGGAGTTTGAGCTGGGGGGCTTTTGTAGCCAGAGCATGTGGGTGAATCTGCTGGCCCTTAACAGGGACAGGGTTTTTGAGTCACAGCCCCTGTTGTGCCTCACTTCTGCTGCTTTAGGGGGGCAGTACTGCAAACGGAATTGCAGCTATGGATTTATGGAGGGGCCTGGCTGGCTGGACTGTATTGGTCCAAGCTGTCCTGCTTTCTGTGGACAAGATGGCTTGTTGATCAGATGGCAGGGTTCAGATGGAGGGGTTGTGCTTGGAGGGCAGCGTGCACAGCAAGGCACAACTTCCCCTTCTGTCCCTGCTTTCACTGTCTGCATGAATCACACCCCGTCTGTCCCTCTGTGAAACCAAGAGGGGAGATCTGGGATTGAAATAGAAATTTGGGCTGTGCTGATACAGCCCACGCTGGCACCAAATGTGAATCAGAGTCAAAGGTTCCTGCTCCTCCTGGACAAGTCACTGTTGTCTTTGGTGAGCAGGAACACTTTGAGCCTCAGGCTGATTACTGCATCCGTGTCTTGTCCCCTGGGACAAACCAAGTCCTAATGAGGTAATTCCCAAAATAAGGTCAGGAAAAAGGGAGGAAGGGATGAACTCTACAATGCGCTGGCCTGTGCACCTGAGGAGCTGTTGGTAGGAAGAGCCTGTGGAGATGCTCAGCCTTTTAGAATCCATAGATTGCTGAGCCTTTATTCCCACAGGGTCTCAGGGAAGCACTAGGCTGGATGGAGAGAACAAGAGCTTTGTCTCTGCCAAGGCCAGTAGTACAAGGGGCGATCTGCTCAGGAGTTTGCAAAATGGTGATTGCAGCTCAGACAGGGTTGAGCCCAGTGTGGGTTGTTGCAGAAGTGGGAGCAATGAACATCTTTGGGAGAGGTGATGGCCCTTAAACCCTTATTCACTCTCAGGAAATCCTTAGTGATGTGAGCTGGGGACAGTCACTATCTCTTCACGTCTCTGCTTGGGAAATGAGGGAATGTGGCTCAGCAGAGTTGTGGATTTCTGCAGAGCTTCACAAGAGGGCAGAAAACAGCTGCAGAAGAGCGAGTGGCTCTGGGAGCCTGACAGTGAATTTCTGATGGAAAATTCTTAGGGAAGCTCGGGTCTGCTTGGAGGCAGGAGCATATTGCAGATTTGCCAGCAGAGCTGGAATAAACATGGAGCAGAGAGCAAAGCCAAGAGCAGCGTCCCTGCCGAGAGCACCCTGTGTGAGCGGCTCTGCATTTCGTATGAGCAGTTATAGCCTTCCCCATCCCTCTGTCTCCTGGGGATGGCAAAGGGGATTTATTCCAGATACAAGTGTGGGGAGGGCAGGAAGGTGAAATGAAGCTATGGGATGGTGTTTACTCAGAGTTGTGGGAAGTTTGAGAAGGGGTGGTTGGATGTGGTTATTCCCTTGGTCAGCTAAAGTTCAGCCGCTCTTGTTCCAAAGATGCTTCTCCTTCTGTTTTCCAAACAGGAATTGGGATTTACCCTGGAAATTGGTGTGCTGGAGGGAGAAGGGAGCTCTGCCTGGGCCAGACAAACCACTGGATGTACACAGTGGTGTTCAGGGAGACCCATCACCCTGCATGTGCCTTGCTTAGACCCAGCCTAGGGAAAACCCTGCCATGGCTACGTCAAAGCGAGCAGGCATGGCCCCGGGGAGCTCTGAGTTTGCCAGCTCCAAGAAATCCTTAAGAGGGATTTGTAAGTGTGAAATTAAAATCATCACCCATGTGAACAGGCACTTAACCCCTGGTTCTCCAGCTCCTGTACCCAGGGGCTTTGGAGATGTGCCATGTGTCTGGCACCACAGGCAGGAGCAGCCAGCAGGCCCAGCTTGTCTTTTTCCACAGCTGAGCCCTGGGCACCCTTCTCCCAGCATGGAGAGTCCTGACAAGGAGAAGGAAGCTAGAAGTGCTGATTTCCCCCTTTTCCTAACAAGCTCTTTGAGCCTTGGGCTCTGACTACTCAGTACCAAGTTTCTCCAGAACAGGAGTTGGGTGTTGGGTGTTGTTTTCCTTTCTCCCCATTTCCAACAGAGGGAGGACAACCTCAGGCTATGGATATTTTTTTCCCTCCTCCACTGATTTGGTTTGGAGGAGCAGAGCCCAGGAGTCCTGACTTGCATCCTCCCCAGACAATACCCAGCTCCTTGCTGTGGGAGCAGATGGAGAACCACGGAGCAGATGGATGCCTGATGGGAGCTTATGGTGTAACCCCACAGGACCCCCTGGAATGCTCCAGGTTGCAAACCAGCACAACAGGGAGCAGGGCAAGGATGGATCCAACACACCAATAATTCCTCTTATACTGCCTAAGTGCTGGGAAGGGCCTGGGGAAACACGGCAGCTGTTTAGACTCAGACTTGAACTAAACACCCTGCAAAGCACAGTCTTGCCTCTTAAAAACCCTCACCTGTGAGGTGGAATTTTTCTGGGATGTCCTGGCTGCCAGGCTGAATCCCAGGGAAGAACAAAGCCCGTGGCACCTGAGCCACCAGTCTTCCCTCATGGGGACACTGGCCTGGAGCTGGGACTTGCTCATGTGGATCTGCTTTAGGAAATCAGTGCCAAAGTCTTTAAAGTAATTTACAAACCAGTTTCACTTTGCATTATTTAAAAGGACCTAAAAATAAATCTTTAGTTGTAAAGCAAAATAAAAACACTGCCATCTTTCATTGTAGTTATTATACAGTAGCTGGCATTCTTTAGACAAAGCTTAAAATAACCATGAACATACCAGTGAAAATAAATGGGTGAGTCATGTTTGTTAACGCGGGGTTAGAAGTATTGCTCTTGGCTCTCCTCCTGTGTAGCATCGCCTGCTCTTTCAAGCAGATACAAGGTTTTGGCTGGGCTGGTAAAAGAAAATTCATGATCCATCAATTCTAGGTCATCCTGAGAGGGACCTGTGTAAGGTGATTTTAAACCAGGGATTATTTTTTGTTGATTTGTCGTTCTCTGGCACTTCACTCTTTTGCTGTGTAAGCCTGGTTTTGAGGGGTTAAATGCCAGAATAGTTTGGGTTGGAAAGGACCTTAAGACTCATCCAGTTTCACCCCTCCTGCCATGGCAGGGACATCTTCCACTGTTCCAGGGTGCTCCAAGCCCTGTCCAACCTGGCCTCGGACACTTCCAGGGATAAGGCAGCCACAGCTGCTCTGGGCAACCTGTGCCAGGGCCTCCCCACCCTCTGAATAAAGAATATTTTTGTAATATCTAATCTAAACCTGCCCTCTCAGTTTAAAACCATTGTCCCTTGTCCTGTCACTATCTGCCCATATAAAAATTCTCTCTCTCTCTCCTTTTCATAAGCTCTCAAGGTTCTGGGGAGCTGCAATGAGATGTCCCCAAAGCCATCTTTTCTCCATCCTGAACAAAAAATGGGGAAATTCACTCGAATATTCATCTCCAGAGGTGCTGTGTGCTGGGCTGGCTCCTGCATTTCTCTGCTGCCGTTTTATGGCTCTCCTCCCTGGGGCTGGTGTGGAGACAGGAGGAGGGTGGTACCAGCATGGCATTTCCAGAAGTTGCTCATGGGTTTCAGGCTGTGTGTGGTCCATCATCTGCTTCTTGACTACAAAGACCCCAGATTTCCTCTTTGGAGGAAACTGGTGCTGTCATTTTGCTCTCTGCCTCTTGCCTGCAGCTGGGCACAGAGAGGGACCAGCGAGATGTTGTTAAAATCCCATCTCAACCACTTTGGGGCTGCTGGAGAGTGTGAAGCAGCAACGGGAGGGGAGAGCAGTGGCCCTGGTGATGTGCTGGTGGGCATGGCCAGCCAGCTGGATCTCTGTCAAAGTGCACTCACTCCCTGTGGCCAAAGCAGAGGGAATTTGGGACAGCAGGACAGGACGGATGCTGCAGTTGTCCCTGTGTGTTGCTCTCATGGAGGTTTTGGGGTGCTCTGAGGAAACATCAGTGGCCCTGTGCGGAACAGCTGAATCTCCAGGGCTTAAATAGCCTGAAAGCCCAGCTATGCTGTGTGTTGCTGTGGCAGGAGTTACCTTCCCAGCTGCCTGGAGGTGACTGTCCCAGCAGGAGGGACGGCTCAGTGCTCACACGTGTCTGCACCCTGCTGCCAGGGTTCACAGCCGGGCCCGGCAGCCCGGGCTGGGGTGACAGCGATTGGAGCCAGGCGGTGACATGCAGCGTGCAGGAGGCGAGAGACAGCACTGACAGCTGGCCTTTTGTGACGAGACAGGTCCAGACAGTCAGAAAGGACTCCGGGAGAGACAGGGGAGCTCATGGGGAAGATGCAGAGGAAGGATTCAAGCAAGCAACTGATTAAGGACCTTTCTGAAGGACCTGTAGTGAGATGTGGAGTCTCAGCTGAATCACAAAATCATGGAATCCTGTAATCCCAGAATGGTTTGGGTTGGAAGGAACCTTAAAGATCATCCAATTCCAGCCCCTAACTAGGCAGGGACACCTTCCACTAGACCAGGTTGCTCCAGCCTGGCCTTTGACACTTCTGGGGATGGGACAGCCACAGCTTCTCTGGAAGACCTGTGCCAGGGCCCTCCCACCCTCACAGGGAAGAATTTCTAACATCTAATCTAAATCTACTTTCTTTCAGTTTGAAACCTTTCTCTCTTGGTCTGTCATTACAAGTCCTTGTTCTCTCAATCTGTTTTGAGGACTCCCTACAAGAAAACAGCCCTGTAGTCCACATAATCCATCTGCATTCAGGTCTGGTGCCCTGGGTCCCTCTCTGGCAACGTCTCAAGTGCTGCAAAGTGGATCTTGGCTCTGCCTTGGGGTGATTTGCATCTGGACTTCAGCATCCTCCTCCTCTTCCTCTAATCATCCACCCCATGGCTGGCAAAATGGGAAATATGAAGTACATGTTACCACCCCATAATCTTTGTATTTTCTAGTGTCAGCCTCCTTCTGCGGGGGACTTCCATGTCTTCCTCTTTTAATAAAAGGAATTCTTTAAATATCCTAGTCCAAATATAGGCTAGCAAGAGGGATTGCTTATATTTCTAATTAAGGAAAAACCCCAACCCACCAGGGCTGGGTTTCACTGCCTGGTACAGCACGATTGTATCTCTAGTGTGATGCTCTTTCTTACTTACTGTGTCTCTAGATCCTTGGCTCGCATTTTTCAGGACAGACACAAGCTGGGAACTCCCACCTTGGGAGGAAAATCATGAAAAAAATGACTGAAAAATAATCTGTGAGTGCTGGTGCGTGTAGCTGACAGAAAGCATTAGCATTGAGTTCCTCAGACTGAGCTTGGCTTCATTAGACAAGTTAGTAGTGATGCATATTAATTGAGGAGGAACACATTTTTGTTATTTATGAAGGAGAAAAATGCATTTTCCTATGAATATTTAATGAAGCATCCCCTTCCCCCCTGTTCAAATTTTCCTGCTTGTTTCAGCCAAGTTCTGGCAGAAGAAGCCAAACTCACTGCTGTGCCATCTGAAAAGCAGCCTTGCCTTGTGACCTCTCCTGTCTCAGGGGCTTCACACTTCCCTCATGGCTCTTAATTCTTTGATTTTTATTACTGCTATTGTGCAAGGTGTCAGAGCTCTCAGTCTGGTGTGAGAATTCCCCCATCCTGCTCCTGATGCTGCCTCCACATGGTGCTCAGGCACTGTGAGACTGTCCAAAATCTCTTTATTCCTGCAGAGACTGAAAATCACAGTTTGAAATCCCATTCCCAACCTGAGTTTCTGTATCAGTTAGACCAAAATTGTGGCATTAAGGCCAACAAAAAAGTGGGTCCAGATGTCTTCTACAAGAAGAGGTTCAGCTGGCACTGGGTGAACCCCAGATCTGCTGCTCTTTTCAATGCCAGGATTGTTTGGAAACCAGCACTCCCTAAACAATTTCTAGTAGAAATGCCTTGAGAAGCGATTCTTCTCTTCCTTCCTCCAGACTTTGATTTTTATCCCTTTGGATTTCTGTGGTGGGTGGAGGAAGCCGCAAGAAATGTCAGGGCAACCCCGCTTGGCTGCAGGCACATCTGGACATTTTGGGATGACAGTGGCCTTTTCTAAGATCCCCTGGCAAAGCAGAGGCGGAGGAGAGCTCCTTGCTTTCCTTCAGCCCCTGGCAGCCCGGCCTCTGCCACCTGACATCCGCAGCAGCCTGGCGCAGGGGGCAGCGTGGGTGCTGATCCAAGTGGAATCTGACCCTTGGCCAACAGGATGGTAGCTCCTTCCTCTGTTTTCCTTTGGCTCCCAAACAAAAGAGAAGAAGCCAGAGGCTGCTGGCGGTCCCAGCCATCAGGGCTGTTCTCCTGGTTCAGTGACAATGTGTTAATTGCCTGCCTGGCCGGTGGCTCTGCTGGCTGGCTGCTGCTGGGGCCTGCTGGGGCTCTTTTGTTCTTCTTCCTCTTGGAAATGAAAAAGGAATATCTGCAAAGAGCCCTGTGCTTTCCCCCATCCCTTCCAGTGAGAAATGCGGTGTATCAGGTTTGTACCTGAAGACCAGGAGAACAACTCAGCCCCCTGCACTCGTTCTTTGTGCAACTTGGGGGAGCAGAGGACAGCACCGAGGATGGATGCTGCTTCCACCCATAGGGTGTCCCCTTGCTTAACCCTGCAGAACAAACAGGGGTTGGTGCCTTGCAGGGAGTCTTGCAGAAGAGGAATTTGGACTCTGCTGGGCATCTCTTGGTGCGCAGAGCAGCACTGAGGAGCACAGAGCAGCACAGAGGAACACTGAGGAATACTGAGGAGCACTGAGGAGCACTGAGGAGCACTGAGGAGAGCACTGAGGAACACTGAGCAGCTCTGAGGAACACTGAAGAACACTGAGGAGCTCTGAGGAACACTGAGGAGCACTGAGGAGCACTGAGGAGCACTGGGGAACACTGAGGAGCACTGGGGAACACTGAGGAGCACTGGGGAACACTGAGGAGCACTGGGGAACACTGAGGAACACTGAGGAGCACTGGGGAACACTGAGGAGCTCTGAGGAATACTGAAGAACACTGAGGAGCACTGGGGAACACTGAGGAACACTGAGGGGCACTGGGGAACACTGAGGGGCACTGGGGAACACTGAGGAGCTCTGAGGAGCTCTGAGGAACCCTGAGGAGCTCTGAGGAATACTGTGCAGGACTGAACAGCAATGAGCAGCAATGAGCAGCTCTGAGGAGCAATGAGCAGCACTGAGTACCACTGAGCAGCAATGACCTCCATGATTGCATCCCCGGTGCTGATGCAATGGCCCAGAGCTGGAGCTGTCTCGCCAGCCCCGCCGAGGCCGGCCCTGCGCTCCTGCCTTGGGTGGCTGTCACACACAGTGGGCAAGGTTATTACGGGTGACAGCCTTGTCACCCCTTTGAGAAATCACACACCAATGCAGTATCAGTTGCACTTAAATTCACTGAAGACAATAAATGACCCATTCTCTATTTATGGTGGGGTGTTTTAATACAGAGAATGCTGTTGCTGTTCAGAATCCTGGCCTGGGAGAGCCTCCTGGCTCCCAGAGCCAGCAGTATCCAGCATTTTCTCCTCACCTCGGCTGGCAGCATATTTTCCTGCTGCCCTGGAGCCACAGTGGGGATGGTGGGTGGCTGTGCTCAACGCTGCACAGAGGTGGCAGAGCCCTGCTTTGCCTGCAGGCAGCTCTGATGAGGTTTGGCAGCTCGGAAGAGCAGCCTCGACTCCTTGCCAAACATTTCTCTTTCTGCTTCACGTGGTTTGGCTGGATTGTAACCCCAGAGGTGGGGGCAGACTGAGAACACTTTCAGAGATGGGAGCATGTGGGGACAGTCTCTTCACTCCCATTTCTCATTTGTGGCTGCACTAAGGTTTAATTTGGCTCTCCAGAGAGGAATTTCTTTCCCCTGTCCTCCTTCCCAAGTGGTGCAAATGATTGCTATTTACTCCCAACATGGGTTTTGGGGTCAGATTCCCATAAAGTTTGGCAGTTCCTGAAATCTAAGGGGAATAATGATGCTCCTTTGGCTGGTCTGAACTCAAAGCTTCTCTGAGCAATGATTTCTTCTGGGTTTGCAAACCCAGCCACTGTCTGAGGCACAGGAGAACTGTGAGGTAGAAGGCTGAGTTCCCAAAGCCCACAGAAACCATCAGCTCTTTTCCTACAGACTCTGGACAGGCAATACCTTTTTGACCCATTTATAGCTGAGTCTAACAGTGAAAACCACCCGCCAGGAAGTGGAGGTTGGACCCAACTCGAGGGTGTTGAAATTCATCTCTATTAAGGCTGGAGAAACTTGCTGGAAGAACCTCACCCACCCTAAGCAGATGAGGTGCTTTTCCAGGTAAGTGCCTTTCTTACCTGCAGGGACCCTATAGACTTCCAGAGGGAACACTTGTGTAGCTGTTATTAAAAGGTTGATAAATGTGAGTATCTAACAGGATGGAAGCCCTCAGCTGCCAGACTTGGATGGGTCTGGATGCTGGACCATGAATTCTCCTTTATATTCATCCTGGAGAAGAAAAGGCTTTGGGGTGACCAAATGGTGGCCTTTCAGTACCTGAAGGGAGCCTAGAAGAAACAGAGAGAGATTATTTACAGATGCCTAGAGTGACAGGGCAAGGGGGAATGGCTTCAAACTGACAGTGAGTAGGGTCAGATTGGATATCAGGAAAAAATTCTTCCCTGTGAGGATGGGAGGCCCTGACACAGGTTGCCCAGAGAAGCTGTGGCTGCCCCATCCCTAGAAATGTCCAAGATCAGGTTGGACGGGGCTTGGAGCCACCTGGGATAGTGGAAGGTGTCCCTGCCCATGGCAGGGGGTGGCACTGGATGATCTTTAAGTCCCTTCCAACTCAAACCATTCCATGATTCCATGACACTTGTTGCACCAGGGCTTCCACCAGCCCTCCTGGAGCTGACCGTAAGTGGTGAGAGTGGCTGTGCAGGACGTGGCTCCATTCCACACCCCACTGGGGTGACCTTCTCCTGTGCTTCTTGGTGTGTGACAACGAAGTCCCCAGCAGGAGGAGAGGCATTATGGTGTCAAAGCTTAAATGCCAACCTTCTTGGTGCTCCCGGACTTGTCAGCACTGGCTGCGGGACACGGGGAGCCCCCTCCTCCCTCCACGTCCTGTGAGCGTGCACCGGGAAGGGTTTCACATGGCAAATAGAGCAGAAGGAATTGAGCAGAGCATGTGCTCCTTCTAAAGATAGCACGCTGGGGTTTGCATCAAGGCTCCTGCCACGCTCGGCAGCCTCAGCAGCTCCATCGCCCTCCCTTCGCGACAGGTCCCCCGGCGCGCTGGAAGGACGCCAGACACGGAGTTCCTGGGACTTCCCTGCCCTGCTGCAGTGGACGAGAAAACGTACACACAGAGTGTGAAAAGGAGCTCGGGTGCTCCTGGCGCTGCAGGTGTGGTTTGGGAGTCTGCAGATGCTGCTGTGAGGTGGGGTAAGGCTGCACAGCCGTACCTGAGCCCAGCTGTGTCCCCTGTGTTACAAGTGCATATTATGTTACTGGCTTTTTGCAAATATTATAATGAATGTTATGTATAAGGTTAGAAAACTTAGTTGTACTAATATAGTTTATTTTTGTTAATAACAAAATTTAGAAATTAAAGCACAAACTACTTTTTGTTTATATAACCCAGAGACTAAAAAGATAGTCAGAGACCCCCCTGCATTCTTAAAATTATCTTGTCCTCCAAGATCTCCACAGGAAGGATTTATTTCATCCTTGTCGGAGGGTGGAAAACCCCATGACGCCAAGAATATTGATCTATTGGGAAGGGAGCAAGGTAAAAACTAAACAAAGGAGCATCAAAAACTTAAGAAGAATGTATGAATATGTATGAGAATTTATGGATATGTAGTAGGGTCCTGTTTTTAAGGGGCAATCCTTTGTTAGTAAGGTGAGCTCTCTTGGCTGAATGCAGACACACCCGGCCATATCTGTATACTTTATTTTTATCTCCTAATTGTCTTTCTATTAAACTTTAAAATTCTATATAGAAATATGTGAACCTCGTTTTTCACACCTGCATAACACAGAGCCTCTGCTAGCGGGAAGCAGCAGCCCAGCCCTGTTTTAAGGCCTTGATGCTGGCTGGTAGCTCCACATGTCACTTACATCACCTCCAAGGCTACCAGAGTACAAGCCCAAGGTGCTCTTACAGGATTTGTGAGATTTCCTGTTTTCTCTCTCCACGCTGGGTATCAATGTCAGGCTGGGATTCCCCATACAGGGAACCCCGCGGAGGCTCCGGCTCCAGGTGCTGCTGGGCTGCTGGAGCAGATGTAGGATCTGGGCCCAGGATTTCTACAGGATTGTTCAGCACATTAAATCCAACCGTGCTTGCTCGCCTCAAGGTCGTCCATCTGGCACGCTCAGCCTGAGGTCACCAGGCTGTTGCTGCTCAGACAGGACATGGAGAAGGGGATGGGAGCTGGGAGAGGTGTTTCTGCTCAAAGTAAATCTCAAGCTGTGCAGGTCTTGGGTTGCTGTGTGTAACCCTGAGCCTCTGCAGTGACAACAGTGGGTATCACAGGGTCCCCTGCAGCCACCCAGCACCCTGGTTTGCAATAAAGTCTGGAGGGTCTAGTTTTTTTGGTGGATGTAATTGTGATTCATGGTGTCCTTATGCAAAGATCTGTGGAAATACATAGTCCTCATGAAGAACTGACCCTATGGGAAATGTGGGAGCCAGAGCCTGATCCCCCTTTTGCAATTAAAAGGAAGAAATCAGCATCTCGTATGTAATTCCTGCCCCCCCACCTCTCCCCCAGTTCCTGGTATAGCAGGGCATCCCTTCCAAACATCAGCCCCTGCTGTGAAACGGGATGAGGCTGAAGCATCACAGCCATCAAAAGCCAGGAAGAGAGCGGAAAAGACAGAACAGTGTACCTGGGGGAAAAAATAACCCTGTCAAGTCCCATTAAAGCAAGAGAATCAGCTGCTGCAGGGCTGAGAGGAAAGCACTGTCTGGTGAGGTCTCGTGGGGTTTGACACACGTCCAGCCGTGCCTGCAGAAGGGATTTGTGTTCTCCATGTGGCTGTGGTGGTGCTGGATGGTGTCAGGTTCATTCCAGTTTGAGAGCTGCAGTGTTCTGATGGGAAGGAATATCCCTGGCTGTGGGTTTCCCTATGGGGGAAGCGCAGGGTGGGATATGGCAGAAAGCAGGAGGTGATGGAGGGGGACTGGAGACATCCCTGGGGTGTCCAGTGCATTGGACAAGTTCTTGAGTTCCTTCTCACCAGCAGCAGGTACTGAGCACTGCTGGGTGTCCCCATCCAAGTTTTCCATGTAGGGGCGGGGAAATCCCTTGCTGTGTGCCACAACCTCGTCTGAACCTATTTCTGGTAGGATTTGGGGCCAACCCAAGCTAAAACAAAGCACTCAGATCCTTTTTTCTTTCCCTAGGGGAGGGTGTCAGGGAGTCGAGCATAAAATCACACCCAATGTAAAAGCAGGAGCCCTGGAACCTTCCCTCAACTGCCTCCTTCTACCTTGAATTCTCCCCTGGGCTCAGTTTTGTGTTTCCATCAATTGCTGGATTTTAGTGTTTACCATTCCCCATCCTCCCTGTTTGGATCCAAATAACCTCAACTCTGCTTTTTGTCTGGGTTTTTATGCTGGGTTCTTTTCTCAATCCAAACAAGGTGCAACAAAACTGCATTTATCAGGGATTAGCTGATCTAATCCCCTAAATGTGGTTTTACCTGGCTATCAGGGGCAGGTCAATGTGCAGGGCTTTCTCTACTGGGCCAAATAGTTTGTATATCCCTCCCTGTCAGGAAAACAAGCTTTTCCTTGTTTTTAGGATTATTTTGATGAGGGTTAGGAAAACAGTGGGGATGGCTGCCTGGCCTTGCAGGTTCAACATCCCCTTTTTTCACTCTCCTGTCTCTGGAAGCAAAAATCATTGCAGGTTTAATGGAAGAATTACTATTAAAAATAAATACAAGCCTGTTTAACAGCCCAGCGTCAGCCACCGCTCAGGTCTCAGGGCTCAGGTCCCTGTGGATGGGATTTTGAAGTTTCCTGAAGCAGCACTGAGGGTTCATTGTCTGCTTTGCCTCTGTACCAACAACCCTCCCAAACACCAGAGACAAATCCCTGGTGTTTCCAGTGCACACTGGAACAGGCTCCAGGAGGAGCTGGGCACAAAGTGTCTGTTCATGGCAGCTGGGGGGGGCACGTCGCTCCCCTCCACGGATCCGGCTGCGCCTCCGGGTGTGGGATTGGGAAGGGTGGGCAGGAAGGCAAACTGGAATGAGGGTGGGAGATGTCACCTCTGAGCTGGGCACTGGGATCTGCTCCAGCCTGGCACGTGGTGCTCTCAGGTGGGCACATGGGAGTGCTGGAAGTCACTGTCACCAGGCACCAGTGACACGGAGAGGGGACGGAGGTTGGCTCCGTACTGGGCACTCAAATGTCTCAGCCCCAGGACATCATCAGCTTCCCCATCCCAACCTCTCCTCCACACCACGGGCACAATGGAATGGGATGGAATGGGTGAGATGGGATAGTGGGATAGATGGAATAGGATGGGATGGGATGGGATGGGATGGGATGGGATGGGATGGGATGGGATGGGATGGGATGGGATGGGATGGGATGGGATGGGATGGGATGGGATGGGATGGGATGGGATGGGATGGGATGGGATGGGATGGGATGGGATGGGATGGGATGAGATGGGATGGGATGGGATGGAAGGGAAGAGGAGAGAAGAGAAGAGATAGGAAAGGAAGAGATGGGTGGAGAGGGGATGGGCTGGGATGGGCTGGGATGGGATGAAATGGAATGGGAAGGATGGGAAAGATGGGAAGATATGGGATGGATGGATGGATGGATGGATGGATGGATGGATGGATGGATGGATGGATGTGATGGATGGATGGATGTGATGGATGGATGGATGTGATGGATGGATGGATGTGATGGGATAAAAGAGAATGAGATGGGGAGGGATGAGATGGGGAGGGATGGGATGGAAGAGATGGGAAGGGAGGAAACACAATGGGATGGAGAGGATGGAATGGATGGGATGGCATGGCATGGCATTGGGTGGGATGGCAAGGGATGGCAAGGGATGGGGTGAGATGGGATGGGGTGGGATGGGATGGGGGAAGGCTGCTTTCTCCCCATGTTGGTGGTGACTCGGCTGGAAGATGTGAGCACTGCTCCTGCTGCACAGCCAAGGGTGTGCCTGGGGAACCATCCCCACCTTGTCCCTGACACTGCGTTCACACCGCTGAGCTGCTGGAAAAACAGTGAAACAGCAGCCTCACAGCAGCACCTTAAAATAGAGGCCACACATCCCCCATCATCTCTCATCTGGTGAGAGGGTGTTGGCTTGGTGCTGGGAGTTGGGAATAGATCGTGCTGCAGGATGAGTGATGGAAACGGGGAGAATTCCACCATCCCTGTGCTGAGGATACTGAAATGAGCTGTGGGGCTGGGAGGGGCTGTGGTTTAGTGGTCACTGAGGGACACTGAGGTCAGATGTGGAAGATCTGGTTGTAGTTCCTGAGCTGCAGGAACTCCTGTGCCTCCATTTCCCATGTCTACAGCAAGGTTAGCACTTCCAGCTGGAGCTTTTTGGGACAAAAGGGGGCTTTCAGTAGGTGTGTAGGCAGGACCTGACACAGGAGGTGGCAGAGCCAGGTGGGGATTTTGGGTGTTGAGTAGGAGACGCTCTCCTGGTGGGGGTTACCAGCATCACCCCCCAGAATTGTCCCACTGTACACAGGACTGATGAAAGGCCCTTATGTCTCCTCAGAGACACATGTTGGATGCTGGAGGTGATGCAGCGCATTCCAGGCTCTCCAGAAAAGCTTCCAGCAGTTATGGGCACCACTTGTGCTCAGCAGGACCCATGGCAAGGAGGGACAGCCTGTCCTTGGTGTGGGATCCATGGCAGGAACTTGGGATATCTGCTGGAGTCAGTTTGTGCCCTTCAGGGCTTGTGTCCATCCTGGTGCCAGACTCTGCTGAGGGTTGCGGGGTGGGTTGGTTTGTTTGTTCATTGCTCTTCCGTTTCCAGCACTTTCTGGAGAGTTTGCAGGATGTTCTGTGGGTCTGGGAAGGGGTGATTGGGTTTGGGTGGAGGCTCTGCCACAGCCTGATGCTGCCTGAGTGTCACAGACACATCGCAGCTGTGGGGATCAGATCTGAGGCTTGACCCTGGGTTTCTGTGTCAGGGCTCTTCAGCTGCATTGCTGAACTTTGCAGAAAGGGTTTTTCTCAAAAAAAAATAAATAAAAAAATAGAGGAGGCTGGATCTGTCAGGCTTTTGGGAATGTCAGTTTGAGGCAAGCAGGGCTGGTAATCAACGGTGCCAGATTCAGTTCATTCAACTTGCTTAATGGAATTTCTAATCAATTTTCTTAACAGCCTCTAGTCTGAATGGCCTCCTAAGGACTTAAATTCTGGAAGTGCCAATTCTCCAAGCACCCTAGGAAGAACAAAGGCTTGTCATTCTCCTAGCAGCTTCCTTTGCAAAGCTAAAAACAAACCTCCTTCTCCCAGCTGTGACTATAAAATGAACAAAAAAAACCAAGGTGCAAAACATTTTGTCCTAAATCTTGTTGTTAATGATGTTGGTGGAAATGACAGACTTTGAATAGATAGAAAAGTGGGTTGTTAGGGCTTGGAAGGATGCAGCTGGTGCTTGTACAATGGCAAATGAGCTGGCTGGCAGCAGGCTGGCCGTGGGGTTACCGAGGAGAAATGAAAGATGCTATCAGCTTCCTTCAGTGCTTCCCTATCAGCTGCTGCAGATGGGCACGTGGAATTTAACCAGCTCTAGATAGCACAGAGGTTAAATAGACATTTCTCTTAGATGAGAGCATTCCTCAAATTGCAATTACGCCTGGGAAAGAACAAAGGCTTGTATCTGTCAAATATTTCTGCAGTGGAGAGATTTGCATCTGATTTTAATACATGCAGCTCTGTGAGAGTCTGGCTGGCAGCTGAAGGTGTCTGGGGGAAGACTTGGCAAAACCTGGGAGGTTTTCTGCCCTGTGGAAACACCTCCGTGCTCGTCACCCCCTTCCAGCACATGAGCAGGAGCGGAGCGCTGGGCTCTGGAGGAGGAGGAGGAGGAAGGGTTGTGTGTGGGTGTCTGAAGTGCAGGTGAAGGGGGGAGGCTGGGTGGCTGTGTGCCTTCCCAGCCTCCCCAGGGACAGGATTCCCACTCAGTGAGGCAGAGCTGGATCCTGCAGCATCTGTATTACAGCAGAGCTAATAACCGAGGGCAGCAGGTTTTCTGTCTGAGCTCGTGACTCTTGGCTGAGCTCCAGGGCCTCACAAGGATTGCTCTTCGATCCTCTGATATGAACCTTCCCACCTCTCCCAGCAGTGGCTAAAACCAGGCCTTTTTTCTTATCATTTTATCCTCATGTATTTATGGTTGGGTCAGGCTGAGACGAGGAACAAAATGGTCACCCAGGGGGTCCTCAGCTCTTCATTTCATCCCTGGCATGGCTCCTGGGTGTCCACCTCTGCCCACAGGACTGGGAGCTGAGGGGTAGTTTTGCCCCCAAACCTCACAGCTCACACAACTGTCAGTCCCTGAAAACCGAAACAATGGGAAAAAAGTAAGGAACAGATGAGGCTGTGAATGTGAAGCCAGTTTTTTAACTCGCCTGCACAACTGAAAAATTCACAAGCTAGTCCCTGCTTTCCTAGATGGGGAGAGCAGCAGATTTTGCCTAGTGGAGGTCAGCAGAGCAGTATAAATAGGGAAACACGGAGTTTATTAGGTAAAATGGAGAGACTGGGGGATTAGTGCAAGAACCAGAAAGGATTTGGTCACTGCTGAGCTTGTTCTGCTTGGATAATGCCCAGAAGCTCTTCCCAAGAAGAGCAGCAGCAGCTTCATGGGATGTATCCAAAGTAATGGGCTCAGCATCCAGCAAAACTGAAGGAGACAAATAGAAATTAAATCAACAGCTTTGTTCTGTCTTTCTGCCACTTGGGCCCAGCTGGTGTTAAAATAGGATAAGAGACAAACTCCTTGTCCTCAGGTGACTGAGATGAATGGCTGTGTCTGCTCCAGGATGTGCCAATGGCTCTGGTACAGCCTCTCCCTTGCTGGCTCATGGAGATAAAGTTTTCTTCTTAAGCAAAATTGCATTTCTCAGTCAAACTCTGCATCTCAAAAAGAATTAATACGAAGCTGGGCTAAGCTGTGTGTCTGTATCCGGGAGGCTCAAGTGCTAAAATACTTGGCAGGGAGATGCTCCTCCTCTTCTCCCCTTTAAAGTGTGGCTCTGTTTCCATCATGTTTTGAGCTGAAGCCCTAAAATTCAAAGTTCAAAGTCTGTCTCTCTATGGGAATATTTGTAAGATGTAGCAAAATAAACTCAGCCATGGAATAAAGAGAGAATGGAAAAAGTAATGGAAATTTTGCACTGAGATGAGGTGTAATATTGAAGAGCTCCTCCAGCTCTGCTGTAAGCCAGGCTTGATGTGGGAATTGCAAGGCAAGAAGCTTTTTCATATTAAACACAAAGGGAAACATTCCTGGTAAATCTGTGTTGTACCAACACCCAACCAGTGGGGAACACTTAAACTGTCACATGAATGGATTTAATCAGTGCTTAGGGGTCACAGTTTGGGGGACATTTCCCAAAAAATAGCTAAACCAAGGCTCTTGGTGTTTTGGAGCAGTCTTTTACCAGGTGCAGCATTTTTTTGTAGCATGAAACTCTTTTTTTTATTATTATTTTTTTAATTTCATTTTTTATTTTTTATTATTTTTTATTATTATTTTAATAGCAAGTCAGATTTTTAGAGCAGCTCATTGCAGAACACAGTGCCAAAAACATCATCCCTCCCGGTTTAGAGCATCTTCCAGGGTGCTCCAACAATGCCCAAGGCACTGCCATGTGCCTCAGCTGGATCTCCAAACTGTGTCACCTTCTCTCCTTGCTCTGCAGGAGGGAGAACTGGAAATAAGGTCAGTTCCTTTCCCCAGCAAGGGACAGGACATCGATTCGTGCAGATGGTGGGGGGATGGAAGGGGAGGGTCTCCTTTAGCAGTTGGACTCAACGATCTTGGGTCTTTTCCAACCCTAATGATTCTCTGATTCCTTAGAAAAGGGTTTTTAATCATTTGCATTTCATTTGCACTGAACACGTGCAGCTGGGACGTGGCTTCCCTCAAGGACGGGATTTGGGGGAGGATTCACCGTAAATGCTCAGTGCCACAAGCAGGAGCTGAAATCTGCCTTGCACAGCGATCTTTAACTTAAAAACCCCAATTCCACACACTGGGGAGCTGCTGATCCCATCCTTTCCCTTGTGCCTTTCCCAGTGCTGGGATGGTCACATGCTTCTTGTCACAATGAGGAGGTGCAGTGGTGGCTGAAGCCCCACTGTCCCCACATCCTGTGTGTGCGTGACAGCCCAGCATGGCTTGTCACAGACACCTGGGACACTCAGGAGCCCATTCCAGCACTCACAGACTCCATGGTCACGCTGCCTGCCTGGCTCAGCAGGATCCAGAGGCTCAGTGAAGTCATATAGAGGTGTGCTGGGTATCCCCGGGTGCAGGATTTGGCCCAGATTATCCATCTGCCAAGGAACACATTGCAGCACAACCCTCAGTAAATCAGGAATGCTTTATCAGCACTGGAGCCTCCCCGGGGGCTGTGTGTCCTACATAGCCATGGAGTGGCAGGAGGAGGGTTTGTGACAACCCATAAACCTGCTCTCCTTCTGGGTGACTCAGGCACTGATCCCACATGGCCTGGCCTTGGCTTTCACCTGCTGTCGGGTCCATGGCCCTGGAACCAGCTCTGTGTCCATGGAGGACCCAGCTCCTGCTGTCTGGGACAGTGGTGGCCCCTGGATGCAGCTTCCAGAATGGTCACAATGACCAGCTCAGTCTGGTGACAACATCCCCATGGAACACTCCAGGCCAGGGGCACAGTGGCTGGAAAGCTGACAAAGGACCTGGGGGTGCTGCTGACAGCGGCTGGACACGAGCCCAGGTGTGCCCAGGTGGCCAAGGGACCAAAGGCACGTGGCTTGGATCAGGAACAGGGTCCAGCAGGCCCAGGACAGCGATTGTCCCTCTGTTCTTGGTGCTGCTGAGGCTGCACCTCCAATCCTGGGGTCAGTTTTGGGTTCATCATGACAAGAAGGACATGGAGGGGCTGGAGCATGTCCAGGGAAGGGAATGGAGCTGGGGAAGGGTCTGGAGCCCCAGGAGCAGCTGAGGGAGCTGGAAAGGGGCTCAGCCTGGAGCAAAGGAGGCTCAGGGGGCCCTTGTGGCTCTGCACAAGTCCCTGCCAGGAGGGGACAGCCGGGGGGGTCGGGCTGTGCTGCCAGGGAACAGGGACAGGAGGAGAGGGAACGGCCTCAGCTGGGCCAGGGCAGGCTCAGGGTGGACATCAGCAGGAATTTCCCCATGGAAAGGGTGCTCAGGCCTTGGCTCCCTTGGCAAAACCAGGGAGGTTTGGAGAGCCCATCCCTGGAGTGTTCAGTGAACTCCTGGAGGTGGCACTCGGTGCTCTGGGCTGGGGACAAGGTGAGGATTGGACCCAGGTTGGATTCAATGATCCCAGAGGTCTTTTCCAACCTAAATCATCCTGGGATTCTGTGATATTAATGAAGAACACCACCAGAGCACATTAATTTCTGATAATACACAGTCCACACTTTGCCATGTCTCAGTTAGCCCTGTGAACACGTGTGGGTGCACACTCACATTCCCTTGCTGGCTCAGCAGGTTCCCTGTTCTCTATCCCAACTCTCCAGTCTCACCAGAGATGCTTTGAGTCCAGACTCCACATTTGCAATAGTTCCCTTAGAGCACGATGTGACCCAAGTTTGTCATTTCCCATGATTTCCCCCCTTGATTTTTTTCTTCCCCAATTTTCTGTTGGTTTCCTGGGGATTACAGCTTTCTAAACAAATCTATAAGAATTGGCAAACTTGGATAAAATTGGAATACTTCATTCTGGTTTTGAGTCCTAGGAAGTGTTTTGGGTAGAGGAATTGTGAACACATTCTGAGGAATTAATTTCTCTCATCTTCTGTTGAGTTGTAGCAGATTTTAGAATAAGCAGAAAAAGCCTGCCTTGAGCACAGAAATGTAGCAAAGTGTTTTCAGAAAAAAAAAAAAAAGATTAATTTTGTGAAAATGTGAAGACAGGAAAGAGCTGATTGTGCACATTTGATGTATAGAACCGTATGGATCCAGCTGGGAGATGTAAACAGAACCAGGACAGGAGAAGCCTTAATTTTGCCAAAATTTTGGGAGGTTGCTGTGACTTCAGGGACATCCTATCCCACCAAAATTTTATATTGTCCAAAACAAGACCTGTATAGGCCATGGCACTGTTGATATAATACTGAGCAGGGAATATTTAGGTGTTTATGTTGGAAAATAGGTAAAATAACTTTGTAAAGGATCTTGTAACTTCACCCCTGTACTTTTTAGAATAAATCCTGAACCTCTAAGACCTTCAAATATGTCTAATGAAACTTATTGCAATAAGTATTGATTTATCACAACATGCAAGTCTCCATGAATATTTGTGTACAAATCTTGCCTGTTTTAAGTGTTCCTGTGCACAACATCCCTCCAGAAATGCCTTTCAGCCAAAATTATTCCACAGTGACACTGGATATGATACTGTTCTTTTCAATCTCTTGCATTAAATATTCTGGACACACAAAGAATTTATTTATTTAATTATAATTAATTATAATTAATTTATTTAATTTATCTAATTTATTTTTTTTTCTGACATCTTAAAAAAAATAAATATGGAAGCTGCTGCTGCACATCCCTAATACCTACACTGGGCAGCAGCTTCAGCAGTAGTGGGAATATCAGAGGATCCCAAATATTTTTCTTAGTCTGCTTTACATTATAATACAGATTAAGGATTGTGCTTGCATTTCAAGATCTTAGCAACATCCTTTTGTCACCCTGTAACAGCAGCTCTAATTCCTCTAACCAGGAATTACTGCTGGGAGCATCATCTGGGTGTAAATCTGCTGGGATGAGCTTTTTCCTTTCCCTGAGTAACTCAAGTGTCTGAGCCAAGCTGGAGTTCCCAGTGCTCCCAGGACTTGGCTCTGGTGTGTATTTCCAGGTTGGATGGGGCTTGGAGAAAACTGGGATAGCGGAAGGTGTCCCTGCCTGTGGCAGGGGGTGGGATGGGATGAGCTTTAAGGTCCCTCCCAACCCACCCTGGGATGATTGCATGATTCTGTTTGTTTGGGACCTCTTGAGAGGAGCAGGATGGAACGGGCAGTGCCAGCCCAGCAGCTCCTCAGGGTGGGAGCAGAGCAGCCTGCTTAGGCCTCAGAGGGCTGTCAGCTCGAGCCAGCAGTGTCCCAGAAACCCCAGGTGACCCATCCAGTAGAGACAGCAGGTTTTATCAGCCAGGGCCTGCATCCTGGCAAGAGTCTCCTCTGTGCTTTCCCACAGGACATCGTATTAGTCATCCCTAATTATTCAGCTCTACTTGAGCAAAGCCTTCTCTCTGACTTGCTTTCTTTTTTTTTTTTTTTTTTTTTTATTTCTTCTTTTTATTTTTTTTCCTGCTAGCCTGAAAACCTATGTTTAAATAATAAGGGGTGGGAGGCATTTTTAATCCCAGCTGGGTAATTCCTAAAATTCACAGAGGTAAATCCTGAGCAGACGGATGTTCTGGGAATGTGCTGGTTCATTCCTTGCCTGCCTCGGTGTGTAAAGCCAGGCTTGAGCACAGTTTATGCCAGGCTCTGCCCTGCTCCAAGTCTCTTGCACTACTTCCCTGTCCTTTCTGATGGATTTATGGTTTTAGGATGTTTATGAAGCCTTTCTGGGCTTCATTTACACCCCAGTCCTGCTGTGGGTACCTCACCCCTCCCATATGACTCCTCGATACCTCTTGTTCCATCTCACAGTTGTAAGCCCAGAAACAGTGATTTTTGATTTTTAATTTTTGATTTTTGATTTTTGAGGGGTGGGGAAATATTTGGGATCAGCAGAGGGGGATGACAGAGCTCATAGGCCATGTGGAATAGGGACTTTTCATGGAAGTACTGAGGAGAAGAGCTGGTTGAATTTGGGGCTGTTTCTTCAGTAGAAAGATGAAGATGTGATGGAGCCAGGGAGGCGCAGCAGTGACCACAGAGCAGACCTCACCTCCCTCCTGTGAAAGGAGAGTGAAATACTTCTCCACGTGTGCAGTTCGGGGGGGCAGAGCCCCCAGGATGGGGAGATGCTGGACCCAAGGCCATGTGGGGGGCGGTGGCAGAGGCTTCCTCCAGCCTCATCCCACCCTCCCTCATCTCCATCCCGGTAATTTCTGCTGAGGAGGCTTAGTCTTGCCTTGTAATCTTGATTTGGACTTTCATTATGAATTACTCGAGTCTCATGTGCCGTTTAAAATTGATTCGTTATGCCAAGTACTTGCCAAACGCATAATGAGGGTCTAAATCGGTCCGTATGTAACAAGGCAGCGATTCAATTATTGTGAGCGCTCACTCTCTGACAAAAGCCTGGATTATTGCTGTCACTTGCGTTCTGGGACCTTCCCGCACACATCCACACCCCAGCCCCCCCGCCCCAGATCCGTCGGAGGCATTTCATGGTTCCGAGCGCCTGCCCCGTTATTTATTGTTATTATAAACGCTGCTATTTTCGGCTGCCGCGCACTCGAGCACCGGGCTGGGAGCTCGCCCTGCAGGGATTGGGATTAATGAGAATGGGAGCAGCTCGGGGCGGGGGGAATCGCTGCTCCATCTCCTCCAGTCCATTCACAAAATCTGTGTGGCAGCTCTTAAAGACCGACGGCAGGAATGAAAATTAATCAAACCAAGGGGCTATTAAGCCACGGCACGTCAAAGAGAGCCCGAAAGTCTTCACATCATCAGCGAAGAAAGCTTTTATCTCTTTCTAACAAATGTTAGAATGCAGACACAGCCCTGATGGGCTCTAAAGATCCATTAGGAGGGTGTGAATAATTACAATTGCCACCCCACGAGTGATTACTCGTTCCCAGATTTCAGGGTACTTCAGGAAGAAGTGTCAATACCTGCAACCCTTTTAACAGATGGGGACACTGAGGCACCCACCACAGAGCATTGCAGGCCCTTGGTGACAGGGATGGGGAAACGTGTGGTTTGGTCCTTTTCCTCCCAGATTTTCCACATCGCCCTGGGAAATGTCCCAGTTTTGTGTTTCATGGGCTCAGGAATGGTTTCATGGGCTGTTGAATGGATCTGTTTCCTGCCATAAAGAGGAGATGGGCTGAGCCAGGTGTGGGCACTGACTCATGGAATCATGGAATGGTTTGGGTTGGAAGGGATGTAAAGCCCATCTCCTGCCATGGGTAGAGACACTTTTCACTATCCCAAGGTTCTCCAAGCCCTGTCCCACCTGCCCTTGGACACTGCCAGGCCTGGGGCAGCCACAGCTTCCCTGGGCACCCTGGGTCAAACATCCTGGCTTTTCCCTGACCCTGATTTGCAGTTTAGATATTTTTAAATGGTGAAGCAGCCTCCAAAATCCAGGTCCAGGACTTCTCCTGTCCCTGCTCTGTGGCTTTATCCCTGTCCTTGAGTTGGGAGGGTGGAGGAGGTGGTTGCATCATTGCTCAAACTTTGGGACTCAACCCATCCTTTTATCTCCTTGTTTTGGCTTCAGAAGAGCAGAGATTGGCCTCAGGTCCCAGTTCCCTGTCTCCTCCATGCTGCAGACTCCAGCAGCCAGAAGCTTTTCTGCCGAGCTCCTCGCGATGAAATGTCAGCGTGAGGCAGCGCCGTGTCCGCGGTGCCGGGGCTGACACCAGGGCTGGGAGCTACCGTGAATCATCCTCATTAAAAGGCATTTCCAGCTCAGCTGCAGAGATGCTTCTCACCCTCTTTGCTGCCACGGCAGAGCTGTTCAAAGCTCCCGTGGAGGACAGGCAGCAGACGATGGGCACAGGCAGGTACAGCTGCAGCCCTGTGCAGGAGGCAGCAGGTGAAAAACATTCTCTGAGTCATTCCCCGTGCCAGGAGCAGGAGCAGGAGGTGGATCTGCTGACAGCATCTCAATCTGAAAGGAGATGATTTCTCCCTGAAAGGAGGTTGTAGCAAGATGGGAGCAAGAAGGATTCTGCTTCTCCCAGGGAATGAGGAGCAGGATGACAGTGCACAGCCTCAAACTATGCCAGGGAAGGTTCAGGCTGGACATCAGGAGGAATTTCTGCATGGAGGGGGTGTTTCGGCATTAGAAGGGGCTGCACAGGGAGCTGGTGGAAACTCCGTCCCTGGAGGTGACCAAGAAATGAGAGGATGTGGCACTCAGTCCTGTGGGCTGGGTGACAAGGGGCACAGGTTGGAGTTGTTGTCCTTGGAGGTTTTTTCCAGCCTCAGTGATTCTGGGATTCTGTGATACTAAAGAAGAACATCACTGGAGGACATTAGTTTCTAACAAAATGCAACAAGACCAAAGGCACGTGGCTTGGATCAGGAACAGGTTCCAGCAGGCCCAGGGCAGCGATTGTCCCTCTGTTCTTGGTGCTGCTGAGGCTGCACCTCCAATCCTGGGGTCAGTTTTGGGTTCATCATGACAAGAAGGACATGGAGGGGCTGGAACGTGTCCAGGGAAGGGAATGGAGCTGGGGAAGGGTCTGGAGCCCCAGGAGCAGCTGAGGGAGCTGGAAAGGGGCTCAGCCTGGAGCAAAGGAGGCTCAGGGGGCCCTTGTGGCTCTGCACAAGTCCCTGCCAGGAGGGGACAGCCGGGGGGTCAGGCTGTGCTGCCAGGGAACAGGGACAGGAGGAGAGGGAACGGCCTCAGCTGGGCCAGGGCAGGCTCAGGGTGGACATCAGCAGGAATTTCCCCATAGAAAGGGTGCTCAGGCCTTGGCTCCCTCGGCAAAACCAGGGAGGTTTGGAGAGCCCATCCCTGGAGTGTTCAGTGAACTCCTGGAGGTGGCACTCGGTGCTCTGGGCTGGGGACAAGTGTCAGCAGTGTGAGTCTGGGATGCCGGGGAGGTTCCTTGCTGGGAGTGGAGGCACTTGGCCTTCTGGCACAGGGGGTCCTGGGGAGGTTTGTCTGCAGGTGGTGGTTGTCACCTGGAAGGGGTGAATGGGGAAGGAAGGTGTGTGTAGAGTGTGTGTAGGGTGTGTGTAGGGTGTGTGTAGGGTGTGTGTAGGGTGTGTGTAGGGTGTGTGTAGAGTGTGTGTAGAGTCTCTGTGGCCAGTACCCCAGCACATCCCCAGGCTACATTATCCACATGCCCTGGGCTCTGCTGCATTCCCACGGTGCCAGAGGTGGTTCTGTGTGTTGCAGGAGCAGGAGGATTTAGCAGGATTTCCCTGTTGAATTCTGGCTTATGACAACTGTTGAGCAAGGAGGGATTTTTGGGTTCATTTTTCTCTAACAGGCTCTGCCATCCTCGTGCATTTCCCAGCCGTGAGTCACAACTCATCCTCCGCCTCTCCCCCTCCCTGGCATCTTCAGGCACCTCCTGAGGGTTTGGAAGATAATAACAATGATAATATCTTGTGCAGGGTTTTCTCTGGCTCTGTGCTGCATGAGGGCTGGGAATTCACCCTTTGAGTGAAAGAGAAGGTCTTTCATCCCCGCTGGGTGACAGGAACTGGGGGCAGCACAGATGGAACCCAGCCCACACTTGGCCACGTCTGGCAAGAGCTGCATTACTGTGTGTCTGGGGTACCTAGATCCTACTCCTCGGGAGGGACCAAATGAAGGAATCAAATGCAGAAATAAGTCCTGGAAATTAAAAAAAAATAAAATTAAAAATAATGAAAATTAATTAAAAATTATAAAAGCGTCTCCCAACTGACCGTTTATTAGGAGGGGTGTCATAGAGCTTTGCTGGTCAGAGGGAAGCTGCAGAAGCACATCCTGGTGGGAACTTCCATGATATCCCCTCTCCCAGCCACCCCTGGTCCCACTCCCACCGGCATTTCCATCCTCTGCCTCCACTCTGCTCCCATCACTCGCTGGCCAAAATGACTTTACCAGGAGGAAAAGCTGTGAGAAAAAGGCAAAGTCAGGTGATTTTCTCTCTCTAGGCTGTTCTGGATTTCATTTTGTGCTTCCCCAAGAGAAGAAGGGGAACGAAGCAGCAGAGAAATCACCAGATTTACACTGAAAAGAAAAGCAAGCAGCAGACAGAAACAAGGTCAAAGGGAAGAGGAAACCTGGTCGTTTTGGGGAAGGTTCCTGTTTTAAGAAGGCCCCTCAAGTTTCCTCCCCTCCCTTGCTGTCTTCAGGCTGTAAATTATCCAATGATTTATATTTGCAGCAAACCCTTCCATCCCAGAGTAATTCCTGTGTGCAACGGCTCCAGTGAATTAACAGCGGGCACTGCCTTTGGAACCCAAATCAATTTCTTAGTGGAATAAAACTTCTCTTTGGTAGTGGCTGCTACTTTGGTTTTTTCCCCTCATGTGTCCATTTATAATTAAGGTTTCTTAATGATTTTTTTTTTTTTTAAAGGCAGGGCTTAAAGGAAAGGAAGAGCAAGACTTGAGCAATGCTTTGTGTGAAGGGTGAGCTGCACAAGTGAAGCAGGCAGTGAGTCAGCATCCTCTCCTGCCTCTGCCGGCAGCAGAGCTGTTGCTGGGGTGACTGTCACAGGTGACAGAGCGGATCAGCCTTTCTGGTGTCCCCAAACCCAGCCAGGACATGTTTTTCTGAATATATCAAAGCAATACCAAAATCCAGGCTGCAGAAATCCTCCATTCTGCCCCAAAAAAACCCCAAAACCCCACCCCTAAATTAGTTATGTTGTCATTTGGGGCTTAGAGAAAAGGAATAAAAGGAACATGGTGGTTTTGGAAGTTGTGTAAGAAAAGTCATTTGAGAGAATCTTGTGGTGATTGTTTCGGGATCAATGTGTTGTTCCTGGTTCTTGTTGGAAAGGACGTGGGTCAGCAGAGAGAACCTGACCTGTGGCACCCATGGGTCACCTCCTGCCTGGACTGTCACCCATCACACCCACAGTCTCGACAGGATGATTAAGAAGGCAAAAAATGACTCCTCTGCTTCCCCTCACCCCATCTGCAGCCTTGCAAACAGGAGATTTCTGAGTGAGGCTTCAGGGGCTTTCCCCAGAAGTGCTGCAGCTGACAAGCAGGAAATCTGATTAAAAATAAATCACAGGGTTGAGCTGCACAGCTCAGGTCTCCAAGCCCTTTGCAGACAAATTCCTTTGCTCCAAATTTTTGCTGGTTTGGGTTTTCCAGCTAGAAATGAAGCCTCTGCCAATGGCTAAGGGAGCGTTTGGGAGCTCCAGCTTTACCTGCAGCTTCTGCAGCTCTATCAGCATCCAGATGTTGCAGCTAAAGCTGAAGTCCCTGCCTGTGTTTGCAAATAAATTCACCTCCCCTGCACAAAATGACCCTTCAATAACAACCTTACAGCTCAGGGAGGGTGTTTATAACAAACCAGATCCCAGCACTGGTGATGGAAGGTGAAACTGGCCGTGAAGATGGGGAGGACAGACAGAAGGGTCTTGAGGCAGGAGAGAATTTCCCCTGGATTTCCAGCTGGAAAGGGAATGATGACAATATTAGACCTGCATTCAGGGTGTGTTTTTTCTCTCAAAGCACTGCCCAAACATTAACTAATGAACAGAGGCCAGGAAGCTGGGGCTGTGCTAATGTGTTTGGCCTGGTGACCTATGCAGATTTTCATTTTCTCTTCAGTCACTTCCTTTGAGACCAAAAGCAAGGACAGAGTTGCTGGGGGATCCAACCCTCAGGAGCATCCTGGTCTCTGTTGTGGCTCTCTCACTGCAGCCAGGCAGAGTCACTCTGTTTCTTTCCATGATTTCATCAAACTCTAATGGAAGTCTGATGGCTTCAGGGTAATTCTACCACAGTGACTTTGCTCCCGTGTGTGTTAGAAGGCACAAAAATGTGAACTACAAAAGAGGATTTTCTCCCCCTTTTCAGTTTCTTCTCCCTGTGTGTTTCCTGCTTTAGCCACCACCAGTTTCACATCGTGCAAACCCTGCTGTGTCATTTTGGTGCAAGGCAGAGGTCCCTCAGTTTGATTTTTAGGTTTCATGGTTGCAGGGGGGCTGGGGGTACCCAGAGCTGGGTTGGGCTGCCCAACCCTGTTCATCCTTGGAGACCTGGGACACTCTGGAGAGCAAGCCTTGCCCTCCAAGGACTGGTTTGTCCCCAAGCTCAAGGTGTTGATACACAGGTTGCCCAGAGAAGCTGTGGCTGCCCCATCCATGCCAGGCTGGACAGGGCTTGGAGCAACTTGGGATAGTGGCAGGTGTCCCTGCCCATGGCAGGGTTGGAATGAGATGGGATTTAAGGTCCCTTCCCACCCAAACCACTCTGGGATTGTATAATTCAATAAATGGTGGCTCTTCTCCATCAACACATGGCTGATGGGCCAAGAGTCCTGCTGGAACACACCGTGATGGCAATGCCTCGTCCATTATTTACTCCTGGGCTGTGTCAGTCAAACTCCTGCAGCCTGAGATTCCCCCTCACTCCTTTCTAACACGATGTTCAGCGAATGAGCAAATGAAAAGTCACAGAAAAATTGGGAGGATTGCGGAAAGGCGGAAAAATCCAAGAGACAAAACACGCTTTGAATGTCCTTGACAGCTTCCAGGCAGCCCTGTGGCTGTCACTGGGATCTGTGCTTGGCTGAGACAGCTCCCTGCCCTCCAAACGTCTCCTCCTCCTCGCACAGCTCCCACGGATCTCACTGCTGGGGGGCTCTGGTGCCTGCTGCCAGGCACAGGAGGGTCGAGGCTGGCTCCAGCCCAGCTGCCCATCGCAGGAAAAATTGCTTCATTTCTCTGATGCAATTTATTTTGCTGAATAAAACTGGCTAAAGAGTGGGGAAAAGGTGGAGAGGGTGTGTTTCAAAAATAAACTGAGCCTGCACAAGGGATGCTTTGTGGCACAGCGATGACTTACAGATTCCCTGGGTTTTCTGTGGAAGGCAGAACCTTTTTCCTTAAAAACAGAGTTGTTTGTGCAGCTGGACTTAGGCACCAAATCACCCAGAATGTCTTGAACATCCTCTGAAAATTCAGCTTAAAATACTGCTGGAAAGGGACTGTGCCCACATTTTAGGGAAAATTTTTCCAACCACATTGATTTAGAGGGAGATCAGTTGCTGGTTTTGGTGGTAGGGGCTGGCACCAAGAGCTTTCCCTGCTGTGGGATGGCATTGCTCTGCTTCGGGAGGCTGTGAAAACTTCTGTCCCCTCACTGAGTGACTGTCACCAATCACAACCAGAAGTGACATCCACAGAATAAATTATTCAGTGGCCAAACAGTCCTCCCTGGCCCACAGGATGCTTTTTACTGCCAGAAATTGGGGGTTTCACATCTTTAGGCTGAGTCTGTGTCTGGCTCAGCACCGGTGCTCTTCCATCATCACCTTGAGTCCCTGAGATGTCCCTGATTTTCCTGCTCCCCTCTCTGAAGTGCAGCTCATCTTCCCCTGCTGTGGACACCGGTAATGAAAACACTGTTGTCTCCCAGGATTTGTGGTTAAATTGCTTTGTCAATGTAATCTTAGACCTTAATGACCAAATAATGCCCTGCAACAGGAGTCGTTTGGTATCGTTTTGCTGTCATTGCGGAGGCCTTGGAATGTGATCCCCATTCCAGTGGAATTTGCATTAACATTGTTTGGCCATCATAATCCCACCCAGTTAATCACATTTTTAGGATATTGAAATAGGTCTATCTCCATCCTGAGCTGTAACCCTTGGATCCCCAGAGGCTGGATGGGATTTAGCTCCATTAAAGGCGACGGATGACGGTGATGCTGAGTAATTTGGCTGATCTTTTTTAGCCACTGAAACTTGTTCTTCAGTTCCCAAGAAATGCTCTTGCTCAATCCTTGGCTTTGTGGGAAACAACCCATGAAAAATAGATGCTGTCCACGCTCGTTTTTTTTGGGGTATCGGTTCAATTTTCACTTCCCTTCCCTCTGCCTGCTCTCTGAAGGCAGCCAGCAGTCAGAGAGGATCCCAGGGTGTTTGGGGTCCTGCTGTGCCTGGTGCTGAATGTCCTGTGGGAGAGAAGCATCTCCAGTTTTCCCAGGGGAGCTCCCAGAGATGCTTCCCACCTGTGCCGAGGGCCGAGCAAGCTGCAGGATTTACGCAGCATCGGATTTTCCCCCTCTTCCATCTTCCAGTATCTTTCTCAACTGAGAAACAGAAACAACTCTGCAACTGTGAGTGCAGAGAAAAGCTGCTGGTGTAGGATTGAAATAGACTCCAGGTGGGAGGCGAGAAATACTCCCTCAATGTACAGATGAGAAACTGAGGCACGGAGGGATTGAAGGATTCACTCCATGGTTGAGCTATACCTGGAGTCTGACTAAGACAGTGACAGGAATAGGAATGGAATGCTCCAGAGTTAGAGCTCTAAATCCATCCTGGGAAATCGAGATTCAGTTCCTGTCCTTCCTGCTGTCTCCCTGGATGGCGTTGGTGGAGGATTTGTCTTACCCCAGAGAGGGAACCCTCACTGGCTGCATTTGTGCCTCGGTGAGGAGATGAGATAGGATCCCTGATATCTGGGAATGCGAAGGCCTCAACTTGGAGTTCACTGGGAACAGCATCCCAGTTCTGGAAGGGTGTGAGCTCACGGACTGTGGGGATGCTCCCACCTCCTGTCTCCAGGGAGAAGGTGAGGATGGCAGGACTGGCCAGTCTGGAACCAGAGGTTGTACTGGTCAACTTAGTCCCTGATTATTGTATTGTTCAACTTGTTCCCTGATTGCTGAGAGTCAGGACAAGGGGAAACGGCCTCAAGTTGTGCTGGTGAGGTTCGGGTTGGATATTAGGGAAAATTTCTTTCCCAAGAAATGGCACTACCACAGTGTCAGCAGGGCAGTGGTGGAGTCCCCATCCCTGGAGGGATTTAAAGGACACATGGATGTGGCACCTGGGGACACGGTTTACTGGTTGCCTTTGCAGTTACATGGACAGTTGGACTCCATCGCCTTAGAGAGCTTTTCCAAATTAAACAAGTCCATGATTCTGTGATAATTGCTCCAAGTTTCTCTCAGAAGGCTGGGTTGGTGCTGAGCTGTGTTTGCTGCCAACAGCCCCTGCAGTCCTGCCTGTGATGGGTGACTGAGTGACAACCTCGAGCATTTCTCCATGAGGTTTGTCCATCCTGAGCAGCACAGGAGTGCTCGTGTTCCCGCCAGGAGAAACCTGGAGGGAGTTAAAGCTGCGCTGCCTGGCTGCAGCACTTGGGGCTTTGCTGCAGGAGGACAGACAATGCATTTGCAGTGCATTAAGGTATTATTGTAACCGCGTGTGTGCTGAGAGGTCTCTGATCTGTGAAATAAAGACGAACAGATTTGTCCCAGATTTATCAATGGAAGCAGAATTCCCATTGAAATGGGAGGGAAGGAAGGGTGGGTGAGATCCTGCTCACAGCCAGGCTGGATTCTGTACGCTCTGCCTGGCTGCTGGTGCTACCAAGGGGAGCCTTGAGGGGGAAAAGGACAACCCCAAAACGCTGCTTGAGAGGCACTGGGATTCATCAAGATGGAAGGAAAATTCCAAGGGGGAAGCAGGATGCTAAGGCGGCCCCATGGCTGGGAATGACTGAGAGTTGGGGTGAAGCTCCCATGTGTTTTGTGCAGCTTGTGTCCCCCAGGGGAGGGATGCTGGGGGGAATTCTCCTCGTGGTCTGGGCCTGGCTGTGGAAAGAGGGAAGTTGTTCATCCCCTCTGCTTGGAAATCTGCCCTGAGAAGGCCATTAAGGGAGAAAAAGAGCAATGCCTGCTTTGCTTCCTCATAGAAACTGCATGCTCTCTTCCAGGGCAGCCTGTGTGTGGATCGTTGCACAGGGGGATTTCTTAAATGGCCGTTAGGAAAAAAATTCAATTTGTTCAGACCAGATGCAGCAGAAGAGATGGATGAAAAAGCAGAAGGAAATTTGCAGAGGGGACATCTCGCATTAGACAGCAAACCACAGCCTAGAGGAGACGGTTTGGTGCTGCACTGAGTTCCCAGCTTACAGGAAAGCTTTGGTCAGGCTGGACACCAGGGAGATCCCCCTTCCTCTGGGCTTTTATCCCCCTTCCCTTGTGCTCAGACTTCCAGGTTTTGAAGCCTGACCTGGACCACCTCTGTTTCTGGCTGACAAATGCTGGGCTTGCTGCAGCTCCTGGATGCAAACCCCTCCAGGGAAGCCGTGTGAGGCTGCCGGGGGCTCACAGGGGAGGTGATGCTGTTGCTGCATCCAAAGCTCGTCTGGAGACCCAGGGGAAGGCAGGAGCTGAGGGGAAGGGCTGGGGAGGATCTGCCCCTCGGCTGCTCTCCGCTTGCAGCGCTGCTGCTCGCCTGGCACAGCCTAATTGGCTTTGATAGGATTACAGGGAGGCAGCGGAGGAGTAAACAGGGCGAGGTGCTGGGGCCGGCAGCTCCTGGAGAAATCCCAGCGCGAAGCCCGACCAAGGGCACCGGAGCTCAAGGGTTAATGTCTGCTGCTGTGCTGCAGCCATGGGGTAAGGGCTTCATCCTGCTGCTCTTAAAGGAAAGGCATTCCCAAGCAGCATCCCAAAGGTCTGTGGCTCTCTCGCTAATTCCTGATGGGTTTGCCCCTGACAGATGCAGAGTAAATTATTGCAATTATGGAAGTTACACCTTGTGCCTCGAGCCTTGTGTCCTCAGTAAATGTTTATGGTTTGAGGCAGCCTCATTTGTTTGCTTGAGACCAGACGACTCTGATTTATTGGCAGAAATCCTAGCAGGGAAAAGGGATGAGCCAGACAAGTTTTTAGCTGCTACACACACATATATGTGGTGAAGAGATGATGGTTATTTCTTTCTCATGAAAATTAAGCCTCAGATTTGGATGTGAACTGTTGCATACAGGAATTTTTCCCAACCTATAAACAACAAGGGGAGCTCAAGGGTTAATGGTGCTCCAGGGCTTTGCTTCCTGCCTTGTCTGGGTTTGGGGATGGCTGGGAGATTCTGTGGGTTGGAAGGGAGGAGTGGATGCTCTCACTGGGAGCAAGTTGCTGGTTAGAACCACGAACTGCTGGAGGAATGGCAGGGGAGCAACTTCCCAACTCCCTCCTTCCAGGAGATCCACACCCTCAAGAAAAACAGGTGTCAAAAATGGGACTTAAAGCCAAGGATGGAGGTGGCAACAAAGGACTTGAGCCCAAGTCTGGGGTGGGGTGACATGGCCTGGAGACAGCTCTCCTTGTGTTGGGGCATGGGTGAGCATCCACCTTTCCATGCACACCTGGCTGGGGCTCATTCCCTCAGGAATCCTCCTGGCTTTCTGGTGGCAGAGGGTGTTTCCCCTCTGTCAGCAAAGAGTTGGGTGGGCTTAGCTCAGCCGGACTCCATCCTCACTGTTCATCTGCCGTTCAGTCTGGAGTCGGCTCTTGCACCAATATTTATTGTTGTTCCCTCCCCAGATCTGGGTATTTTGGACAGCTTGTTTCTGATTTAAAGTATAAATAAGTTTGATCCTTTCATCTGTTGTTCTCCCTACCTTCTGGAGGCTGTGCTGGTTAAAAATAACCGGGATGATGAGCTCAAGTGGGGATGGTGGATGGGTTTTAACCTCCATCGTTGTGCTGGGACCACCCATCTGGCTCCAGAAGGGAACACAGGCTCCCTCCTCTCCTCTCCCCAGGCCTCATGGTCGAGCTCTTGGTCCAGTGCAAGGTGTCCCTGCCCACGTCAGAGAGGTGGAGTGAGATGAGCTTTAAAGTCCTTTTCAATCTAAACCATTCCATTCATTTTTCCCAAGCTGGGAGCTCCCTGAATTGCCTAAACCCCCTTGGCACGTGGTTAAACCCCCTTGGCTGGGGGTTAAAGCATTTCAGCTACTGCAGGGGGTTGGAAAAATGAGGATCCAGGGGAGAGCTGGGAGTGCAGAGATCAGAGGCTGTCCCTGACGCACATCTCCTGGGGATGGGGGTGCTTTCCAGCTCTGGCCTTCTGCAGAGGAGGTTTTTGCTTGAAAAAGTCCCTTTTGCTCAGAATTGAACTATTTGCTTAAGAAGACAAATTGAAGGGAGGAAGAAAGAAAAAGAAATAGAAAGGGTTTGGCTTTCTTGATGGAAAGTCTGAAATGCAGGTTTCGGTTCAGCCGGGAAGCTCCTTGGTAGAGGCTGGCTCAGCTTTGCTTCTGGGTTTATTTTGGTGGGGGAAGCACATGCACACACACACGTGTGCACACACACTCATGGGCGCACACACACGCTCTCCTAGACAGAGAAAAACAATCCCCAGCCTAACCCAGACGCTGATTCAAAACAACTGTTGGTTCTGGCCACGCTGTCGGCTTTCCACTGCCCACAGCCTCCCACCGTGTGAAACCGTGGCTGAAAACCAACAGGCAAACCCCAAAATTCAGAGCCAAAATAGCATTCCACCTAGGGAAGGGCAGAAAAAGTCTTTCTAGGCAGCGGTTGTGCCAGGAAAACCCCCTCTCCCTGCTTGCAGCCCGCTGAGCAGGGAAGGATGCTCCCGGGAGGAGCCTGGAGCCCCTCGGCGCTGCCTGCGGGATGGATTGATGGGGCTCCCCCGGGCAGGGCATGGCAGGGCAGGGGGTGCCCGCAGCTGGCGGGGGGCTGCGGGGCAGGGCCGGGGGGCTGGTGGGTGTCTCCTGGAGCGGTGACTGAGTGAGGCGGTGCCAGGGCTGGGGGCGGATTTTTTGAGAAGAGCCTCAGCTCTTCAGAGCAGCGGCAGCCGCTGGAGGAGTTGGGCGGCTGTTGCTCCCTCTCCGCCCGGAGGAGGAGGAAGAGGAGGAAGAAGAGGCTTCGGCTGCCGCCTCTCCGATCCCACTCCCCCCCCCCCCCTTCCCCTTCCGCCCCACACCTTTATGGACGAGCGGCGGAGCTTGCTCTACTCTCCGGCCGCCTCCTCCGCCGGCCGGCAGCCTCGGGGCGGCTCGAGCAGCAGCCACCACAACCTGGGCTACACCGAGCCCCCAGCCGCCCCCCAGCCGGGCCCCGAGCAGCAGGAGGAAGAGGGCGAAGAAGGGGAGGAAGGCAGCATGACCGTGGTGGGAGGCGGCGGCGGCGGCGGGGACCCTTTGCTGGAGGAGCCCCAGCATCCTCCTGCGCTGCTCGGGGGGGACCGCTACGATCAGCCCCCGGCGCCGGCCGTGCCCGCCGGGCAGCCCGCGGGCAGCGGGGAGCACGAGTGCTGCGGGCGCGTGGTCATCAACATCTCGGGGCTGCGCTTCGAGACCCAGCTCAAGACCCTGGCGCAGTTCCCCGAGACGCTGCTGGGGGACCCCCGGAAGAGGATGCGCTACTTCGACCCCCTCCGCAATGAGTATTTTTTCGACCGCAACCGTCCCAGCTTCGACGCCATCCTCTACTACTACCAGTCGGGCGGGCGCATCCGGCGTCCCGTCAACGTCCCCATCGACATCTTCTCCGAGGAGATCCGGTTCTACCAGCTGGGGGAGGAGGCCATGGAGAAGTTTCGGGAGGATGAGGGTTTCATTCGGGAGGAGCAGCGGCCACTTCCTGAGAAGGAGTTTCAGCGCCAGGTGTGGCTCCTCTTCGAGTACCCTGAGAGCTCTGGGCCGGCCCGAGGCATTGCCATTGTCTCTGTCCTGGTCATCCTTATCTCCATTGTCATCTTCTGTCTGGAGACCCTGCCCGAATTCAGGGACGACCACGACTATGAGGGAACCGGGGGCACCTTCGGGACAGGGGGTGGCCCTCTCCCACCTGACGTCTTCACCAACTCCTCATCCTCGGCTGCTTCCATGGTGTCATCCTTCACTGACCCTTTCTTTGTGGTGGAGACTTTGTGCATCATCTGGTTCTCCTTTGAGCTGCTGGTCCGTTTCTTTGCCTGCCCCAGCAAGGCCACCTTCTCCAAGAACATCATGAACATCATTGACATTGTGGCCATCATCCCCTACTTCATCACGCTGGGCACAGAGCTGGCTGAGCGGCAAGGCAATGGCCAGCAAGCCATGTCCTTGGCCATCCTCAGAGTCATCCGCCTCGTCAGGGTCTTCCGCATCTTCAAGCTCTCCCGGCACTCCAAGGGGCTGCAGATCCTGGGGCAGACCCTCAAGGCCAGCATGAGGGAGCTGGGCTTGCTCATCTTCTTCCTCTTCATCGGAGTCATCCTCTTCTCCAGCGCCGTTTACTTCGCGGAGGCCGATGACCCCAGCTCGGGGTTCAGTAGCATCCCCGATGCCTTCTGGTGGGCCGTGGTCACCATGACCACCGTGGGCTATGGGGACATGCACCCCATCACCATTGGGGGCAAGATCGTGGGGTCTCTGTGCGCCATCGCGGGGGTGCTGACCATCGCCCTCCCCGTGCCCGTCATCGTCTCCAATTTCAACTATTTCTACCACCGGGAGACGGAAGGTGAGGAACAAGCCCAGTACATGCACGTCGGGAGCTGCCAGCACCTCTCGTCCAGCGAGGAGATGAAGAAGGCTCGCAGCAATTCCACCCTCAGCAAGTCCGAGTACATGGTGATCGAGGAAGGGGGGATCAATCACAGTGCATTCAAACAGGCTGCCTTTAAAGCAGGCAACTGCACAACCACAAACAATCCCAACTGTGTGAACATCAAAAAGATCTTTACGGATGTTTAAAACAAACCCAAACCAAACAAACAGCAACAAAATCTGAGGACGCGGTGAAACGATACCAATAATAATACCAATAATAATGCAAAGTGACTGTGTGTCGGTGTTGTGTGGAACATGCACCATCGTCGGTCTGTGTGTGCCCTCGTTTTTATACTTTTATTTTTTTAGATCCTTCCTTTCTAAAGATCCAAAAGTAAAAGGATTTAAAATTCTCTGGAGAAGAGGACAGCTAAAGGGTAAAGAGAAGGAAGATGAAGACAAACCACACTCACTGTCAAAACAGGTGTTTGTTCTGCAACGTGTTGCAGGGCTGCTTTGCTTTTTGGGCTTTTGGGGAACCTCTTGCTTTGCTCCCGAATTCCCCCCCTTTCCCTAAGGGCAGTGTGTAGCCGATCTCCCTTCCATCACGTGAAGTAATTTATTGGATTAACAAACCTGGACTGGGTGGAGGAATGAGGAAAACATGAGGCAGAGCGTACTGGGAGGGGGCTGGGAGGAAATAACCATTTAATTCTGCAGAGAGTCTCTGTTACCACATCGTTAAATGATGCTTAATATTGAAACATGTGATGTGCCATTATGGGCACATCCCAGATTCCCTTTTTCTCCCCATTAGATAATTTATGAAATTCTAATCTGGTCAGAGACCGAGTGCAATCAATACTGGTTTAAATAGAAAAAGAATCCCCTAAGCCTTCATTTTCTATTCTGGATTCCCTTCCCCTGTAACCTGACGGAATTATTTCCTCCAATGTCAAGTTTGTGGCGGTGCAGCAGGGATGCATGCAGGGGGAGGGAGAGGAGACGCAGACTGGAATGTTTTCCGGAGCAGGGAGCGGTTTCGGCACGGAGCAGGATCCACGATGGGCTCCTCGCCATGGCTGGGAGCCTCCGACCCACCCAGCCGGAGACAAAGGGATATTTCCTCCTCTTTTTGCAATGCCTTTGGAAGAGATGCAGCCGCTTATCACCAGAAGATTAAAGTGGTGAACACGCCTTCCAGCGGAAGTCACTAATTCCGACCGGAGTGATGCAGTTGCCATGGTGACCATGGTTTCCTGGGAAACCCCCAAAGGTTGTCATGGCATTCCTTCTCCCATCCCCCTTGGTCCTTGCTCTTCCCGCAAAAAGCCTTTCCAGATGGTTCCAGCTCCTCCATCGTGGCTCTGCACCCCCTTCCTGGTTCCAGTCCCGCTGCTCCTCCCGTGTGCCCAGCAAAGCATCCACAGGCAATAAACACCCCCAGATCCTCCTGTCCCTCACCTTGGCAGTGGAACCTGGGGATGGAGGTTCATCCTGCTCCACCGAGAACAACCCCAAAGCCACTGGGAGCTGGCACCGAGCAGCTGCCGGGAAGCTTGGCCGGGGAACCTCGGCAGCTTTGTGAAACAAGGGGGACAGTAAAAAACAGGATTGAAAAATAACCAAAAATCCCACCGGGGAAAATTCATCTTCATGCGTGTGCCAGGGGCCATGGGACATCTGATGGGATCAGGTGAGCTTTGCACGGGGGACAGTTCAATGGAGTCATAATGTTCTGGTTTTTTTGGACAAACTCCATGCTTCCCACTGCTTACTTTTATTATTACTTTTATTCCAGCTTATCCTGCCGCTCTCAGGTATTTTTATACATGTGAGATAAAGTGGGATCACATCCTGTAGCTCCTCTGATTGTATTTGCTTTTTAGTGCTGTGGGAGGAGGAAAACCCTGCTGCTCCTCTGCAGCTGGATTGCTTCACTTCTGTGCTAAAAAGGTGATTTCAGTGGTTTAGTGCTCCCATCCAGCCCCTGCCATTGACACAAGCCAAAAGCAGCTTGGCCTCGAGAGTTTTGGCTTCAGCTCTGCTCAGTTTTGCTGGATTTTGGGTTAAAACAAGCCAAATTCCTTTGAGGTAGCACATGGAATAGGGATGCTGTTAAATACCTACAGCAAAGAGAAATTTAGCCCCAACCTGTGCAAGGTTTCCCAAGGTTCCTCCACACCAAGGCTGTGGAGAGGGGGCCTTGTCCTGAGAGATGCTGGCCATGCCAAAATTGGAGTTTAGCTGGGATTTTTCCGAGACTCAGAAGGATTTGGATGGTTTGTAGCACCTTCCTTTAGCCACAGTCAATAAACCCAAGAAAAACATCAGAGCCCCTCCTTGGCTGCTGGGTGTGATGGTTTTATTGGAACTACCAGGATTTTCATCAGCTGAGGGTGCAAGAGAATGATCTTTATAAGGTAGATGCTCTGGAACTTCATGAGAAGTTACAAACCTGAGATCCCTTGTCCAGGATAACTGGGATTCCTTGTGTGGGATAACTGGGAACACCTCACTTTGCCTTTTCCCCAGGCTGCCAGTGGGCCAAAATGTCATTTCTGCCTATGAGCTCTCCCTTTTTATTGTTATTAAGTTTTATTGTTATTAAATTTTATTGTTATTGAAGCTTTCCCTCATGCCTATTCCTAAAAGGAGGGTTTGAGTTTAAGAGCAGAGGAAACATTGCACTCAGGAGAGTTTGCAGATAGGTTCTGGGTTGGTGTTTTCCCCATGGCAGCTGCACAGGGTACGGAAACCACATGTCCTCCTGGAAATGGCACAGAACAATTTTCAGTTTCTCTGTCATCTGAAATGAGCAGAGACCTTGCAGGCTGTTGGTTTGCTTTCCTGACTCCTCCCTGCTTGATTTTGTAGGAGCAGAGTAGTTTCAAAGGGATTTTATTGACAGTAAAAGATGCTTTATAGGAGTGGTGACAAGGAAACCACTCCACCCATTGGGGTAAAAGGCAGTTTGGCTCTGGTAGAATTCCAGAATGGTTTTGGTGGAAAGAGACCTTAAGGATCATCCAGTTCCACACCTGCCATGGGCAGGGACACCTCCCAGTATCCCAGGTTGCTCCAAAACCCATCCAACCTGGTATTGGACACTTCCAGGGATGGGGAAGCCACAGCTGCTCTGGGCAATCAATATCTGACCTAAATTCCCCCTTTCTTTCATTCAGAAAAATACTTTTCAGCACTGAGTGGTATCACTGAAAGAGAAAAATACACTGCTGCTCTGTCTTTTAGATTGCAAGAAGTGAAAGTGGAAAACTGGAGATATCCTTTGGATGTTCTGCCCTCTCTGCATCTTCTGTCTCTGCTGTATCGTGGGTACCATTCACTGAGAGAAACTGAGCCACTCGAGCCACCTGCTCTAGTGGAAGGTGTCCCATGGCAGGGAGCTGGAACTGGATGATCTTAAAGATCTGTTCCAACCCAAACCAACCCGTGACTCTGATAAATACCTTCTGTTCCGTGGTCTGAGGTTTCTCTGGAACTGCTGCTGCAGATGTTGTGGCAGGAATTGGAGAGATGCCCGAAACACTGGGCTCTCCACAGCCAGCAGTTATTTAAGTGGCTCTGCTCTCCTGCCGTGTGCCCCATTAGGACAAGGCAGGGTTTCAGCAGCCCCTGGGGAGTTCCAGAGGAGCCTCGGCTGTGCTGGACTCGCCTGTCCCTGATGTGCTTGGAGGGGCAGCACTGGGGGACCTGCGTTAGCGGAGCTGCTGTCTGTGAGCCAAAGACTCAGCTTTTACACTAAATGGAGGAAAAGGCATTACCACGAGCTCCTGGCTGATGCTTCCCAGCACCCCAAGAGCAGGGGAGCAGGGTCTCTGCATCTCTGGGCAGTACCAGCGTGGCTCTGCTGCGATGTCCTCCCCGTCCCCTGTCCTTTGTTGCAGTCACCCGAGAGACACGGTGACAGTGAAGGATGGGAGCGAGGATGGAAGAGGCAGCTCCCACCCCAGGGATGCAGCCCTGGGAGGCTGGAGCTGCCTCCGTGGATGCCTTTAATTTATCACAGAAAAGGTTTGGGTTGAAAGCAACCTTAAAGAACATCTTGTTCCAGCCCCCACACAGGGGCACTGGGTGCTGTAGAACCTTGTACCTCCTGTTTTCTGTTTTCACAGAGTCCTGACAGTTTCCTTTTCCCTCTGCCCGTATTTTCCTGTTTCAGCCCTGTTTCAGCCCTGGATGCCACCTTGAAACACACCCTTGGTGCTGGGGGGTGCAGCAGCCGCACCCCTGACCCCTCCACTTGGTACTTTGACACCATCACCTTTTTCTCCTGCTTCTTTGCCCTCTTTTTTGTGTGATTTCAGGCCTGAGCGCCTTCAAAAGGTTCTGTTGTTCTCCAGCACAATAGATGCCCTTCGGGTGCTTGGGGTGGCCGGAGCAGAGCAGTATCCATCCCACCCCACGTGTGGACACAGACAAGAGCTGGAGATATCCTCTTTCCTCCAGGAGGGTTAAATTTCCTCCCAGGCAATTGTTCCCGCTCCGTCCCTTGACAAAAGAAGCCGGTTTTGTTTTTAATGCCCAGTTTATGGGCAATTAAGCAGCGGCAAAGGGCAGACAATCGCTTTCCCCGGCAGAATGGAAGGAGCCAGCTAGGGTCATTGCTCCGAAGGGGTCTCTCCTGCAGGGATGTTGCACAAGGAAAGGGTGTTTGGCAGTGCTTGGGAGCGTTGTGTGTAAAATCTGTTTAATTGTGTAGTTTGGAGCCCTCTCCTGCCAAGCTTTTAAAATATGCATGTCTTGGTGCGAGCACACGGAGGCTCCACCGCCGCCGCAGGGAAGCAGGGCTTGGTTTTCCCTGCTTTTAAATGCTTTAGCAAACGATCTCTGGGTAGGCTGCAAACCTGGGAGTGCAAACAGGCAAACAGGGTTTAACTGTGCCTTATCTTGCCCTTCAGTCTCCGTTCTGTGTGTACCTGGAGGGAGAGCTCAGTGCCCCGGCATCCTCGTGCAAGGGCAGTCCGATGGGAGCAGGGAAATAAGGGATTTCTGGATATGATATGATCTTTGTCATGGATTATCTTTTAGGCCCCTTCCAACCCAAAGGATCTGAGGATTCGATAGTTACAGGCTGCTGTGGGCAGGGCCATATCCCAGGAACTCTCACTCCTACGGAGCTGGTGCTGCTCCCCTGCACCCTCCCTGCAGCACGACTGGCCCTCGGCTGGGCCTTGGGGGTGTTGTACAGCTGGAGGATGTGTTAAGGATGGGATGTTGCTGCCTTTCCCCCTTTTCCTGGGTGCTGTTTGCATGGCTGAGGTCCAGGCAATCCCGCCGGGTGCAGGGTGGCATCAGCAGCCCTCGCCCCGTGCCAGAGGTGGGAGGTGGGCACTGAGCATGGAGGGATGGAACCGTGTGCTTCTTTTCCTTGGGAACAGCCCCGGGGCCGTGGCCATCACCACCTTGAGGAGGATTTGGGGGATATTTTGGGTGCCCTGAGGTGCCTTGTCTTAGCTGGGAATTGCCTGTCCAGCAGTGGAGGGTGTTCCATCCATGCCAGGGGGTGGTGAGTGGGGGTTTCTGAGGTCAGAAATGAGACTGGCACCAGGAGGAGTCTGTGCCTGAGGGAAGGACACATTTGGGATCCCTGCAGAGCAGCCCCAGCCCCATCTCCCAGCTCCCCCCCAGCTCTTGTTCCAGGCAAAGCTCTCCTGTGGTTGAGCCTGGGGTACAAGTGAGACTTTCACTCCATCCTTGGGTGATGGTGTCCCTGTCCCAGGGGTGTTTGTCCCTCTGTTGGCTGCTCCATGCCGGGAAGGCGTCAGGGCTCCTGCTTTTGTCACTCAGCGAATCCCAGATTTTGCTCCTGAAAACCGCCCTGTGTGGGGAAGAGGGATCTGTGCGGGGTTCTGCCTGCAGCCCTTTTATCCCCTGCTCTGCAAAACTCACCACAAACACAAACCCCGTGAGCCTCTCTGTGCTTTTCCTTCCACGATTAACGTGCTGCTCTGACACCCACAGGGTTCAGGGTCTGTTTGTGTCTCATCACCGCTCACAGCCTGAATTTTCAGTGCTGAGGATGCTCGGCAGCAGCGCTGGGAAACCTCCCGCATGAACATCCCCGCAGGGCACCGTCACTTTTCTCCTCCTTATGAACCAAGACATGCTCAAATAAATTAGAACATGTCTCCCATCTCCTTCAGCTCCTCACTGGAGTCAGGAGAAGCTGGAATGCTCCCTGATCACTGCTCGGGGTGGGAGCAGCCGTTCTCTGCTGGCTCTGCACACTCATTGTGAGACCCCCGGCTCAGCCGCACCGACGGCAGCAGGCGCTGCTGGCTTTGTTTAGGAATGATTCATTTCCTTCAGACTTGTGATTCCGATGCTTTTCTGAGCGTGTTGGAGCTCTGATGCTTTGCTCCAGTGGTTGCTTTTCATTTTTAACGTCTCTGAACCCCCTGGCTGGGCGGGCTGGGCTTGGATGTGTGGTTTGTGGAGAACATGAGCCCATCGCCCCCTCTGCTCGCCCCAGCAAGGCTGCAAAGCACAGTCAGGTTTATTCGGAGGCTGCCCAGCACAGCTGCTTTGCTTTGCTTCCCTCACAGCACCACCACGGATAGATGAGGAAAATCCTCTGGGGTTTTGTCACGGTGGAAGCACCGAAGGCTGGGCAGCGGCCTCGGGGCTTGCAGCAGGGTCTGTGCTCGGGTTGCGGCTCCACGGGAAGCTAAAGGCTGGGAGGGAGGATGGAAGGAAGGGATGAACACACACTTTGTAAAGTGTTTTCTGTGTTTGCAGAAAGCTGAGTTTGCTCTTGGGCTGGGTGCAAGGAAAGAGCCGTGTGTGGAGCGGGCGGTGGGTGATGCTGTGGGTGATGCTGTGGGTGCTGTGGTGGGTGATGCTGTGGGTGATGTGGGTGATGCTGTGGGTGCTGTGGTGGGTGATGCTGTGGGTGATGTGGGTGATGCTGTGGGTGATGTGGGTGCTGTGGTGGGTGATGCTGTGGGTGATGCTGTGGGTGATGCTGTGGGTGATGTGGGTGATGTGGTGGGTGATGTGGTGGGTGATGCTGTGGGTGATGCTGTGGGTGATGTGGGTGATGCTGTGGGTGATGCTGTGGGTGATGTGGTGGTGATGTGGTGGGTGATGTGGTGGGTGATGCTGTGGGTGATGCTGTGGGTGATGTGGTGGGTGATGTGGTGGGTGATGTGGTGGGTGATGCTGTGGGTGATGTCGTGGGTGATGTGGGTGATGCTGTGGATGATGCTGTGGGTGATGCTGTGGGTGATGTGGTGGGTGATGTGGTGGGTGATGCTGTGGGTGATGCTGTGGGTGATGTGGGTGATGCTGTGGGTGATGTGGGTGATGCTGTGGGTGATGCTGTGGGTGATGTGTGGGTGATGCTGTGGGTGATGTGGTGGGTGATGTGGTGGGTGATGTGGTGGGTGATGCTGTGGGTGATGTGGGTGATGCTGTGGGTGATGTGGGTGATGCTGTGGGTGATGCTGTGGGTGATGCTGTGGGTGATGTGGGTGATGTGGGTGATGCTGTGGGTGATGCTGTGGGTGATGCTGTGGGTGATGTGGGTGATGTGGGTGATGCTGTGGGTGATGCTGTGGGTGATGCTGTGGGTGATGTGGTGGGTGATGTGGTGGGTGATGTGGGTGATGTGGTGGGTGATGCTGTGGGTGATGCTGTGGGTGATGCTGTGGGTGATGTGGGTGATGCTGTGGATGATGCTGTGGGTGCTGTGGTGGGTGATGCTGTGGGTGATGCTGTGGGTGATGCTGTGGGTGATGCTGTGGGTGATGCTGTGGGTGCTGTGGTGGGTGATGCTGTGGGTGATGCTGTGGGTGATGTGGGTGATGCTGTGGGTGATGCTGTGGGTGATGTGGGTGATGCTGTGGGTGATGTGGGTGATGCTGTGGGTGATGCAGTGCCATTCAGGGGGTTTGGGTTGTACCCCAGGGAAATGCATCCCTGTTCCCCAGCCTGGAGCGTGTGAGCACTGTGGGGCATTTTCTCCCTGGCCTTGGGCAGATGGGCTCCTCTGTGCCTCAGTTTCCCCATCTGTAAATGGCACAGAACCACTTCAGGAAGTGTTTGCAATGAAAAAGGAAGAAGCACTTTTGAAACACAGAGCAAGAAGTGAGGACTCCTCCAAAGGTTTTATGGGATTCAGCTTTCTTGGGGCTGGAAAAGCCTGCAGACCCTGCCCTGGGTACCCCAATAATTCAGTTTTTTCCCCTTGTCTGGAGGGAAGCCTGAGGTTTCACACAGCTTCCCAAGCTGCCAACTCTGCCTTCAGATCCCCATCAACAGCCTCCTCTCCCATGATTTCTTCACTCTGCATCTTCCCTTTTCCCCCCCTTCTGGCCCATTTTTCCTGAAATCTCTGTGAGTTTAGGGTTGAGAACCCTCCTCTCCCTCCTTGCTGGTCTCTGCTTGGAGCTGCCTCTGTGCCTCTGTAAAAAATTAACCTCCTGCTATTGCAGTGGGTCAAAAACCAGACATTAAAAATTTGGGTTTAAAATGGCCCTGGCTGCTGGCAATTTGAATTTGCAGGAGGGATTTCTGAGCTGGAGCTGGAGGAAGGAGTTGCTGGGAACTCGATGTAGCATTGCAGGTTAGAGGGTTCTCTGCCTCTGCCCGTGCCTCAGTGGGTGCAGGTGCCTGAATGATATTCCTCACTTTCAATCCCTCAGAATTAAGGCAGGAAATCTTCTTTCTGCAGCATCAGAAACAAGCCTGGGCTGTTCTCTCCCAGGGCTGGAAATTTGCAGGGATATTTCTCCCATCCTGGTTGCAAGATGCTCTGAGAAAGCGCAGTGAGCCTGAGGAGAAGCGAGTGGGGAACCTGACCTGAGTCCAGCTGTGTTTCTCACTTGGGGCATCTCCTGGGAATTTGGCTGCATTGCTCCATTCTCTTGACCTAACAGCCATGCAATTCCCTTGGAGGAGAGCTTTGCACAAGCACCTTTATTAGCCAAGTGTGGGACTCAGTCAGAGATATCAGTTAATTTGATAAGATCTGTTATCTTAACAGAAACCCTGTGTTGATTGGCATAAATTAAATCTGCCTTTTTAATTCTGCATTAAGACTCTCAGCCATTCCAGTATATTGTTTGTGTCAGTGACGGATGGCCAGACCATCATTTTCTGCAGGTCACTTTGTTTATTCCTTAAAAACCTGTTCCAAAGAGGAGCTGTTTTCCAGTCCTCTGGAAGGAGATGCTCAGGACTTGCCCTCCCAGGAGCTGTTTTGCCAGCTCTGAGTGTTTAGATAGAAGTTATTTGGCTCAGCCAATTAAAAAACATCTAATTTTTATGGCTGCTGTTTAATATCCTCTATTTCTCTTGGGCTGGAGAGGATTTCCTCACCCCTGTACAATGGAAAGACATCTGGATCCCTTCAGGAGCTGGAGCAGGGATAGCTCCTGAATGCTCCTGACTTCTCACTGCTGTTCTTACTGGATCCAGAGAAATAACACAATTGTTAGGCTGAGGATTTGGCATTTCTTTCTTCACTGGCAAGGATACAGCTTGGAAAGGCTCCAGGGTACCCCAAAGCACGGATTATTTGCCTGGTGGGAATTAAAACTGTTAATTACCACCTCATCTGCAGAGTCCCAGCTCCACCATCACCTTCTTGCCCAGTGGCATTTCCTGGGCTGAAGGTGCTGTTTTGGGTCTAATTTGTGTATTTATTTATTTCCTGAGTGTATAATGCTCCCGTGATCCTTGAAGATCCTGGCAGTCTGGAGCCCTTTCCAGCTGGCAGGTGGGAGGGGTTTAATCCCCTAGCAAACCCAGTCCAATAAAGCAGAAAGCCACGTTAGCTTTAAGCCCAGGAATGTCCTGCTGGCACTTCAGGATAAGCTGGTGCTTGAACAAGTGCCTGGGCTGAGATCCTTGCTCAGAGCACTGAGCCCCTCTGGAAGCTCATTTCCCCACTGCCTCGCAAGGGATCTTTGCTCCTGGCAGGAATTCCCATCTCTTTCCTCCGCTGGATTTTAGCATCCTTGTAGCATCATTCCTACACCCCTACGTTCACATCGTCCCTGCAGATGCATCCTCAGCATCCCCATATCATCATCCCTGCATCCTCATTATCCCTGCAACTTCATCTCTGAAATTTCATCATCTCTGCAACTTCATCAGAGCTGCATCTTCATCCCTACATCCTCATCATCCCTGCAAATACATCCTCTTCATCCCTGCATCCTCATTATCCCTGCAACTTCATCTCTGCAATTCCATCATCCCTGCAACTTCATCAGAGCTGCATCTTCATCCCTGCATCCTCATCATCCCTGCAACTTCATCCCTGCATCCTCATTATCCCAACTTCATCCCTGCAACTTCATCTGCAATTTCATCATAGCTGCACCATCATTCTCCCTGCAGCCTTATCATCCCTGCGACATCATCAGCCCTGCACCATCATTATCCCTGCATCCCCATTATCCCTGCAACATCCTCCCTGCATCCTCATCAGCCCTGCATCCTCGTTATCCCTGCAACTTCATTCCCACATCCTCATTATTGCTGCAACTTCATCCCTGCAACGTCTCCATCCCTCCATCCTGATCCCTGCAGCATCCATCCCTCCTCATCACATGGATCCATCCTGCCTCTCCCTTTGGGGAAAACAGGCTGATTTTTGGGGCTGAGCTGGGAGCAGGCAGGTCCTGTGCCTTAGGCTGGGCTCTGGGCTGTGACTGCAGCTCCTCCCAGCCTTTCCCTCATCCCCAGCTGCTAATGAAGCACCCGGCTCAGACGGAGTGCTCAGGGCAGCTGGGATGCTCCAGTTGCCATGGTGTGAAGTAAAGGCAGAACACGGATTTTTTGGAAGATGAGAGGGACAAAAGCAGTTGCATGAAATTTCTAGAAACTTCAGTGTCTCAAAGACAGAGCAGAGCATCTCCCTGTATTAAAATAGGAGTCAGTCCTTGGGGTGTGGAGTTATGGATGCAGTTCTGGCACTGCATAAATTGGGGGGAATTTTTGGGCCCTTTGCTGGACACCCCCATCCCCACATCAAAATGGGGATTGGGGTTTGTGCTCCTGTGGGAGCAGCTCCACAGTCCAGGCTCTGGGATCAGCCTTGGCTCCTGGCATTACCTGGACTGCATTTATAAAATCAACCAGTTGCTCAATATCTCATAAATTACATCAGGTCAGAACAAACACAGCTTGATTAAGACAAAAACATGAGGAAAACCCACTTGGCACTAATTACTGTGGGTTTGGAACTTGCCATTAATGTGAGGTAACAGTTAACAACAAGAATATATTTAATGAATCTTTTTCCTATCTTTAGCTCACTTTAGACTGTGTGGCATCTAGTCCATTAAAGAATTTTAATTAAAAAATTTTCATTTTTCATTTGTGGGAAAAGGAGTTGGGAATTTGCCAGGGGGGACCAATGTGCAACTTCCACTTTACTTGAAAAAAAGGAACCTGTTTTTGTTTTCCAAATCAAGCTGTGCATAAAAGTGGTTCTTTGCTTTGCCCAACAGATCACAGAAGAAGTTTTGAAATGAAGACCTTCAGGACTGTGTTGAGAAATGAAACATCTCCAAGGAAAGGACAAACATCCCAAACATCTCCAAAACGGTGACCAACGCTGCCATGGGCCTGACTGACGGAGGGCCTGTCCTCCCCAGCTAAACCCAGTCCATATTTCATATATTTACTTATATATGGAATATTCCCCACGTTATCTGTGTTTTCTAACAAGTGCATTATGTAAAAGGGAACATCTTTGGAGCCAGATTATCTTCAACTCATGTGCAATATAACGAGACTGAGCAAAGCCAGGAAAAAGGAGGAGGAGAGGTGGAAGTCACTTGGACATTATTTCAGTTTTTTTTAATATTATTTTTAAAAAAAAATCTCTTGAAAGATGAAGCAGCCAGAAAGGATATGTTAAACAGAGCTGCTAAAACTCAGTCCAAGTGTTTTGCTTGGGGTGGGAGGGAGTGGGGGGAAATTCAGTTGCTGTCACTGTTCCCTGGTGAAGGCCACGGGCTGTTCTCAGCTCTTCGAGAATCATTCCTGTTCCATTTTTCTCACTTTCCTGGAAATGCCCTTTATAAGTAGCTCTGTGCTGTACCAAAGGCTGTGATTTACTTTAAGTCCTTATTTAGAAAGAAACATCTCTGCTGGTGCTGAGGAAAATGGTGTCGAACAGTTGTGCCTTCCTATCAGGATCACTCCATGAAAAAATAAGGACAAATTGAATTTCCAGGGTAGAAAAGGTCTAAACCCCCAATTCTTGGCTGACCATGCTCCTGCTTCATTTCATGAGAGCCTCTCTGCCCTTGTCTGCACTTCCACAGTTCCCCAGTCTTGTGGGAATATTACAGTGTTGTCTTGCCAATTCTGTAATAATCGGGAATTCCATCCCTCCTTTGCCCGTTGCTGTTTCATTTTGCACATTGAGGGTTTTGGTGGCAGGTTTAGAGCTGTGGGTTGCTCCTCCTGGGCTGGGAAGCTCTTAAAGCTGGGCTTTCTATAACCTCACTGTGTCTCCTAGGAGTGCACGGATCAATATGATCCTGGTGCCATGAGATAAATGGTCTGCAAAGGGATAAATGGTCTGCAAAGGGATAAATGCAAATGGCAAAGGGGTTGATGGTCTCTCCTGCTTCTGGCTCCCCCTTTTCCCTCTCCCCAGCCTCATCCACCTGCTCATGCTGCCTCCATCCCAGCTTGGAGACCGAAACCCTCCCAGCACAGCCTCTGTCAGAGGAGCAGAGTGAAACTTGGAACAGCGTTGGATTTAAGGGTGAAAATAATGTTGGAGGGGCTCAGATAAGCACAGGAACCTCTTTGTCTGCATTGCAATAATTCCCTGGGAACGGTTTGGGAATGTTGATTTGGACTGGAGAGAGCCAAGTGAGCTGGAGCTTCCTGTGAAGCAGAGGCTGCACAAGGGGAGGTAACAGGAACCAAAATGGTTGTGTGTGAAACAGACCCTTGAGCTGATGCTGCTGATTGTCTCTGGTGTCCAAGAACAAGCCTTGAGGTCCCCACCATGTACCTGGAAGGTGGAGCAAGGACCACTCTTCCAGAGGGAAGCACCAAAACCTGGATCCTTACCCCCTTTTTACCTGCATTCAACACGGAACATCCACAGGAGACACACGTGGGGTGCCTCAAGACATAGCCCCAGTGAGGATGAGCTGAAACCAACCCCTGGAAGGCTCAGAAACAGGAAAACTGGAATATTCGAGGCAAAGCAGCCAACTGTCTGCACCACGTTTGTCTTGCAAAAGAGCTTTGAAGATGAACGAGAACCCTGCACATATAAATGTCAGCTGAAATTCGGGTCGAGAAATTCCCTTAACGCTGGGGAACGATGTGATTCTTACAAGGAACGCGCCGGCTTTCGTGAGGTCGCTTTTATTTGGATTGTTTTTGAAACATGGATAATTTCTTGGCTGGAATTCCTCCTCCTGCCATGGCAGGTGCACCACTGGTGGTGGAGACCTTCAGAAGGGCTTGGGGGACCCAAACACAGAAGTCTCCGGGGCTCTGCACAGGTGCAGGTTGGGCAGAACGGGCTGAGAGGGCGAAAAGAAGCAAAAGTGTGAAAGCCAGCAGTTTTAGCCAATTTAATCAGTTGGAGAACGAAGAGCAAATATGGATCTGGCTCTCAGTAGGACGTTGCTCTTCTTGCATTTATTCCCAGCACGGAAGAAACCCCGTGGCCACTGAAGCCGTGGGTAAATGGAGGAGACAGGGCTGGTGCTGCCGGCACCCGGATTTACCACGGCTGGAGCAGCGCGAGGTGCGAGGGACATTGGGATCGGGGACCAGGATTGCTGGAGGAGCACAGGGAGCAGGTCCCCGAGCCCGTGGAGATGAGCAGGGGGTGCCAAGGCTCGACAGGGATGCGGAGGTGAAACAACCCGCGGGGTGAAATCAATGCGGTGCGAAAGCCTCCCGCACAAATTAGAGCTAATTAGAGCAGTGGTTCTCATTAGCTCGCTTTGGCCGTGCCCTGCCCGGAGGCCAGCCCGTGCTGGGAGAGGGGAGAGGGAGCTTCTCCACGGGATTTTCCAGCGGATCGCTCCTGCTGCAGATCCCCGCGGCCGGGGCGCTCCGAGCAGGGAGCGCAGCGCTTGTGCCGGGCACAGCCAAACGCGCTCCGGTGTCCCTGACAGAGCAGCTGGGTCCCCTCCCCTGCCTCTCTCACCCCAGCACTCAAATGAGTTTTTGCTCGAACCATAAAATCTCAGAGACCTTAAAGAACCCCTTTAAAAGGAGCCGGCCAAGTGGCCGGTGCTTGGGGCGAGGGCTGAGCCGGTTCCATCGCGGGGAGCCCCCGAGGGCTCTTCCCCAGTGCCCTGGAGGGAGCTGCTGGCAGGCTGGGGGAGATGGAGCTGGCCTTTTTTTGGGACATCTCACCTCCCAAACCCTTAAGGAGCTGCAAAACACATTTGTTTGCAGCCTCCCTGCAGCGTGACAGGTTCGCAGTGTGCTCTTGAGCCTGCAAAGGAGACCGAGCAAAGCTTTAGCAGCTCTGAAGTAGCGAGAGACTGGCCCCAAAGCCACTTTTCCACCGCGTTGATGGGTTTGGGCTGCAAACAGCCAAAGCCTGCGTGAAAGGAGGGAGGCCCCAGGCTGCCCACACAGGTAAGGGCGCATTAACAGGAGGAGAATTGATTTTCTGGATTGCAGCACAGACCTGGATCTTGGGAAACCCTGGTCCCAAAGGTGTTATATTTAGTTTCTTTTGGAACATGATCTAGTAGCCCTTAAAATGAGGGATAGAATGTATCAGTACTAAAGTTATTTTTATTTTTCACCGGTGTTACAGAGAGCTTTTTTATGGTGTGTGTGTAACATAATTATACCTCATCTGTTTTCAGTAGCCACTTGTTACAGCATCTCTCTGTTAGGGCTCAAAATTGTATTTTGATTATTAAACTGGTGGGAAAAACCTTATCCCTTCACCTGGCTGGGTCGGTGGGTCCCTCCTGGCCACCTCACACTGATGACAATCTTGCCAAATGCCACCTCTCCTCGGTGTTGTACATTCTGGCGCTGACCACGTCGCTCCGTGCTCTTGGGTTCCTTGTGCTTGGTCGCTGAGCCAGCTGGGTGTTAATGTGCTTTTCCACAATAATTGGGAGTTTGATAGTCTTTAACTGTCAGTCCGGTGTATTAATGTGTGTTGTCACCGCTCTGAGCCCAGCCTCGTGTGTGTTGCAGATAACCATCGTGCCGGGACAGCCGTGGCAGGGCTGCGTTTGGCAAGGGAAGGCAAATTAAAAATGTATCCAGCCGATTAAAAAAAACAAAAAAAAGGGAGCGATTTAATGATGGCTGACATCAAGAGAAGATCCAAAAAATAGCGTGCTTTGATTCCCATAATCATCCCAAGGCAGGCTGCTCATCTTTATTCATAGCCCTTCAAAGCTGTGCTCCGAGACGCCGGAGCAGCTCGGAGCTGTCGTGCTCAGACCGAGCTCTTTAGACTCTGAACACGTCAACATCTCTGCTCTGTGCCCAGCCCAGTGCTGTGCACCAACCCCTTTTAATTTCTGGGTGCAATTAAAGTGATGAGAGCTCTGCTGTTGGCTCCGTGCTGGCGGAGAGGCAGCAACAGCAGATCTGGGGAGCCGGGCTGGTGTGGGGTCACGTAAAGCCGCTGCTTTTAATGACGTGTTTTAAGCTGTTTTAAGAAGGCAGCAAAATTAGAAAGCAAAAGGTCTCCAAAAGTGTTTCAGGGCACTAAGGAAGGCTCAGGGGACACAGCACAGGGACAGGGCTTAGCAGTGAGGGGACGCTGGGAAGCTGCTCTGCCCTGCTGGATCTGGGAAAAAGTCAGGATTTGGTGAGGCCCTGGCACAGGTGCCAGAGTGGCTGTGGCTGCCCCTGGATCCCTGGCAGTGCCCAAGGATGGAGTTTGGAGTAGCCTGGGATAGTGGAAGGTGTCCCTGCCCATGGAAATAGGATGAACTGTCCCTTCCAACCCAAACCGTTGTGGCATTTTATTAATTTGTGATTCTGTAATTCCTGCAGTCCCATCCCAGCCTCCAGCATCTTTCCACAGGTAAACTCCTGCAGGATTGACATCTCAGAAACCAGCCTTGAGCATGCTGGAGGCTTCATTACCTCACACACTTGGGTGTTTTCTGAGCCAGGTGTTCAAATGCTGTTATTGCTACCGAATCCTTTTAAAATTAAGGAATTTCTGAGATAGAGTTTTTCTTCCCTGAGTGCTCCCCACTCTGCTGCATTGCACAAATCCAGCTGAAAGTCTGTCTCTCAACCTGAGATTAAAGCCAAGTACCAGCTCTGGGTGAATTAAATTGCACATTCTAATCCCTATACTTTCTGCCAGCCTATGATACAGGTAAATCATGTTTCTTTTTCCCATTTTTTATGCTTGGTCCATAATGATGTCACCAGTGCACCTGTAAAGGGAGTGGTCTGGGATGGTTCTGACTGCTGCTGTCCGTAACACATCTCTGACCATTGCAAGGCCAGGCACTGCTGCTGGGTTTTAAATGCCTCATTCCCATTCCAGAGGATGATTTCAGAGTAGGACAATTTGTCTGGCAGCACATGGGTCTTGGACAGAGCTGGAATTGTGAGTCAAAAAGTATTAAGTGGAAATGTAGTCAGGAAGTGCCTGAAATATTGGAATTTTTATGCAAAACCGTGTTGGCTGCCACATCCCTGGTGCTGCCATTGGTGCACTGGAATTAGTCTTGGTTATCCCAAGTGCTCAGGTCTTGCAGGAAAATCATCCTCACTGCTGGAGGTCAGGGATTCCATGGCTGAATCTGGCACCTTGCAAGGAGGACAGGCTCTTAATTCATCATCTGAGACCCCAATACATGGCAAGAAGGAGGTTTTGCATCGTCCTCCAGCACAGGAGCAGCTCGTGTTTCTTAATTTCCCATCCTTTACTATGCAACTGATTTTCATGGAATCTTCCCAGGATGGAGATGGCTGGATATAGTTTTGACTTTGCTTTCCTTCCTTCACACATGCAAGTGGGTAATGCAGAAATGTTTCCATGACTGTCTCACTTGGGCCATGCACTGGGTCTATGAACAGTGAAATACTGGGAAATTCTGTGTATCCAACTGGAAATCTGAACTGGAATTCTGGCTAATCAGCTGCCACTGGTGTGATGCAATTTTGGACTGGAGATGTTAAATGCAGTCTTGTTACTCTGAGTTCATTTTAAATTCTGGTTTTGCCAGTGAGCTGTGTTGCAACTGTTTAAAACTTGTTGTTTTTTTTTTTATACCAGTCTGATGCTAAAACCAGCTGCTGCAACCCCTTGTCCTGGTGATTCCACCATGGTGTGGGCCTTGTGTTCTGTTCCTGGTTAAAAAAAGTGATCTTTTTTTTCAGTTGTGTGATTTTTTTACCTGATGTTGAATTTATTTTTTTAATTTTATTTTTTTCTCATCAGAACTTGAAACTGTTCTTTCATATGCAAAGTTCAATAAAACGGCTGAACCGCAGCGTGTGGTGTTTGATACTGAAGTGGGTGAGGAGGAGATGCTGGGATGGAAGGGGTGGTGTGAGGGTGAGGCTTGAGGAGTGTTCTCTAATGTGAACTCATTTTTCAGGATTAAATAATCTGAAATTTAATGCCGTTCACAGGAGTCAGATTTAGCCTGCCAGAGAAATGAAATCCTGGGGTAAAATCTGCACATTTCCAGCATCCCAGCCAGCCACCTGGACTGAGGAAACTCCAGACAAACCTTTAGAATCGTGATGATGTGTCACAAGAAGGATGTCACTGGGCACACGCATCAGGAGGAGGGGTTTGACCCACCTGCTCTAACCACAGGTGGAAACCCTGCAAAAGGAGCTCAGAAGTTCATTTGAAAACCTTGTTCTTGGCTCCAAAGCACATCTGTGAGCTTCACCCAAAAGTGAACGTGGCCAAAGAGTGTCAAAGTTTTGGTTTAGGTTTTTGGTTGCCTTAAAAATACTGAAATAGTTTCTCCTGTGTTGCCCAGGGAAGCTGTGACTGCCCCATCCCTGGGAGAACCCAAGGGCAGGGTGGAGAGATCTGGGCTGGTGGAAGGTGGTTTCAACCATCGGACAGCCCAAACCATGACCAGCTTTAAGGTTTCTCCCCACCCAAACCATTCCAAGATTCCATGCCTTGATGATTCCATGATAAAATGACCTGAGCTGTGCATACAAGTGCTGCTGTTCTCTGTCCCAGGGCCCAGGCTGCTGCAAGGGGATTTTATTTTAGTGTCACTGAGCCAGGAGCATGGACTATTATCCCAACTGACTTGGTTATTTTTGCAAATCCCAGTTCTGGGACTGAAATCCAATAGGAAATCCTGCAAGAGGCTTCAGGTGCTGAGCTGGGGGCTCAGGACTGGGAGCAAAGCAGCAGCCATGAGTGCCCACAGTCACCCTGGACAGCATCACACCAGGGGAATTCAGCAGCCATGGAGAACCTCAAATTCCTGAACTTTACAGAACATCTTGATCTATCTTGAGCCTCAGGAATTGGGATGGGGCAAAGAAGTTCCTAGAAAACAGTGCTGGACCTGATCTGGTGTTTTCACCTCTTCCTGCTCTCGAGGTTTGCTGTGGCCACCAGCTCTGCTGGGGGAAGATGATTCATGGTGAGCAAGGCTCCAGCTCAGAAACCCCCAAATCCCCTCCGTGGGGCTGTGCTGGATGGTACCACAGTAACTCCTGGCTCAGGGCACATTTTGGGCTGGTTCAGGGGCTCTCTGAGGTGGGTTTTAGCAGCTCTTGCTACTTCATCCTCTGCTGTGACCTTGATCTCTGTATCAGCTCCCCAAAGTGATGGCTCCAGCTGCTGGTTTTGGTTCCCTGGGGGGTTCTTGGACATCCAGGAAAAACAGGATGTGGCAAACTCTGAGGTGCAGAGGGGGCACAAATGGCACCAGCCACAACCAGGCCCAGCTAGGAAGGACAGGCCTGGCACCCAGGGCTATACCCAGACCCAGCCCAGGAGGAGCCTTGGCCTGAGGCTCTCTCCAGCCCCTGTGGCTGTGCAGGGTTTCCAGCCTGTCCTGGGGTGGTCAGTGCCTGCAGGAGCTGCAGAGGGACAGCGCTGGTCAGGGCCAGAGCTGGGCTGCATTTGCCAGATCTTAGAGGGAGGAGCTGAGGAGGAATTGAGGCTGGTGGGTTCCAGGGTGGGTTTCCTGCTGCATGTCCAGAGTGCTGCTGCTGCAGTCCCACAGTGCTGGATGCTCAGAGCCACCCCCAGAGCGAGCCCTGGTGCTGCCGGGGTTCCTCATGGATAAATTCAGCTTTAATGAGGCTCAGGAGGAACCTGGCTGTGAACAGAGTGGTTTCTGCTGCCTTTTAGCTCCTGCTTTGCTCTACCTGAGTGTAGGCATCCCCTGGGAGGGCTGGTGGCTGTGGCAGCTCCAGCAGCGCGTCCCTGCACAGCGACGGAGCTGCGCTGTAAATCCTTCCCTCGCTGCCTCGAAATTTCCTGCCTGGGAATTTCCCTGGGAGCCATTTGCTCCCTGCATTATGGAGAAATATCGATTCATCATTCCCTGCTCAGCACCTCAGCACCGTGCAGGATTTTAATGACCTGTGTCCTGTCCCTCTTTCCAAGGCAGAGCATCCGGATCTTCCAACTGTGACTTTTCCAGGATGCTGCAGAGGGGTTCTTCCAGCTTGGAGTCAGACTGCCACAGGTATTTCCCTGTAGGAAACCTCAAACCATTCCTTGCTAAGGAGCTCTTGTCCTGGATACTTCACTTCCTATCTTTGGAGTGGATGGTGATATCCAAAGGATCTTCCTTTGTATCCCAGCCAGGCCTGGCATCCTTCCACAAGGGGTATTTGTCCATCCCTCTGCTCTCATATTTATCCATGGGAATGCTAAGGTTATAATTTCCCCTATGGAATTCTCCTTTACTCAACAGCACCTCATCCAGACCATTTGTTATTATTCAGTTTATTGATAGATTCTTGATTTTGTCCTCCCCGTGCTGCATTTCCAGCCCCTCACTTTACCACGCTTGTCCACTGGCACTCCCGATCCCAAGGATTTGGGTGGTGTTTCTGCCCTGTCAGTATTTGGGAAGGGTGGAAGAGACTTTATTTCCTGCTCTGTCAGGTGTTAGAGTCACATCTTGGTTTATCCTGACGGCAGGAAAGGAAATATTCCTCTGGCATCCCAGGGTTGTGGAATCACAGAGGGTGCTACGGGGATATTCCACAGAGCGAATGGATTTTGGATGCTCCCAGGACCTTCCCTCACACATGAGCACTTTTTAATATACCAATATTCCACAGCCCCACAGGGCTCAACCACAGAGAGCCCTCAGGATCTGGATCTGAGCTGCTCTTGCCCAGGCCAAGTCACGGGGGCGGTTCCACGGCTCCCAGGGGTGCCCGGGGGTGCCTGGTGGGTGCTGCTTGTCTGGGAAAACGTGAGCTGGAAGCAGAGTGTGGGGAGGGGGAGAAGGGGAAGCCGTGGCTAAAAATAGCTATTTTTGAAAGAAAGGGATGAAAACCTCTTTGAAGAAATGAGGGGAGAGGGGGAGTGTTTCCATGGAAACGGGGAAGTCTGTCTCTTCCCAAAAGAGGGGGTGGGAGATGAAGAAATAGTAAATACAGCAGAGGAATGACGGGGAAGAGGACACTGCCTGCCAGTGCCATTCCCCATGGATCCATCCCAGTGCCATTCCCCATGGATCCATCCCAGTGCCATTCCCCATGGATCCATCCCAGTGCCATTCCCCATGGATCCATCCCAGTGCCATTCCCCATGGATCCATCCCAGTGCCATTCCCCATGGATCCCAGTGCCATTCCCCATGGATCCCAGTGCCATTCCCCATGGATCCCAGTGCCATTCCCCATGGATCCCAGTGCCATTCCCCATGGATCCATCCCAGTGCCATTCCCCATGGATCCCAGTGCCATTCCCCATGGATCCATCCCAGTGCCATTCCCCATGGATCCCAGTGCCATTCCCCATGGATCCATCCCAGTGCCATTCCCCATGGATCCATCCCAGTGCCATTCCCCATGGATCCATCCCAGTGCCATTCCCCATGGATCCCAGTGCCATTCCCCATGGATCCATCCCAGTGCCATTCCCCATGGATCCCAGTGCCATTCCCCATGGATCCATCCCAGTGCCATTCCCCATGGATCCATCCCAGTGCCATTCCCCATGGATCCCAGTGCCATTCCCCATGGATCCATCCCAGTGCCATTCCCCATGGATCCCAGTGCCATTCCCCATGGATCCATCCCAGTGCCATTCCCCATGGATCCCAGTGCCATTCCCCATGGATCCATCCCAGTGCCATTCCCCATGGATCCCAGTGCCATTCCCCATGGATCCATCCCAGTGCCATTCCCCATGGATCCCAGTGCCATTCCCCATGGATCCATCCCAGTGCCATTCCCCATGGATCCCAGTGCCATTCCCCATGGATCCCAGTGCCATTCCCCATGGATCCATCCCAGTGCCATTCCCCATGGATCCATCCCAGTGCCATTCCCCATGGATCCATCCCAGTGCCATTCCCCATGGATCCCAGTGCCATTCCCCATGGATCCATCCCAGTGCCATTCCCCATGGATCCATCCCAGTGCCATTCCCCATGGATCCCAGTGCCATTCCCCATGGATCCATCCCAGTGCCATTCCCCATGGATCCATCCCAGTGCCATTCCCCATGGATCCCAGTGCCATTCCCCATGGATCCATCCCAGTGCCATTCCCCATGGATCCATCCCAGTGCCATTCCCCATGGATCCATCCCAGTGCCATTCCCCATGGATCCCAGTGCCATTCCCCATGGATCCATCCCAGTGCCATTCCCCATGGATCCATCCCAGTGCCATTCCCCATGGATCCCAGTGCCATTCCCCATGGATCCATCCCAGTGCCATTCCCCATGGATCCCAGTGCCATTCCCCATGGATCCATCCCAGTGCCATTCCCCATGGATCCATCCCAGTGCCATTCCCCATGGATCCCAGTGCCATTCCCCATGGATCCATCCCAGTGCCATTCCCCATGGATCCCAGTGCCATTCCCCATGGATCCATCCCAGTGCCATTCCCCATGGATCCATCCCAGTGCCATTCCCCATGGATCCATCCCAGTGCCATTCCCCATGGATCCCAGTGCCATTCCCCATGGATTCTTGGCAGGGCTCTCTGGGTCCTGCTGGGATCAGACAGGGTTCTGGCACTGCCTGCCCACACAGCCTTGGAAGTGTCACTTGGCATCCTCCCTGTGCCACCTGCAGCCCTGGATCTGTCACCTGCCCAGGTGACCCAGAGCTGCTGGGGACACCTTCCCCGGGCCAGGTCAGAGTCACCACGATGGGGGCACCTCCAGCTGCTCCTGGCAGCTCAGCAGTGACAATAAATAATGAGTGTCCTCCAAATGCTTCGGAAATGCACATCAAACCTTGGCTTCTTTCTTCCAGGAATTTTCCACCGTGACACGGCCGATTCCAGGGGAGGCTGCAGGGAAGGGAGCTCTGCTGGGCAGCAGAGATATGGGGGGGGCTTGGTCCCAGGGTGAGGGCAGCTGGGGGCTTCTGGAGAGATTGAAGCCAGGCAGAGTGGGCTGGCCTGGCCTGGAATTTGGCACAGCTCCCAAACTGGCACCATCCACAATTTGGCCGGGTGTGGCTCAGAGTTTGGCGCAGCTCGTGGTTTGGCACAGCTCAGAATCTGGCACAGGCCAGGTTTGGCAGAACCCAGGATTTTAACTAAAAGTGGTTGATTTAAATTTGATACAAGGAAGAAATTCCTCCCTGTGAGGGTGGGAGGCCCTGGCTCAGGCTGCCCAGAGCAGCTGTGGCTGTCCCAGCCCTGGCGGTGCCCGAGGCCAGGTTGGATAAGGCTGCTTGGAGCACCCTGGAACAGTGGAAGGTGTCCCTGCCATGGCAGTGATGAGTTTTGAGCTCCCTCCCAACCCAAACCATTCTGTGATTCCATGATTTGGCACCATCTGGCACAGCCATGGGGCTGGCACATCCTGTGACAGCCCAGGACTTTGCCCAGCTCTGTGGCCATTCCACACAGGGCATCTGATGCTGCCTCGGTGACACCCTGCCCACAGTGCCACAACAGTGCCACGTGCCCAGGCCGTGGGGAAGGCATTCCCAGCCCGAGCCCTTGGCTGCTCCTCCCTGCAGCAGCTCTGTGTGGGAGGAAGAGAAGAGGGAAATCATCCTCTCAAACCACTTTTCCTCCTGCCTTGTTTGCAGTCCTGTGACTGCCTGGGGAGGGATGAAAGTTTGGGGTGATGGGAACATCTCACCCCACTCTGTGGCTCAGATCTGACCTTCAGCAGCTCTTGGCCTCCTCCCAGCACCACCAGACACTCAGGCTGAGACCCACAGGCTCTAAAAGAAGCATCTGCAGGGCTGCTTATCCCATCTGTGCTGTGAGGGAGATGTTCCCACCCTGGCCAGCTCCTGCACGGGGAGCCAGCCCCAGAGCTGATGGCTGGGGGGAGTTGTGTCCCACCAGGGCAGTGCAGAGGGGACCTCGAGGTCACCAACAGCTCCCCTCAGGCAAAGCAAATCTGTCTGCAGACACTGTTCATCTCCAGACGAGGTTTTGGCCATTTCCAGCAGTCTCATCTCCCCTGCAGGTTTCTTCCATCTCCCCTTAGTTTTCTCTTCCCTGATCTCAACAACCAGAAGGTTTCAACTTCTGGCCCCATTTCCCTGTTTCTTAGTGAGCACCAGTCCCTGGAGTGAGAGAAAAGCTCCCTGGAACTGGAGGAAAAGGGATGTTCCTTCGGGAGATGGGCGTGGGCTGGTCCAGACCTGAGCAAGAAGAAATCAAGATATTCATCAGCTCCTCTTGGTGTGCCACAGCCAGCCCTGGCTTGGCAGGTGTTTAATTGGCATCATGGTAAATGTTTGGGCAAATTTGGAGCCTTGAAGCCTCTCTGTTCTTGGTCCCTTTGGAACAGGAGGACTGGGAGGACAGAGGAACGTGCCTGGGTCCCCTTGGTGAGGAGGTGCTGGCCCAGACCAGCTCAGATGACACCTGCAATGAAGCCCCAGCCCCAGGGAAGCTGGGGGCTCTCTCAGGGTGCTGTGCAGGCCTGTGAGCCCTGGCTCCTTCCAGAGCTGGAAATCCTCGTCCCTGGTTGGAATGAGACTTCTGACTCCTTTTCCTTTCCTGAATTTGTGAAACCAAGAGGCTTTGAGAGCCTTTTAGCCAGGGTGGCAGGAGCAGCCCAGGTGGGAGACACTGTCCAGGCCCAGCACCCGCCCCAAGCCATCCCAGGCCCGTCAGGGGTAGCCTGGCAGGAAATATTCACACTCCAGGGACCAGGAAATATTCACACTCCAGGAGAACCACAGAGGACCCAGGAGGATCTCCCAGGGACCAAGAGATCTCTTCAGAAGCCAGGATTTCAGAAACCAGGAGGTTCCCCCAGGGTTTAGGAGTTGTCCCAGGATCCAGGGGATTCTTCTGTGGTCCAGGAGATTCTCTCAGGGACAAGGAACCCTGCCCAGCATCCCTTTTTTCTCTGTTCCTCCTTTCCCACATCACTCCAGGCAAGGCCCTGGTCCTTCCCCCATCTCCCAGGATGGGGGAAGCCGCTCTGACCTATCTCACCACGGTATTTTGGGATCCACCAGCAGCACCTGCCACAGCAGAGCGGAGCCAGCTCTGTGGGTCCGTGTCACCCTGCTCCCGGGCTCTGTTCATTTTTAGATGTCTCCTGGCATCCCCTCCTCTTGCCAGCACCCGCCGAGGAGGGGTGAGGAGGTGCTGAGGGTCCAGGAGTTCCATGCTCTGACGTCAGCAGCGGGTGGGAGGTCGGATGCTTTCCCTGGAGGGTGAATCACAGTCCTGGGAACTCGCTTACAGCTTTCACAGCTCCCAAAATGACACAAGGCCCAGTTATGTCAACACCTTCAGCTGGAAAACCGTGGCTCAGATGGAGATGGGGCTCAGTGCTCTGCCCTGTCCAATCCCTCTGCTGGGCTTGGTCCAGCTTGGAGCCCTTTCCCAGAATGGCTGCTGGCATTTGCTCCAGCCCTCAGAGTCCCTCCGGCATTGCAGGAGGTGGGACAGGGTCCTCAGGAGGGACAGCACAGAGAGCTGCCAGTCTGAGGCTGTGCAAGAGGTGTGAAGGTGGTGGCACAGGCTCTGTCCTCTTTGGAGAGCTTGTCCCACCCCTTCCTGGCAATGCATCTGCCCACCCTGGGTGCCCTAAGCAAGGGCTGGCTGTGGCCCGGGCTTTCCAATAACCCTGAGACTTGGATTCAGCTGTTCTGGACAAGGCCAGGCCTGGGGATAACCCTGTCCTGTGGCTTTCATCCCTCCCCCACAGCACCTCTTCCTGACACATCTCTCAGACCCACTGCCAGCACCATACTGGTGGAAACAGGGGGGAGAAGCACATTTTTTTATTATTTGTATGGCTGTCTGCAAACCCACAATCAGAGGGTCAGAACAGCCTGTGGGGGCATCCCTGGGAATAAAAGGAGACATCCTGGACACAGGATGGCCGGGTTCCTGGAACATCTTCCCACCAAATGCTTTTCCCAGCACCACACACTCAGGCAGGGTAAGAATTCCAGTTTGGGTGTCTATAAAATCCATTGAGATAAGAGAAATAATTCAGGAGGAAATTATTATTTAATAATAATACTGAGCAAAGGCGTCATCTTGTTAAATCCTTGTGAAACAGCCAAGTGGGTGCAGAGCTCAGCTCGTGTGGTTCTCTGAAAGGCTGGGATCCGTCTGGAGCTGTCAGCGTGGCTGAGGGAGGCGAGCGCAGACACACAGACGATAATAATAGCTCACAATTAGGATAGTAAATCAGGAGAGAGCGTCACTCAATTCAGAGAAATTCCCCTGATTTGCTGGAGACGGGAGTTTGGCTCTTTGTGCGGAGCTGGTGCTGTTTGGGTGACAAATCCCCCTGGTTTTGCAGAACCCTCGCAAGGCGGCAGCAGCAGGAGCGCGTTGGAAATTCAGCTCCACTTGAATTCTTCCATCCCCAGCCTCAGTTTCTACGTATTGCATAAGGAGCAGCCTCAGGCAAATAATTTTCTGCATTCAACCCACCCTGCCATGGCAGATCCACCTCCAGAAAAGGCTAAAATAGTGCAACTCACATGAAAAACCCTCGGCCAGAGCAGCCTCCTGCCCAGCTGGATGCGTGCAGGAAGGAAACCCATAGTGCAAGGGCTGGTTGTGAAGGAATCCCAGTTTTCCTCGGGGTTAGACATTAATTTTCAGTATTGGGATCTGGCTGGGCCTTGGGAAAATACAATTTTTGTTTCAAGGTGAAGAGGAGTGTTGAGAGGAGCAGCAGGCGGTCACATCCCCCAGTGCTGCACCAGCTCTCTGTCTGTGCCACCTGCTCCAGGCACCTCGGCGAGCTAAAATTCTGTGATTTACCCCTCCATGTCCCCACATCCCCCTGGATGACTGGGCACCACACTGAGCACTGGGTTTCTCAGGTGTTCAGGCTGTTCCAGGAGGGATTGCTGTCAGCATTGGTAGCTCCATGCAAATTTGGCTGCTGTATATGGGAACAGAAATATTTCCCATCGTCTCCTCCAGCACTTGTGCCTTGGGTGCCAGGAGTCTTGTGGGACTTGTTGCTTCCTTGGTGCTCCTTATGGGGCCATGGGGGGATGGCAGAGTGGTCCAGACCTTGTGCCTGAAGGCAGGGGTTGACCCATAGGTCTTTTATGTTGGTGGGAGCTTGGCCATCTCCTTCCTTTGGAATGGGAGAAGCTTCCTCATGAAGGACCTCAGTGAATGCAAAGTGATACAAAATTATCGCTTTTCACATCCTCAGCCCAGCCAAGGGCAGCCCCTGCAAGTCCAATCCTGCCCCATCTCCTTCCCCAGAGCTGCAGGGAGCTGGTGCTTCTCCATCCCCCAGATCTCCCCGAGCAGATCCAGGCTATTACCAGGAACACGGGATGGATCGGAGCCGCATGGCAAAGCAACATTGTGTATCCAGGGATATGATTATTTCCCAGTGGTTGAAATCTAGGTCTCCTGCTCGGGAGGAGGGGTGCGGGGGGGGGGAAGAGGGGGGAAGACGCTCATATTAATCTTATGAATATTCATGGAGAAGCTGAGCTGCCTTCGGAGGTTGACTCCGGGGTACGAGTTTTTGGGGGGCTCTAGGTGAGAGGTGCCGGCAGCGGCGGGAGCAGAGCAGCTGCTTGTGCATTCTCCGCATGCCTGACTGCAGAGCCAAGTGTAAGTTGGTGTCTTTTTCTCTCCCCCCCCACCCCATCCCTGCATCCTTCCCCCTCTTCCCGCTGCTCCCCTGCTCAAACACAGCCTGGCCAGGAGCGGTGCAAAGCGAGGGAGTCGTGCTTTAGTCGCAAACACGACCCCAAATCCTGTGACTCCCGCCTGCAGTGCTCAGTGCGGGCACAGAACAAACTGAGGGGCTTTGGGCAATTCCTCACCTCCTCCATCCCCTTCTTCAGCCCCCAAATTTGCATGAATTAACCCTAAAAATGCTTGAAAGGGGGCGGAGGTTGTTTGCCAGGAAAAGCAAGCTTGGGGAGAAATTAGGAGAAGCTGAGTGCTGGGATGGGTGATGTCAACTGAGATGATGCCGTAACCCTCTCCTCCAAGCACCGAGCATCAGCGCTTGGGTTTGGAGTCGGGGGAAGAAGCCCAGAGCCCATGCCAAATAAAAATCAACTTGTTAAATAAAAAGAAAGTAAATTTCTGGGCTGTTAAAAAAAATCTGGGGTGTTTGGGGAAGGGAGAAAGGGGAGGAGAGAGTTTATGGGCAGGAGGAAAACGGCGTGTTTATAAAAAAATTCAAAAAACATTGAAGGTTGGTTGATCTTTGGTGAGATGGGGGTTTGTGGCTGCCAGATCTTTCCTGCAGCAGCAGGAAGATGGTGTTTGTGGTGTTCTGGCGTGATGCTCGGAGGAGCCAGGGAAGGTCAAATCCAGCTGAACTCCTCGGTGAGTCGCTGGGGAGCGAGTGGTGGGGAGAAAATGCAGGAAAAGGATAAAAACTGGGACAAATGCGACCTCCTCTCCTCTGGGCCTGGCAGAAAAGGGTTAAGAGAAGCGGTTGAATGCTGCAAGCCTCGTCAGGGTTGTACTATTTTTTCTAGTGCATAAGGAGAAGGGAGAGGAGGGTTGCACGGAAAAGGGAAATTTCCAAGAAAAGAGGGATCTGCGGCAATATCTGCACCTCGGGGAATGAAGAGAGGAACCAACAGGCGTAAATGGCCTGGAGATGGCTGAAATCTTTGCCGAGGAGATTGGGACTGCGGGGTTATTTTCCACCTGCCTCCCCTGCCCGGTTCTGTAATCCTGGCTCAAAGTAGACAAGTCGAGTTGGAGCTGAAGAAGGGAGGTTAGAGGGGTTTTTATTTCATTTGGGAGGGGAAAAAAAACCAAAAAACAACAAAAAAAAACAAAAGCAAAAAAATGAGAGGTTGGTTGGCCCTCTCCGGGCTGAGCATCTCCATGGTGCAAGGCAATGCAGGATGATCCAAGGGAGCGCTCGTCGGGAGCAGGGATGCTGAGGACCCGGCACCCACCGGGGACATGAGCCTCAACATCCCCACGAGAAATTTCACCCAACGGAGTCGAATTCCCACGGGGGTGGGTCGGCCGGGGGGTTGGCTCTAGGGAGGATGGGGAGGGTTGGTGCAGGTGGCGTGGGTCCCGCGGCCGGGGCTTGGAGCCATCAGCGGGGGGCTGGTGGCCCTGGCGGGGGCACAGCCAGGGACCGGCGGGGGGTTCGCTCTGCTGGATGAAGCCGGAGCCTCCTGAGTCACCGGGGAAGGCGCGGCGATGGCCGTGGGTGCCGTGCCCGGTGGGTGACACCGACTGCCGGGTGCTGGCGGGGCTGGGAACCCTCCGTGGCTTTGCGGAGCCTCGGCTGCCGGGGGGGCTGCGTCGTTCCCCCCCCGCTCCTCCGCCTGGCACGGGCTCGGCGGGCAGCCGGCCCCGCTGGGCTGAGCAGAGCGCAGGGACACGGGGCTCGGGTTTTTTCCGCCTCGGCGCTGGCGCTCTCGCCCTGCTCTCTCTCGCTCGTGTTGCAGTGCGGCTCGGGCGGGCGGCCGGGGAAAGCGGGTGCCCGGAGCAGCCGGGGCTTTGCGGATGCTCCTTGCGAGCCCCCACGGCTTGCTACCTTCTCGGTGTTTTTTCCAGGCGATGCCACACCTCCCGAGGACACTGGGGACATCGGGTTTTGCTGAGCTTAGCAGCTTTTCACCGTCGTACCGAAGGCATCAGACAGACGCTCATCTGCCCTGAAGTGCATATCTGCAACAGCTCCCGGGAAGACTCTGTCTCTCTGTCTCTCTGTCTCTCTTTCTCTCTCTCTCCAGTCCAAACCATTACAAGACCTGACTTCCAGCATCTGGAAATCTAACCCCTCTTATGTCCCTTCTCCTTTTTCTACGATGACTCACCATTATTTTTAACTTTGAAGAGAGAGGAAATTATGGGGATCTTGGAAGCCTGTATTTCTCTCTAGGATTTCCCCAGGGTCAGATAATCGGTGTTACTAAGAGACACTAAGATTTGGCTTCTCCAGGTAATGTGATTTGTTTTCTGTGTGCCATGGTGGTTTGCAGAGAATGACAGGAGCCGGGACCCCAGCGGTCGAGGAGGGGGACTGCGGTGGTCCGCGGGGCAGCTGGAACCGCCGGCTCCACATTCCGGCAGCCGCAGAGCTTGGCTGCAGGCAGGGAGGGCAGCATGTCACCAGGGAAAGAGGATTGGGAAGGTGTTAAACTTAAAAGCGGAGCTGGAGCTTTCCTGGAGGGTAGATTGCCTGAGATCGTAAGGTTAAATGTTAATTAACCCTTAGCTGCATGCCTGGAAATGAGCTGAGACCGGCACCCCGCGGGGTCCTCTCGCCACTTCAGGGCTGGATGGGGTTATTTTTCTTCCTTCCTTTCTCTTCCCTCCCCCCTCTTTATTTTTTTTTTTAACTGGAATTCTTGTTTTTAGCCAAAAAATAAGCCCTGGTTTAGCAGTGCCAGTTTTTCCATGCTGGTTTTGAACAGGTGCTGGTTCCTCAGGTGTTTTCGGTGTTTCACCTAATGGGTTTAGATGGGAGTTGTTGAACTCTATCCCAAGGAAGGCAAATTAACCCCTCCAGGAAGGGGATAGACGTTCTAGAGAAGGGATCTGCTCTCCTCCCCCCAACTTTATTCCATCTCTCTCTTTCTCAGCAGGGGCGATTTTCTTTCTTCTTCTTCTTTTTTTTTTTTTTTTTTCCTTTTTTTTCCTCTTTTTTTATCTCATCCCTTCGCCTTTTCATGAGACTCTACCAAACCTACGTACCTGTCCTTCTGCAGGATAGTAGCCCTGCCCCGAACCCGATCCCACCACTGGGCACTGGGAAGAGTTTAGCATAAGGATTTCTTTTAAAGCCCAATATGACAGTTGCTACTGGAGATCCTGCAGATGAAGCTGCAGCTCTTCCCGGTCACCCGCAGGACACGTACAACCCTGAGACCGACCATGAGTGCTGTGAGAGGGTGGTCATCAACATCTCGGGGCTGCGCTTCGAGACGCAGCTCAAGACACTTGCCCAGTTTCCAGAGACCTTGCTAGGGGATCCTAAAAAGAGGATGAGGTATTTCGACCCTCTCCGGAACGAGTATTTCTTTGACCGGAACAGACCCAGCTTCGATGCGATTTTGTATTATTACCAGTCCGGGGGGAGGTTGCGGCGGCCGGTTAACGTGCCCTTAGACATCTTCTCCGAAGAGATCCGCTTCTATGAACTGGGGGAAGAAGCCATGGAGATGTTTCGGGAGGATGAAGGCTACATCAAGGAAGAGGAGAGGCCGCTGCCTGAGAATGAGTTTCAGAGACAAGTGTGGTTGCTCTTCGAGTACCCTGAGAGCTCAGGCCCTGCCAGGATTATAGCTATTGTCTCTGTCATGGTGATTTTAATCTCCATCGTCAGCTTTTGCCTGGAAACTTTGCCCATATTTCGGGATGAGAACGAAGACATGCACGGCAGCGGGCTGAGCCATCCCCCCTACTCCAACAGCAGCATGGGGTACCAGCAGTCCACTTCTTTCACAGACCCCTTCTTCATCGTGGAGACACTTTGCATCATCTGGTTCTCCTTTGAGTTCTTGGTGAGGTTTTTCGCCTGCCCCAGCAAGGCTGGTTTTTTTACCAACATCATGAACATTATAGACATCGTAGCCATCATTCCCTATTTCATCACCTTAGGGACGGAGCTGGCTGAGAAGCCAGAGGATGGTCAGCAGGGCCAGCAAGCCATGTCCTTGGCCATCCTTCGAGTCATCCGCTTGGTGCGGGTCTTCAGGATCTTCAAGCTCTCCCGGCACTCCAAGGGGCTGCAGATCCTGGGACAGACTCTCAAGGCCAGCATGCGGGAGCTGGGCCTCTTGATATTTTTTCTCTTCATCGGCGTCATCCTCTTCTCCAGCGCCGTCTACTTTGCCGAGGCCGACGAGAGCGAGTCCCAGTTCCCGAGCATCCCCGATGCCTTCTGGTGGGCTGTGGTTTCCATGACGACTGTTGGCTACGGAGACATGGTCCCCACGACCATCGGGGGGAAAATCGTGGGTTCCTTGTGTGCCATCGCTGGCGTACTAACGATTGCCTTACCTGTGCCCGTCATAGTGTCTAACTTCAATTACTTCTACCACCGGGAGACCGAGGGAGAGGAGCAGGCTCAATATTTGCAAGTAACCAGCTGCCCAAAGATCCCCTCTTCCCCTGACCTAAAGAAAAGCAGAAGTGCCTCTACCATTAGTAAGTCTGATTATATGGAGATTCAGGAAGGTGTGAACAATAGCAATGAGGATTTTAGGGAGGAGAACTTGAAGACAGCCAATTGCACCCTAGCTAACACAAACTATGTGAATATCACCAAAATGCTAACCGATGTCTAGTTGCTAAAATCTAGTCCCGTATTTAAAGCTGAAGTGGAACAATTGCAGATATTGAGTGCTGCTCTGCATTGTAGTTAATACAGTATTTTCTACGGTGTATATTTGGTTCTGCATGGGAAGCAATAGCTGTGTAAGTGACTTTTAACCTTTGATTTCCGCACCGAATAAGCGTCCGTGCAAAAAAACCACAACAAATCCAAACCATTTTGTTGCCCTTCTCCCATCCCAGGCTCGCGGGTTTCCAAAGATACGGAGGGGACGGGCACTTGGAGCAGCGGGATGGGGATGCAAGGGGCAGGTCCAGGCCACCCCCGGGTGCCACAAATCCTGGTCCCTGTGCTGGGTGACAGCCAGCTCCCAGGCACAGGGAACAGCTGGGAAAGGTCAGGCAGAACTTCCTGGAGGGCCGCTGCAGGCGTGGGGCCGGATTGCTGGAGGGCTCGGGTTCCTGCCCCGGGAAAGCCGAGGGCGAACGCGGCGCCCGGCTCGTGTTTCATAACTGAGAATGCTGCATGCTGCAATAGTTTCAGCCACTGCAGTGTGCCAGTGTGAGGCCCAGGGGAGGGATAATTAGTGTGACAGCACATTATTTATTAAGTCTTAAATTTTCTATGCGAGGCATCGGGAGGGACGAGTAAATAAATCAAGAGCTTGGAATTTATTTATTTATTTAGATGACACTTCCATCATCAATATTTCCAGGATCACCAAAGACACCTCCACTGACACATTGAAAATGAGTTGGAAAAAGCATCTTTTTTTATATCTATATATAAAACTGGAGCAACTATGCTGTGGCCTATAATATATTTATACTGCAGTGAAATTTAACCAGTAATACAGTACAGCTGCATGGATATTTGTTGCATGAATCTGAATATTTAATACACACACAAATATATATTTTCTTAGTAGACTATACAGTATTCATGTTTATAGTGTTTATAGATTCTCCGGTGGCTCGAAGGAGATTCATGGGAGTTTAAAAAAAAATCTCCATTATAGTTAAAAACCGGATGGGGAAGGCGTGTGCTGACAACAGTTGGATAGATATCAGTGCAAAGCCTGAGAGATAACAAGGCAAAGCCTGAGTGTCCGAGCATCCAGACACAAGAGCTGACAAATGCAAGCCAGGGAAGGTGAGCTGAAAGTTAAACACCTGCGCTCATTATGGGGCGAGTAATTAGTCATTAATCGTGGTGTCAGGAGCAGAAACCACGACGGATTGGAGAGGGCACGAGGAGCAGGTGGAATAGCAGGTTCCAGCTCTCCTGACTTGTTTGATCAGCAGTTTTCAGCCGTTCCCGTAGAATTCCCGTGTGTGTGTGTGTATAGATATTTAGAGAGCGACTACAGGGCCAAATCCTCAGCAAACAGAGTGCTTGGGGCATCGAGGACTTCCCGGCTCAGGGCTGCTGGGATGGTGGGACATGGGCTGGAGCAGGGTGGCCTGCCCCTGGAGCCCATGGGGTCACCAGGGCAGGGTGCATTTTGGGCTTGAAAGCTCCTTTTCAACCCTCTCAGGGCTGGGGCTTTATTCCTTTTTGATGGAGAGGGCACGTGCTGAGGTGGCCTGGATCTGAGCTGGCTCCTCTGAGCCTTTGCTTTGCCTTCCTCCAGGGTGTTCAAGAGCAGTGGGTCAAGGTGCAGAGAGCCTGAGGCTCTCTTTCTTCATGCCCAGTGTTATTTGGGGATGGGTGAGAGCTGTTGATGCATGGGGAATCTCACCTGCTTTCCCCATCCCTGTGTGGGTTTGCTTGTTTTTTTCCCTGTTGCTGACAATCCTCAGGGAGAGGTGCCCTGCTCCTCTTCCAAGTCAGGGAGATGGGGGAAAATCTCTGCCAAGGTCACGGTTGAGCAAAGCCTCCCTGGGCTGTGGAACAGGGTTCAGTCGGGGTGAATTTGGGCTGAACTGGGGCACGATTAGCCCTGAAACTCTGCATGAAGGGTGAGCACAAGGAGCTTGGGGAGGGGTGAGCCAGACCCTTCCTTCCTCAGAGAGGAAACCCCTGCTCCTGACAATAATCCAATCGGTGCTAAAGTATCTACAGCAATGGCTCCAAATGCTGCTCCAGACCAGGATCCATCCTGTGCTGATGGGGCTCTACCTGGCCAAGTGGAATCACTCCTCAGTTTTATTTGACTGATTGATTGACTGATTGATTGAGGCCTGGCTATAATTAATTCCAAGTATCCATGGTTTGTGTGTGGCAATCCCTGTTTCTGCGTGGGGCAGAGGACCAGCAGCTTCCAAGTGCTGGGGTTCAGGGGTGCTTGGGTCCCCAGTCTGTCTTTAATTGGATCTCGTTATGCTGGGAACCCTGCACTCCCACTTTGCTGTGGCAGCCTGGGAATGGGAGACCCTGAAGCCCCTTCACGCACACAGAAAAGCCAACACAACCAAAAGCAATAAATCTTGAGTTCTGAAGCTCATCCTGTTGGATGGGACAGGGCTGGTGAGAGTCGTCGGCTCAGGCAAGATTCCCAGGGCAGACAGCCAGCTTCCACAGATCCGGCTCGTGGTGGGTCCGTGGGGACATGGGCTCACACAGGGGAGCTGCCTGATGTGCTGGGATCCTCTGGATGCCCTTGGCACCAGGTGATCCCATTCCTGGTCAGGGTTGAGGTGTTTTGCTGGTGGTTTTGCTGCAGGTGCTTTGGAGGCTGCTGGCTCTCGGTGAGACTTTGTGAAGTGTCCGGTTGTTGGATGCCCGAGGGCTTGGGCTGGTTTGGAGGATCGTTGGCCAAAGCAGTGGGTGTGTGTGGTGGTGGTTTGGTGAGGAGGAAGGTGAGCTTTTCCTTTGGGGAGGTGGGGTTTTGGGCATGGTGTTCCCGTGGGCGTTCCAAGGCCAGGCAGGAGGGAACAGCGGATCCATGAGCAGGATCCCAACATCCAAACTCCATCTCCAAGCTGGGGGAAGTTCCGCAGTCACACATCAGGGGCAAACAGGGATGAAGAGCATGAGGCCACACTCCTGATGTCACTGACATGAGGTGATGACTGTCCCCATGCCAGCACAGCCAGTCCCTTCCTCAGGACAGATCCAGCACCTCCTGCACTGACCCTGGCAGATGCTCCTGGGAAAACGAGCCCTGGTGGGAGCGCGGCTCTGGGCTGCCCTTGTTGGGGGCACAAAGAAAACGCCCAGGGTCAGTCCTCGGATGTTTGGCTCAGGGTGGGAAGGGTCTGTGAGGGCTGTGGGTGGGAGGGATCCACGGCTGGGAGGGATTCGTGGCTGGGAGGGATCTGACAGCCCACATGGAGCAGAAGGGTCCAGACTCCTGCCTCGCACAGAGAAATTGTTCCCCTACAGCTTTCAATGGGATTTGTGCCTGCAGGTCGGAGCTCTAGTGCTATTTCTAGCTTTGCTTCTGACTCACTGATGTGATCTTGAACCAGTTTTTCAGGAGGAGACTGTGATATTTTTTTCCTTTTTTTTTAAATTTTTTTTTTTTTCTTAAGGAATGTGGTTTGAGCGAGTCTGGGCCTGTTTCTGTGGAGATGCTGAGCATCCCTATCTCCTCCTGACTCTGAAAGGTGCAAAAATGAGCTGCAAAGAGGCTCAGACTGAGGATGCTAAATTAGGGACTGGGGAAGGGGAGGGTCCCACAGCTGTGTTAGAGTTGATCAGGCCCCTAAACAGAGGTAGTCTGGCTCTTCTCCTCCTCCTGAGGAGCCATTTCCCTCTCTCCAGGCCTGGAAGGGAGGACTGGAGCTCTCTGGTCTGTGGAGGTGCTCCTGGCTTGGCACCCAGAGGAGGCAGCGCCTCTATTTTAGTTTTAGTCACTGTGCCATGGTTTTGGAGAGATGGAAAGCTGTGATTACAGAGCGGGTTGTCTTCTAACACCCAGCCTCGTGCCCAAGCCTGCAGACAGCCCATCAGCCCTTTCAAATCTTCCAGAATATCTGCTGAGGGCAATGGGGTGAGGCTCATGTACCAGCTGCATGCTACCAAGTGATTAGGAAAAAAATGATCTCTCTGGAGCACAATGTTTTATTGGGAAAATTAATCTCTGCAGTGACTGTGTCAAAGTCCTACAGATTTGAATACTGAGCTATAAGAAGAAAAGGATCTCTGGATTGGCGTTATGAGAGTGGCACGTGGGTGTATAAATATGGGCATATTTGTGCATAAATACACAGAAGGAGAGAAAAAGACAGAGGAGGAGGAGGAGGTATTTCAGGAAGGACCTTGCTTTGTTATCAGATAATTCCTGGGTCAGCCTTTGAAACTGCTGCCAAAGCCTTGTAGCTTTTCCAGAGCTGGCAATATACTTGGGGATGGGTCCAAGGGAAGGAGATCTGGATCTTGCCTTGGGAGCGGAAGCATCCTGAGGGTCTGGTGGCATTCTTGCACCTGTCTGCGAACAGCAACTTTGCAGTGTCTGTTCCCAACCCCAAGTCCTGGCTTGGGCTGGTCTTGACCATTTCAGTGACTGTGCAGGGAAAGCCAAGCAGTGGTTGAAGGGATTTGGTTGAGCTGCAGGTGCTGTGCTGCACCGAGTGGGCTTTGGGGTTATTGTTTGTAATGGTTGGGTTTTAAATCTCTTCAACTATGGAGACTTTTGGTTCCAGTGTGGTGGCTCCTATTCTGGAGCCAGGGTAGTTTTATCACAGAATCCTGGAATGGTTTGGGTTGGAGGGATCTCAAAGCTCACCTTTTTCCACCCCCTGCCATGCACAGGGACACCTTCTACTAAACCAGGTTGCTCCAAGCCTCTTCCAGCTTGGTCTTGAAACCTTTGCTCAAGATCTTTACCACGAGACCTTATCCCAAAGTCTGCACCCCTGGGGGTGGTTAACCATGGGAGTCATCTGTGGTGGTCACTCATGGGAACTGGTCAGTCTGCTGCAGGGGTGAAGCAGGCTGAGGACAGAAGGAGTCAGCCCCAAACCATTTTGGTTTGCACTCAAATGAAGGCTGTGGCTCTCTCCTCACACCCCTGGAACCATTTGACCTTCTCCATGTGACACATCCCCTGGTGCCTCCTGTTGGGGACCAGCTGCTGCCCCTGCCAGGAGCTCCAAGTGGCGACAGGGGTTCCCCCCAAGCACCAGCCCCTGTTCTGTCCTTCCCCAGCCCTGCCAGCATCCCTGGCCAGTGTCCCCTCGGTGTCCCTGTGATGTTTGTGCATTTGGCTGCCCAAAATTCACCCCTCTGCTCAGAAATGCTCCGATCCTGCTGTGTCCCATCAGGGGGAGAGGGCCCAGCCTGGGGTGAAGCAGCCCTGGGAGCACAGCACTGATTTACACCTGGGGACAGGATCCCCCAGCCCAGTTGTGCATGACAAGAGATAAATCCCTAATTCATATTTTCCCTCCAGAGAGGGGATGGTTTGGCTTGTAGGAGCTGCTGGACATCGTGTAACCACAGCAGCTCCACGCACATGGACCCACCACATCCCCTCCCCAGTCCTGCCTGGCTGTTCTGAGCTTGGGGTTGGTCTTCTGGGGTTTGGTTTTTGGGATATTATTATTTTTATTATTTTTTTTCTGCTGCCTATAAGATGTAATTATCCATTTGCACTTGCTCCCTCATTGTTTGAGACTGTGCTCTTGTCATCCACTGTCGTCCCTGAAGCACAAGGGGAAAAAATGGGTATTGGATCAACCCTGCATGTGGTGCCTAATTTGAGCAAATCAATAGGAAGAGGAAATCCAAGAAGGACTCATCCTAAGGATGCCGGAGCTGAACCTTTTGTTTCCATGGTTACGGGAGAAATGGGACCAGGAATGGAGAGAGGCCTATAAACTGTTAAAGGAGGACTCGTGGGAATTTCAAGTCATTTAACCATGCGTTTGCTAGACACAACTTTAGACACCAGCTGGATCTGAATTGCACAGTGTTTATAGAAATTCCTGCTTTATTGACGGGCGGGGGTGCCGGGGGGGCGTGGGAAGGGGCTGGGGGCCCCCGAGTCAATAAGGCTGCCCGTTGTATATAGGTATACAGAGCTGTGTACATACATATCCAAATGAGCATTTGCTGTCTGGTTTATCATCAGTGTATATAATTTATTCTTCACAGAGTATCACGATTTTTGTAAATATCGGCACTAATTAAGAGAAAATAAATATGTATATTATTGAGGAGTTATTTTGATATCAGTTCTGTGGAGGGTGGGAGAGGAAAAGGACAAGTAATTATGTTTTTGATATGTTTTTCTCTACAACTAAACCCTCGGTGAGAAGAGAAAGAAGCAGCCTGAACCAGGGAAATCAGTTTGTGCTCCACCATCAGCCAGGCTGCACGGGCGGAGTCCCAAAAACCCCTGGGAGGAGGAGCTGCTGGGTCTCACTGATGGACATCGGACATGCTGCATGGCGTGTATGGCATTCCCATGGGATTTGCTCCAAAAATGCTCCAGCAGTGACCCCAGCAGAGGGGATGGGGCTGGAAGCTGGGTCAAGCCCCTGTTCCCATGGCTCCCCACTCCTCCAGCTTGGATATCGGCCACATCCATGCAGGTAACAGGGAATGGGTGCTGCTGGGGGATCAACCTGCTCTGGGAAAACTTGTGGGCACCCAGTGGATGGTTTTTGAAAGCAAGTGACCCCTCTGCAAAGAGGGAGAAGCAAACAGACAGGGATGGTGGCACATCATCTGTGGGGTTGTATCCCTGGAGGTGTCTCCAGGTAGGATCTCTGGAAGGAAATGGGCATGGGATCCCTGGGATGGCTTCAGCTGTCCTTGCAGAGGAGTGGTTCATTTGTCCATGCCCAGGGAACAACTGCAACAATATTTTCTCTTGCTCTTTTTTCTCCTCTCCCAGGAGCTCCTCGGAGCAGCAAAGGGCAGGGGAGGTGTTTGGGGCACTTGGTTCTTGTGGTTTGGGGTTTGCCTGTTTGCCTGGTGGCTTTCACAGCCAACGTGACTTCTCTGGGCCTCCCTTCTCACAGGGAGAACCCACTCTGTGAGCAGAGGATGGGGTGAAACACAAGGAGAACAAAGAGATTCTCCTTCACCCATGAAGGGTTGGCCCTGCTCAGCTCTGGGATGTGGCACCACTTGGTAACCCAAGGGTCAGTGCCAAACCTCCTTCTCAACCGCCCCAATCTGCTCATACTGGTCATGGAGGAGCCCCTGGTGTGGGCTCTGAGTCAAGTCTTGGGTTCAAGTGTCACTGTGTGACCGAGGGGATGCCATGTCCCTTCCCACATGTGCCTCAGTTTCCCTGTCTGTAGCGGTTTGCTAAGCTGGACCCAGCAAACTGCAACTCTTAATTCAATATTAAGACAGTGCAAATACAGAAATGAGTGGTTGAACCCACGGACAGCTCTTGTTGGGGGCAGAAGAGGTGTTCAAGAGCAGCCAATTATGAACATTCACGCCTGGAAAACCATTGGAATGCACAAAAAGTAACAGAAGTGTTTATGAGCAATGCACCCTGAGGGAAGTGTCACACCATTTGCTGTAGAGCTGAGTGGAAGCAGTCCCCAAACTGGGCCACTTTGTGCTCCTCAGCCCCATCTCCAAGCCCAGGAGAGGCTCCAGCTGGCTCTGGCAGATGCCAAACCCTTCCCTTATCAGTGTCCTGTTAGCTTGTGGGCTCATAAATATCTAAACACAAAGTGGTACCAGGAGTTTGCAGCAGAGGCTGCTCTGCACGGGCTCTCAAGGCGATGGCAGCGGAGGCTGCGAGGCAGACACGGTAATTATTTTAAATTGCCGGGCTGTCAGCGTGCGGCACCAGCCCAGCCGCGCTCCGAGGATGCAGGAGATGCCATCAGGGGTGTGCATCCTCCTCCAGCCCAGCTGCTTGGGCTTTTACACCCAAGAAGCCAAGTTCAAAGAAGCCAGGAGAGGCTGGGAGAATCACCCACCCGAGGTGGAGACCTCCCCAGCCCCAGGCAGCTCTTTGTGCCCCAGACCGGCGGCTCCCTGCCCGTGATCCCGACTGCTGCGAGCGGCTGATCCCTGCCCAGCCCAGCCTGCCCGGTTCTGCTGTGCTCACTGACCTACTTTCTGCCACTTTCCTTGCCCAGTGTCGCCTCTCTGGCAGCCAAAACCCCACAAAACCTCTCATGGATCCCATCCGGAGCTCACAGGCACCCCTGAGGTGGGCAGGGTGATGTTCCCATGCTGGGACCGGAGCGCACAATTTGCAGGGACTCCTCTCCCTGCCAAGGGGCTCGAGCCCTCCAAACCCTGCTCATTTCCATCGAGGAAGGAGAGGATCCAAATGCCAACAAAGCACTACCTTTGTTGTTCTCCTGGAAAGCTCGGGATGCTCAGAGCCCATTACAGCCCATCGTGCGTGCCCCAGGGAGCAGCAGGAATTTTTAGCCCTCCTGACTGCCTGTGAGCAAATCTGCTTCCATTTGGCAAAGTGGGCGCTCGGAGCCTGAGAGCACTTCCTGGGCCGGGGCTGGACGAGGCCATTAACTGAGATGCTGAGAGTGGGAAAGGGAGAATGATCCAGGGATGCTCCCGCCCTCTCGGTGGTGCTCTGGGGCTTTCTGGAGTGGTGGGGCTGAGTTAAACCATCACTGCTGCAGTGCCCATGATTCCAAAGAGCCTTAACCAGGCAGCTGGGTACAAAACATGTGCAAGGGTGGGCGTGTGAAGCGGGGCCCCCACAATCTATCTTTAGGTAACCTCTAGGCAAAGGTTTGGAGCTTGCACAGCTCCGAGACAAACATTTATCCTGCAGCTCTGGAAATCAGGCCAGGTCTCTCTTTCTCCTTCCCACTTCCTCCTTGCTCCTTCTCCCTCCTTTGCATTTGTGCTGGGTGTTGAGAAACCTATTCCTGGGAGCAGCTCTCTCATCTGCACCTCAGCACAGTGCCCAGGGCAGGAGAAGGGGGGGTTAGGCAAAGGAGGGCAATATTTGGGTGTATTAAATATGAATCTGTACTTTTACAGAGTCAGAATTGAGTCTGCTGAGGCCCCACATCTACAAAGCACTAGGGTGGAAAAATAAGATCCAAAGACCAAAGCCAGCTCTACCCAAATATTAGAATTCCCCCAGTACTGGGGTCCCTCATTCAGTACTGTCACCCCAATTTCATGGAGAAGGCACTTGGTGCTTTCCTGAGCCTGGAGTGCCGAGGTCCTGCTTGGACATTTCAGTGCCCTGAGCCTCCCTGTGCTGGGGACAAGCCACGGTCACACTGCCTCATCTTTTTAATCTAAAAAAATGGGGGACAGTCTGGGCTCAGGGGCTCTGAGAAGTTTTTCCCAAAGGCTCAGCAGAAGGTTTACCCCTCTCTGCTCTCTGTGGCTGCTGTTGCTGGGCAAAGCTCGCTCACCACCCTGGGTGGGCGCAGGAGCTGTGGGCGTTGATCCACCCCAGAATTCCACGATGTTCCAGGGACGAGTCTTTGGGAGGTTGTTGGTTTAAAGGATGCCTTGCTGAGTTCACAGGGACCCAAGGGGACGGGGGCTGCAGCCCCCGGGTTTGCAGAGAAACCCCAGGGTGGGCGAGAGCTCAGAGTTTGTTTTGCTGCTTCTTTAATGCAGCCGAAAGGCGCTGCCGGCAAGAGCTGCGCCGGGCTCTGGGGAGCTGCGGATGCCAAGGTCATCCCGCTCCTCACATCCTCACGGAGCCCAGCCCGGCACAGCCCACCCACTGCCCCCACAGCTGCCACCACCTCCCTCCCCCCCAGCAGCTCCCGGGGCCGCAGGCACAGAGCAGGGTCAGGCCCCAGGGATGTGGTTTTACCCAGCGAGAGGTGAAGGTTTGGGGCGGGCAAGGGAAGCAGAACAAATCTCTTCTGCCAGGCACCTGCTCCCTGCCTCTGCAGAAGTGCCAACGGCGCAGCGTTTGAGAGCGGAGCCTTTTCCGCTTAGGAGCGGAGTTGTCTTCCACTGTCCTTTTATCCTTGGCTAATTAAAGGCAAATCTCTGCTGAAGGAACGCGGTTCTTCATAGCTGAGCTTTAATAACTGGAAAGTGGCTGCAAATGCTTGGAGGCAGCCGTAGAAATCCTGGGCAGAAATAGCATTTTTATCTTGCAGCTTACCAGCTTTGGCTGGGGGATAATAAATTTCTGAGTTGTAGAAGGAGGCAACAGCGGATACAGCCCCATATTGTCCGAGTTTACAAAAGGATCAGTTGGATGGGTCAGCTAAACTCCCAACTCCTCCCTGAGCAGGACAGCAGAGATCCCATGGCAGGGGATTGGAACAAGGTGACCTTGCAGGCCCCTTCCATCCCAGAGTGATTCCATGAGATTACGAGGCCGTGGTGAGGTGCCAGCAGTCCCTGGGGGTATTGTGGGGAAGGGCTTGGGAGAGTCATGTCCCAGCAAACAGAGGTGTTTGCTGCTCTCTGGGCAGCTGGTTCTGGATCCAAATCCTCTCATCCCAAGGAGGGGTCTGCAGGCAGCTGGGTCCCACCTGGAAGGAACATCACCCACCCCAGCTGTTGCAGGGGAAGGTGAGCGAGGCCGGTCCCATGTCCCAGATGTTGGGTGAGATGTCTAAGATGGATCCTGTGGAGCTCAAAACCAGGCTGGAAGGTGGAAAGCGTGAAGGGAAGATGGATCATAGCTCTTGCTTTCCCTTTTTTTCTCTTGCTTTCCCCATTTGCAACAGCTGCTCTCTGCCCCCTGCCAGCCCTGCACGGTGGGAGGGCTTTGCTCCAAGCCTTGTGTTTTAATCCTGTGGAGAACTGGGTAGGACCAGGGGGAAGGAGCAGGGCTGGAAGTTGATTTTGCAGCTTCAGCTATCTAAACCCAAGCAGTCTGGTCTGCTGGGTCACCTGGGGCTCAGTGTGCTCCATGGAGAGACTGGCACCTCAGAGGGATGGAGGGATGAGGCTCCCCTTGGCTGTTGGCCTCCCTCCAGCTACTGCACAGATGGCTGCAACTTCTTCCACTTGCAGACTAGTCTGATCCATGCTATTGAACATTCACATGCTGGTTATTTCCACTCTGTAAGAGGCAGAAGAATTTAACCCTGAAGGACCTCCATCAAATCAGAAAGAAGGATGCTCTGCGCTTGTATAACATCTCCCAGCCAGGCAGCCTGCAGCACTTTACTCACAAATGTTTTTAAAGGTTTTGGGTTACTGTAATGCCCTGAAACCCTTAAGGATGAAAAAAACCCTAGAGCAATGGAACATTTGATATAAAAGGGCATAATTTCATGAAGACAGACACCGAGAAAAGGGACGTGGCATCCAGTAAGACTGGCAAGGAGCAGGCATGGAGAATAACTTATTATTCTAATGCTGATGTTGCGTGGCTCTTACACAGTGCTTTTCATTAGGAGCTCTAAAGTGCTTTAGGAAAGAAGAGACTCAGATGTCTGGGCCGTCTGCAGTGATTTCAGCAGAGGAGGGCAGTCGATGGTCTGATGCAGAAGCTCTTACTGCAGTTCACTGGTTGCAGGGCAAGGCTCCTCTGCTCAGCTCCTAATGGAATTTTAGTTATTCTTAAGCTTCCAGAAGTCTCCCTGTGCTCCACACAGGGCTGTGGTCCTGACAAACCAGTGCAGAGCTGGGTGACCCCTCCTCACGAGCATCCCCCTCCACCCCCAGCGTTCCCATTCCACCTGCAGTGAGTGCAGCAGACACGGGAGAATCCCAGCGTTTCTGATCCTTGGAACAGCAGCGTTCCCACAGTGGGAGGAGGCACGAGGTCCCTGGGGGAGGACACTTGGTGCACCAGCCCAGAGGGGTTTGTGTTGCGCAAGGACGGAGAGAAAGGGCATCACAAGCGCTCCTGGCACAGCTCTGCGGCACAAATTCTCCTCTGGTTTTCCTCCCTGCTCTGGCCGGGGGCCAGCAGGTAACAGGAGCTGCCCTCCAGCGTGGCCCTGCGGCTGCCTGGTCCCAGACACCCTGCCCATCCCTCAGCTCCAGCCTTGCAGCCCCTCGGGCCAGGTCCGTCCTTGCCTGCAGCACCCAGGGAGGAGCTGCTGGGGGCGAGCTGGATTCCTGCCCTGCCTGGGGGGAATATTGCTTGGAGAAGAGCAGAAGGCCAGCTCGGGGTGATCCTGGGTGCTGCTGATGTCCAGCCTGTGGGTTGCAGCCTGGATTTGAGGGGCAGCCCTGGACTCTCTTGGGGAGTTTGCAGTGAGCTCAGCCTTGGCTGGGCTTCCCCCACCTGTGGGGACTGAGGCTTTTGGCAGCCTTTGCCATTTGGCTCCTTAAGGACTGGAAAATGGCACTGTTTGGTGGGGGTACCCCAGGGCATGCCACATCCATGGGACATGTGCAGACACATTCCTGTACACAGGGACATGAAAATACCCCCGTTAAATCTCACTGAGCACTGGTTTGAGATCCCTCCATTCCCTAGGTCAGCTGTAGCGATGATGCTGAAGGGGAAAATAACCCATGGGTTTAGCTCCAGTGGTTCCTTGGTGGGGCTGGGGCTCCATGGCCATGGTGGGAATTATCACAGGGAGAAAACGATCCCTGCCAGCTCCAGAGAGAGAAGCCAAGACACCTTTGGCCAGAGCAGGGACATTGCTTTGGATAAGTGGGATGGCAGTGGGATGCTCTACTGGTGGGAAAGGGGTTGCTCAGGTGGGCTCTCCCTGGCAGGGGCTCAGGGAAGGCTCGGTTTGGCTCTGCTGTGAGGTGTGGCTCCCAAAATCTCATCCTCTCCCTCAGCAGCAGCCACAGAAGCGCCAGCTCAGCACAGCGCTGCAGCTCCACGTCCCGAGGATTAGCCACTCGTTTGCCATAAATAGAAAATGGGGAGAATGTGTTTCAGAGTATGAGATATACCCCGAGAGGCCGCTGATATCAGTGTGGGAAGATGAGTGTGTCCTATCGATCCCTGTCCTCATCCCTCTGCCTGCCTCCCTCCCGCCCTGTGCTGACCCCTGGGCCTGAGCCCGTGCTGGGAGCGGGGGATTTATCCCCGTGCTGGTGCTCCTTGGCAGGGAGGAGCGCTGGAGCAGAGCTCCCACCGGGCTGCAACCCCAGGGCACGTCTCATGCTCATGGAAGCATTCCCAGGAGGAACTCTCTGATCAGGTCTCGGCATTGGGAGCCCCATCACGGTCAGCAGAGAGAAACTCCTCCGCATGATTCATCCGGCTTAATTTAGCCATTTGCCTCGGGGTAAGAAGAGGAAAGCCTGAAAAGAACCTTGTTTTCTGTGTTTGTTGTGGAAGAAGTCAGGGAAACAAGCCCAGACTGACCACGGATGCCCACTCCTGGTGCAAGGGATGCCACTCTGATCTCCAGGGCACCAGTGCCTGCAAGACCCTTATTAAGACCCAGCTGTGTGGGGTGGGATGACTTTGATACGTGTCCAGGCCGAGCAGAGCTGAGCTGTGGAGTTCCCACGACTGTAACTGCTTCCCATCACCAGCTCCATGCCAGGATCCACATTTTCACAGTGGAGCCGTGAGGACATTTCCCTCCACACTCTCAGCCAGTGCCTTTCATGCCTACAGAGAAGAGAGGAGACCCCTCTGGATGCTCCTTTCTGGGCTGCATGCCTTTGGCGTGCTGGGATGTGCTTTCCTGGCTGCCTGTGCTCCGTCTGCTGCGGTGGCACCGCGCCCGCCCATGCCTGGCCCCACGCTTTCCCAGGGAGAGCTCCTGCCAAGCCAGGATGAGTTGAATGGGCAGCCAGCACAGCACTGGGGGTGCCACAGGCCTCAGTGTGGGCATGGGACAGCGGCTTGAGGGGACAATCAGGTCCTTGTGTGGCTCTGCAGGGTGGCACCTCTTGCACCAACATCCGTGGACCAGCTGAGCTTTTTCCCCGAATCCTTTCACCAGGAATGCACAAAACCAGGTCTTGTTAAGGCTTTGCTGTTCTGCATGAGCAGCTTTCCCTTGTCTGAATTGAGCTGGGTGGTTGGTGTGGAGAAAGGCCTCTGCTGCCCACGATGGTGCTCCTGGCAGCCAGACCTGATGAAGTTCTCCTGGGAATGCCCCCGTATGTGAGAGATGAAGGGATGAGTCAAGGGCTCTGTGTTCCCATCTTTCCCCACCCCGGAGTCATCTTCTCGTATCCTCGAGTCATCCCTGCTCAGAGCAGCGTTTCTGGTGCTGAGGAGTATCAAGGTCCCACCCATGGCAGTGTGAGGGTCAGCAGGGCTTTGGGACAGCTCAGTGCTGCATTTTCTGGGCTACTGAGCTCGTTCAACTCCAAGCACACAGCTCAGACTGCCTTTGGTTCCCAGCACTCCTCTGCCACTACTCTGGCATTCCAACCCTGCACATGTCTCTGGATTCACTCCAATTTCATGCCTGATGAGGCTCAGGCCTTACGCTGCCAGTTAATGGACCTTCAAATGCCTGGAGATCCTGGCCCTGCCTCCCTGGCTTCACTGAGGGTGCAGTGGTGCTGCAGGGAGTGATGGTGTGAGCGTAGGTGCCCAAATCCCATGGGGGTGGCAATGCTCATTCCTTTGGATCCCCTGGGAGTGGGGAGGCTCATCCCTCTGGGTCCCATGGGAGATATTCACCTGGAGGTGAATATCTTGCACACATTTCCAGGCAGATTCCTCAGCAGGAGCCACAGGATGTCCTTTCTCAGGGAATCCCACTCCTTGCTCTCAGAATTCCCTTTCTCAGGGAATCCCACTCCTTGCTCTCAGAATTCCCTTTCTCAGGGAATCCCATTCCTTGCTCTCAGAATTCCCTTTCTCAGGGAATCCCATTCCTTGCTCTCAGAATTCCCTTTCTCAGGGAATCCCATTCCTTGCTCTCAGAATACTGGCTGAAGCCCGTGCCCATGGGATTTGCCTCATGGCCACACCTTCCCAAGCCAAGGTGTGTCCTCTCCACCAGAACTGTCTACAAGAGGATTTCTGCATCCAACAGAGGAGGAAAAGACGTTGCAAGGGTCTGATGAGACATCTGCAGAGAAACCAGGCTGAATCCAAGAGTCTCAGGAGTGAGGGATGTCCTTCTCAGCATGTCCTGGTGATGTTTGCACCCTGGAGCAAAGCCATTCATTTTTAGTGACTTCCTGCTTAGGTCTTAAAAGCATTGGGAAGGATGGGCAGGTTTTCAACAGCCTTGGGAGAGACAAGAAGTCTCACATGGTTCTTTTCCTATTGATCTGATCCTCCAAATAAGACTTTCCTTCAAGACTATTGCCTTGGCAATATTGTCTTGTCCATTTTTCCTCCCAGAGCCTCCTGCAAGGACATGGCTCCAGTGGTTGTGCTCACACTCCCATCTGCTGTTTCCATCAATAAAGGATGAGGGGATTGATCAATCACTTCCCTCCAGCTCCAGCCCTCTCACCCCTGACCATTTGTTGGTTTAAATGGAAATTTCTCCAAACTCTCCTAGGTGATACCAGAGTGCAATTCCTCTTGGGACACAGTGGGAAAGTTTAAGAATCAGGAAAATCTCTCCTTCCCCTTTTTGCTCTTGCTTTGGCTCTGACACTGGGCTGGTTTTACCCTTGCTCACTCACATAGCCACGGGATCCAGTTCCTCCCTGGAGCGGGATGAAGAGGTGGCAGTGGGATGGATGTGCTCACCCTGCTGGGGCTTGGCCAGGGTTGGGGGTACACTGAGGCAGGAAAGGATGTTCTGTCTCTTTTCTTCCCCCTGGAAGATCTTGGGCAAGATCCTTCAACGCAAATCCCCCAGAGTGTAAAAAAGGGCTCGGTGTCCTGGGAGGCTTTAAGGGTGCAGGGAGTCAGTGCCCGGGGTGGGGAGGAGCCTTTCCTGGGGTGTGTCCCCCCATCAGCCCCTGCCAGGTGTGCTTGCTGGGGAGGAGGAGGAGGACAGGGCCAGGCCAGCAGCCCCAGACTGTGTCCCCTGTCCCCTACGTCAGCCTTGTACCTCTCACCATGGTTCATGCGCTGCATCTTCCTATTTAGAGGAAATCTATAAACCACTTAGTACAGAGCGAACCCTCCGAGCCCTTCTGTGGACAATTGATCAGCCAAGGCTTTCAGCTCGATCATTTCTTTTTTTGCCCCTTTTCCCTGTCTTTCTCTGTTTTTCTGAAGTCACCTGGGCTCCCCTCGGGCTCCACCTTTTGTGCAGTGCTAGAAAAGCCTGCAGCTCTGTGCCCAGCAGGCTCTGCCCACCAATCCTGGGATTCTGGGGACAGCTGGAGCCTGCTCAGCAGCCAAGCTCCCATGGAATGGGGACCTGAGCTGCTGCTGGGCTCTACAGGACTCTGCGCCCCAAGGGGGTGAGGTGCCCCCAGGGGGTGCTTCAATTCACACTGGCTGGCCAAATCTCCCCAGTGCACCAACCTTTTCCTCCCTCTTCATTTCCAGAGGTGGGAGGACAACAAAGAGCTGGGAAACCACTCCCCAGCACTTCCAGCTTAGTCCATCTGCACGCTCTCCTTCTCCTTGGTGGGCTCCAAAATCTCTGTGGTTGAATGGAATAAGACAAGAGGGCAAAGCCCACAGTGCCCCAAAGGTTGGAGATGTTGCCACCAACCTCAGAGGGAGGACAAAACCCTGCCCAGACAACCTGGACCTGCACCTACACCCAGGAAACCTCCACATCTGGCTGGGACCTGCCACAGCTGCTTCAGCCGCAGGAGCTGGTGCAGAGATTTGTGCAATCCCTGAGAAGGGAATTGGGAAAATGTTTATTTTTCTTCACAGAAAGAATGATGAGTCATTGACTCAAAGCCTTTTGTTGCTGTTGCTGTTGTGGGAAACATATTGTTTTGATTAATATCTTGGCTTGGGAATGGAGATGAGGAAAAAAGATCTGAAGTTATCAAAGCACCCCATTGGGAAAACAAAATCTCTTTTGTTTCAGATGTTAAATTGGTAGAGAAAAGGCTTTTAAAAGGTTAAACTGAGTTAAGAGCTTGGCTTAAGAGCAACAGTCATCCAAATACTCAAACTGCAAATTGTTTTGGTGTCCCAAATTCTTCATTTACTCAGATTCCAGTGGGGGAAGCCAAAGAGCCCCCAGAGGTGGAAAAGCTGTTTCATGGAATTTCAGAATGGTTTGGGTTGGAAGGTACCTTAAAACTCATCTCATTCCACCCTCTGCTGTGGGCAGGGACACCTTCCACTAGCCCAGGTTGCTCCAAGCCCTGTCCAGCCTGGCCTTGGACACTCCCAGGGATCCAGGGGCAGCCACAGCTGCTCTGGGCACCTGTGCCAGGCCCTCCTCACCCCCACAGGGAAGGATTTCATCCTAATATCCCATCTAAACCTATCCTCTTTCAGTTAGAAATCATTCCCCCTTGTTTCCACACCAGAAGTTCTCTTTAAAGGAGCATTATAGGGTCAGGCTCTGCCGAAGTACCTCAGACCTGGTTTTTATCCAAGGATGGCCCAAAGCCTCTGCAGTGATGGAGCTGTAGATCTCAGGGGTGGCACAGGAAGGCTTTGCTGCGGCTGCCTGGTCCCTCCTCCTCTGGTGGCAGCTCAGGGACAGGGACACCCCAACAGGCTGTGGAGCAAGAGAACAACCCCTCCTGTATTTCTTTTTTTTTTGACATTCCACTGGAGGACGATGAAGGAATTTGCAGCCGGAGTCTCCTGGGGAGGAGGACCAAGAACACCATGAACACATTTTCATGTGCTGGGACACATGGAAGAGTAAAGAGCACTTAGCACATTTAAAACTGCTCTTGCAAAGCTGGAACACCCCCAGTCCTGCTGAAACCACTGAAATCCCCGGGAGGAAAAGGCCCGGAGGTCCAGCAGCTGAGCACGTCCCCGAGGGGACTCAAAGCAGAGCCCTGGGGAGATGTGGAGGTGGGGGCACAGGGTGGCTGTGGGGGCACAGGGTGGCTGTGGGACACATCAGCTGAGGACCAGGAGCCCCCATCTCTGCAGCCACGGTGGCAATGATTGCTCTGACAGTTATTTGGGAAGGGCTGTGAGACACCGAGGTGATGCTGAGGCAGGAGAAGCCGCAGCCACCCAGCAGCTGCCCAGGGCCGTGCTGTTCTCCTACACACTGAGAACAAAACCAGCACAAAGCCACTGTGGGGATGGGGTTTGTCCCTGGAGGAGGCTCCCAGATGTTCCCAGTCCATTGGGATTGGGTAAAGAACTCGTGTCCAGGCTGGATGCTGCGCCGGGAGGTGGCCCAGGGTCACACCTCTTCATTTTAATGTCAGATGTTGTTTTCTTGTTTTCCAGGTGGAGAGCAGAGCAGAGGAGAGAGAATTTGCTGATCTTTTTTTTGGCAATCATAAATTGGAGTGAAATTCCACTGAGGTTTTGAGCCAAGGGAAGACAGCAGAGGAGAGAGGAGAGTTGAACCATGTCCTTTGGATACTACTGTATCCTACTGTGGGAATAAGTTCCTTTCTGAACTGCTTTTCTTTCTTTTTTTTTAATTTTTTTTTTTAATTTTTTGAAGGGCAAAAAAGGCTCCTTCTGGATATATAAATCAGTTTTTCCCCGTGGAGTTCTCTTGTCCCTTCCCCAGTGCACACAGAGCCAAAAAATCCCCCCACATCATCTGCCACCCTCCCTGCGCCCCATGCCCAGCTCATCCCCCTCCACGGTGCTGCTCCCTGAGCCGGAGGCTCTGCTCAGGTTCATCCTCCCCAAGTTCAGCTCTAGACATCTTGGAGCTATTTAAATATTTACAGCAGACGGTGGTAAAAAAGATTGAAACATGAATTATTCACAGCTTCGCTTTTATCTTGGCAGGGGCTGTTGCGTTTGGCGGGGAGGATTCCTCTGCCAAGGGCCGGGCCGTGCTGGGGGATGCGGGAAGGGAGGCAGGGGCTGGGGGTGGGCTCGGGGTGGGCTCGGGGGGGCTCGGGGAGCACGGGGAGATGAAGCTGGCAGCGATGCCCGAGGGATGTTTCCCTCGGTGGCCCGGGGATGGTGCCCGGGAGGGCGCTGGAGCCCCGCTGGAGTCCGGAGCGTGGCAGAGGTGTCCGGCCGTGGCAGAGGAGGCAAATCCTGCTCCAGGCTCGTCCCTCAGCCCGTCCGGCCACGAGGTGACTTCCGAAGGGTTTATATCCCGCAGAGCTGCCGTGGCACCGGGTGGGCTGGGGACTCACCTGTGAGCTTGGGAAGGCAGCGATTTCTGCAGGTATCGCTGTCCTGGGGAACGTGCTGCAAATCCCTCCGTGCTCCTGCTCGCTCCCGAGCGAATTTCCCCAAGGAAGCTCGCAGAAAGCACCACACAACACCCTGCAAGACACTTTTTCTGGTTCCCCAAGGGCTTCAATTACACCCTTGAGGCAGAAATAAGTGTTCCAAATCTCGGCTGCAAAAGAGGGCTGAAAAATCCTCCTTGCCTTCCTGTGCCTGGCAGCCTCTCCCCATCAGGGCTGACTCCCACCAGCCTGCAGATGGATTTTGACACCATTTCGGATCTCAAGAGGAGCAGGTGACACAAAACGGAGTTTTGGGAGGGGAGGAGCGGGGGTGAAACACATTGGAAAAGAAAACCCACAATCCTGCGTCTCCTCTCCCTGGGATCGGGGCTTGCTCTCGAATCTCGTTTGCATCCAAATAAAAACCCGAGCGTGGAGCCGGAGCGGGGGGCCGAGCCCAGGAGCAGGAATTGCCGGTGTGGAATCGCCGGCTGCGGGCTCAGCAGCACCAGGGCACCCCCGAGCCCCGGCTGCGAGCATCCAGCCTCTCCTCTTCCCAGCCTGTTCCTGTTCCCTGCGGGCAGCGGGAGCGCCGCTTGGATCTGCAGCTCTGTTTCCTCCCCAATCCCGGCTAGAACAAATTTAAAATGGGGTTTTCGAGCTCCTGCGTGCCCGCGGAGGCTGGGAATCCTTCCCGGAGCAGCACGGGGAGGAGCGGGCAGCTCCGGAGCCTCCCTCCCGTTATTCATCCTGAAAACTCCCCTCGAAATGTGGGAGCCAGCCCGACTCACCGGGATACCCCAGGTGGAGACTGGAGCCCTTGCCTCCACTCCCGCCCCCCGTGCCTCAGTTTCCCTGAGGAAACACCTTCCGAAGCTCTGGGGATTAGGTTTGGAACTGATGGTGACTCGGGATTTTTTAGCTTTTCCTGGGAGGCAGTTTCCTCGCAGAGCCCTTCCCCGGAGGAAGTGAAAGGCTAGAGGGGGGAGCATTTGAATGCCTGCATCCCAAATTCTGGGGATTCTTAGGGAGCACCATCAGCCTGAAAATGAAGGACTGGATTTTTGCAGACGGGAAAAGCTGAATTTCCCCGTTTGTGCTCGAGTGGGCACACACCACCTCTGGGGCTTCCCTAAGGGGCTATTCAGCTCTGATAATAAAAATAAAAAAAGTGGAATGATTCTGCGTGGTTAATCCCACGGAGATATCCCAGCGAGGGCTGCGTCGTGCCAGTGGGGTGAGAGAGAGGGATCATTCCTACTTAGCAGATGGAGAAATGAGGTGTCAGGAGCTCATTGGAGAAAGAAAGAAATTCCAAAGGCTGCTCTGAGGGTTTGCCCAGCCTCTCAATGAAGGGCTGGCTATTCCTTCCCTGGGAAAGACCCATAATTATTTCCTTGCTCCCAGAGGAGAATTAGTCATTGCTGGCTCAAAAAAAAATAAATTCTTATTTTGACTTTTCACTCCAGCAAGGATGGGGGGAACCCAAGAGCTGTCCCTGTATCCAAACCAGAGGCAGCTCCAGTTTGATGTGGGATTTCAAGGGGATCTCCCTCTGTGCCCCCCCCCCCCCCAGTCAAGCTCTGTCTTCCCAAATTTCAGCAATTTGTCCCAGTTGACATTTACTGGGGGGAACAGTCTTAATATTCTGCTTTAAGGTCTTTTCCAAGAAGCCCCAGGAGCTGGAGGGATGGTGGTAGGTTGCAGGGTTGAAAAGGTCACAGGCAGGGCTGAAAAGGATGCAAATGAGGAAAAAAATGAGTGTTTCTGCCTAATCCCAGCAGGATTATTTCCCAGGGAGCTGTTTCCCACTTGGGAATTCCTTCTGGAGGGTCCCCAGGTTCAGCTCTCCAGGAGGTGCAGCACATCCTGCTGGTTTATGGATGCAAACAGAGCCCCCAGGGTGGGAATGACCCTGGAGCTGCCCATGGAGGAGAGCAGGGATGGAATGTTATCTCCAGACCTTTTCCATGGCACATTTTGGGACCGTGGGCCTCTCTGTGCTGTGGAGCCCTGCCTGGTTCTGCAGGAATTTGCTTGGGATTTGTGGGGCAGAGATGATGGGCCAGGCCCCAGAGATGATCCAGAAGCTCCATGGATGGTTCAGCATCCCCTTCATTCCTTTTCACCCTCTGAGTGACGCCGTGGGGACTGATTTTCTTTTCTCCTGAAAATAGATTTAAATCAAGTTAAATATATTTAAATCAACCTTACTATGTGGACACTGAGTGCTGTAACCATATTCCACTGGGACAAGAAATCCTCACTCAGAAGTGCTTTATGTGCCGTATTTTGAAATACACAGAAGTCAGAAATACAGCCCAGGTGAGACTGGCACTGAGCAGACCCAGGAGAATTTCAGACCACATCATCTTGTACATGAATTTTGTGATTTCACCATTTCAGAAATTGGGACTGGGGAATGGGAAGGGAGGATGCAGCAGCCCTGGATCTGGGGTCAAAATGCGAGTCCAGCCCCATCACCTTCTCCTCCCTATTTCCCGTCCAGTTCCTAGATTTTCACCCAGATTTTTCACCTGACCGGCAGGAAAAGCTGCTCATTCTCTTTATCAGAGAATCCGGAGCCTTCCACAGCTCTGGGTTAGTCGGGCACCTGAGGAATGAGGTGATAATCTGGTGAGCAGCTCCACCTGCCTGAGCTTGGGAAAGGACATTTGGCAAAAGGGAAACCAGTTTGGGAGCAGCCCTGAGGCTTCTGGTTTTACTGGGACGGCTAGGAATGTGCTGGTCTCGGGGTGGAGCAGGTGAACGAGGCCAGGCCGAGTTTAGAGGGAGAAGGGGCTGGGTTTAGGCGGTTAGACAGGAATAAAAGCCGGGATGATGCTGTCGGATCCGCGCGTCTCAGACAGCGGTGCCGGGGATGTTGTGACAGCTCTCTGGCAGCTCCTGTCTCATCGTCCTCCCCTGCGGGATCCCGGGAGGGGGAAGGAAGGTTCTTAATAGAAGGGATGAGGAGAGGTGGGCTCCTGTGGGCTGGTTTGTTTTACACCAGAGCATTTCCCTGTCTCGTTTCAGGGCACACCCCGTGGAATTGGGGGTGGCGCTGCCTGTGGAGCTGGAGGGAGCAGAGGAGGGGTGGGGGGCTGGAAGGAGAAGTTTGGGGGCAGCAAGGAGAAATCAGCCCCTCAGGAGGCACCTGCAGATAGGGAAAATGCTTAATTTTTTTTCTATCAAACGCTTATTTTAAGCTATTTTACCCCAGGAAGGCTGTGGGGCGAAAAGGCCTCTGGGGTGATGGATCTATCAGTGTCCAAGAGCTCCTGAGGATTTATCCAGGTTAAAGTGTCACCTCTGCAGCCCAAGGGGCCACACAAAAGGGCTGAGTGAGTGGAATTTCTGATTTTCCCCCAAAGAGGGTGAATTTTACAGAGAACCCTGGTCCCTGCTGCGCTCCCAGGAGCAGCCCTGCAGCGAGGGCAGTTTTAAACTTCACACTGGGGATGAGGAAGGAGGGAAGGGCTGAAGGAGGGCGGAGGGGCTCCTTCTGTCAGGACTTTTCCCGTCACTCGTGCCCATCGGAGCGCGCCGAGGCCGGGGCTGACGGAGCGGGATGTGACAGCTCGTCACGAGGATGTGCCAAGCTCGGGGAGCTCTCTCGGCTTCTGCATCGCAAGGGTGGCACTTGGGGAAAGAAAACAGCATTTTGGGAAAAGGCTGGAGAGCTTCATCTCCACTGAGAGCTTTCCTGAACCGGATCTTTGCCCTTTGCATCCATCACCGGAGGGAACTTCAGCGAGCCCCTCTGAGCTCTGGACCAGCAGAAAAGTGAGGGTTTGGAGCAGTTTGAGGGGGAAATGAGACCTTTCCTGTTCCTGCAGCATCCAGACATTGGTGTCTGTCACCAAGAGCTCCAGAGGAGCGGAGTGCAGAGAGCCCCGGGATGGATCCTGTCTTTCCACCCCAGGGTGAATGACTTTTAGAACAAGCACAGATTTGAGGTTGGGCATATGAAAGAGCTGTGAGTCAGTGTCTTATTGCAGCACCTGAGCACTGGGGCCAAATCCCTGGGGCGTTTTGATCCTAGATCCCTAAATGTGGTGATTTTTGGCAGCAGAAGGGTCTCTCCCTGTGTTTCCACCCTTGCCTTCCTCCCCAGAGCAGGAGCACCAGCAGCACCTCGGTGCATGGGTGGGGCCTGGCAGGTTTCCATCTCTGCTTTCACTTTAATCCTTGAAATTTTAAATTTAAATTATTTATTTTAATAATTAAATTTGAATTTTTTAACTCCAAGTGAGAAATTACCCCCAAAGCCTGTGCCAGCCCCTCTGCCATGGACAGCTCTCCTCTTTGGGGTTAATTTTGGGGTTAGGAAAATATGCTGAGATGCGGGGAACAGCTTGAATAGCTGTTCCTGTGCGGTGATGCAATATTTATTTACATATTAACATGCACACAAGTGTCATATTTAAATTCACATTGATCTGTAGGTGTTTCCATTCTCTTTTGTCTCTGCCCATGTGCAGGAGGAGGGATATTTCTGTCCATGCACATTATTTATCTCTTCCCTCGAGAGCGATGGCACAGCTCCCTCCTCACTTTTCCAATCAGCCCAGTGACTCCTAACTTATCTGAGGTGAAAGTTTTCCCCAAAAAGGTGAATTTTCTACGTGCTCAGGTTCAATCTTTGTTGCAAACAGCAAAGAGGGAGCTGGAGCCTTCCAACCCCTGGTGGTGCTGCCCTAACTAAAACACAGGCACCACTGTCCTCTTCTGGCTGGAGCTGTTATATCACAGCCAAGAACCCCAGGAGTGATTTTTGGGGTAAATCCTCCTTGTCCCATCGCTGTCCTGTGCAGAGGGTGCCCGGGGGAGGCTCCAGTTCCCCTGGGCTGGGGGCTGGGTGCAGCTCCTGGGGAGCAGGGGGTGTCCCGGAGCTCCCATGTGCTGTGCAAACCCTGCAGGATGAGGCTGCTGTGTTTCCATCCCCCGAACAGCGGCACTCTTGCATTTCATTCCTCCGCTATTTTGCGATTCTTTTTTTTTTTTTCCGTTTACGGTCCACTAAATCTTCTCCAGGGGGGGCTCCAATTCCCCTGCAAGGTGAATTTAACATTACTGACAGTAACTTTAATCTGCTTGGTCATTTTTTCCAGAGTCACCCGTGGCTAACGAGAGCCAGTGAGCAGCGAGCAGACAGGAGCTGCTGCTCTGGAGACACCAGCAAACACTTTGGGGCGGTAGCAGGCTCCGGCTGCTGCAGGGAGCTGCTGTGGAGGCTCAGCTGAGAGCCCTGAAGAGCCAGAGCTGCTCCCTCAGGCTGTGGGTGGGAAAGGGAGCAAAGGGAGCAAAGCTGCTCCTCCCTTGCCCCGTGGCGGGGCGGGGGGGGGGGTTGGCAGCTCAGCCCTCTCGTGCCTCAGTTTCCCCGCCTCTAGCCCGGCTTTGGGCAGGGTTTGGTGAGGATGGTGATGGTGGTGGTGATGATGATGATGATGATGATGATGAGGTGGTGCCAGGCTTGGCTTTGTGCCTGCACAGGGCAGGAATATCCCCAGGGATGGATGCTGCTCAGGCTCGTGTCCTGCACCTCACAGGAGGGAATTTTCAGTGATTCCAGCTGATTCCAGGCTGGCTCCAGAGCCTCCTCCTCTCCTTCCTCCCGCCTGAGCCCAGCACGGGCACGGAGAGCAAAGGACACAGCACAGATCCCAATTTCCCATTTCCCTCCCTGCTCCTCCATCTTTCCCTGACTTCTAGGGGCACAAAGGGAAAACATTTAATTACTGTGAAAAGCAGAGTTCACTCTTCAGAATTTTTTAAAGTTTAATAAAGGATAAAGGAAGGACAAACAATTAATCAACAATTAAACAATTAAAAAAACAATTAAAAAACCAATTAAGCGCTGGGGTGCTTTTGGTGAATGGCCAAAGGACAGGGAGGTAGCTTAAAATCGTGTATTTATATATGGTTACATTGCTGTAATAGACATTTATTTTCATTTATCCATTTATATAAATATTATAAATATAATATAATTTATATTTTTATAATTATATATAAGTATATATAATATAAAAATATATAATAATATATTAAATATATAAATATATATTAAATATATAAAAATATAAATATATAAAATAGATATAATTAAAGTATATAATTATATAAATATATATAAAATATAGACATCTATATAATATATAAATATATATAATGTATAATTAATAAATATAAATATTATACAGTATTTACATGTTGTAATATAAAAATATTACAAATATAAATATATAATACATATAAATATAGAAATAAATATAAAAATATAATTAATATAATCTAAATATGAATAATTAATATAATATAAATGTTATACAGTATTTGCATGCTGTAATATACATTACATGTATATTTATTAGCTTATACATTATTCAAACACTCCTTTGAGTTTTTGATGTTCTAGGATGTTCTCTTTGATGTTTTTGATGTTCTCTTGTTTGTTTTTAAGTTCTAACTTGTGTGCAGGACATTCTGTGAATGAGGTCCATGTGTTTTATTTCTTGCTGTAGTTTTATCATGTTGCTTCACACTCCCTGATAGCAGTGATAGAGCGGATAAATCTTTCCTGGATATTTATGCCCTGGTTTCTGTCACTATTATCACTGGGAGAGGCAGTCTGCAGATGTAAGAAACAGAATAATTACTTTACACCATTCTCTGAGTTAGTTACATAGAAATATTTTAATCTCTGTGGTAACATTTTGCTAAAGCCTATGATATATTACATTTATTACATTGCTATTCATATGAACTATACAGTGCTTTCATAAACTGACAGATTATACAAAACAGTTAAAAATTAGTTTAAGTTGGACTCATCAAAATACTTGTGGTACAGAAAGCCAATCTATGGTTGCAAAAGCCAGTTTTATTTTTCATCTAAAACATTAACAACTTGTTCCAGCATTTTATTTTCCATCTGTGATTTTTGTTGCCCTGATTATCTGAAAAGAAACCATTTCCCTCTCCTTCCACGGAAGCTGTGGCTGCCCCTGGATCCCTGGGAGTGTCCAAGGCCAGGCTGGACAGGGCTTGGAGCGGCCTGGGGCAGTGGAAAGTGTCCCAGTGTGGATGTTAAATGCAAAAAGAAGGGAACAGAGCCTGTGTGAAACTGAGTCCCAGGCTTCTCATTCTGGCCTGAGAAAGATGAGAAAGAATCCAAACAGTCCTTGGTAAAGGACAACAATCTGCAGGTGGTGTTTAGGAAAGCAGTCAAGGGGTGATGTTCCACTTAACCAATGATGGTGATGTGTTGATTTAATGACCAATGACAGTTTAACCTCTCGGACTTTCTCAAACATGTCTATAAAAGCAGATCAGGAATAACAAATTGCTCTCCTGTTGAACACACAAGAGAGTCTGTGTTGTTCTTCTCGCCGTTCCCAATAGAGCGACGTCCCTGCCACGGCAGGATTGGAGATGGGCTTTAACGTCCTTCTCAACCCAAATTATTTTCTGATTCCACATCCTTTTGCTGATGAAAAACGGGCAAGCAAACCCCCCCTGCCCTCCTGCTCCATGGAGGAGACTTGTGGGGATTGAATTGGGGCTGGGGCTGGATGCTGTGCTGTCATCCCCGGCGGACACCGGGGGGACGCTGCTCTCCCCAGGGACGGAGCAGCGGCAGGAGCACACACGAGCTCTGCTCAGAGGCGCTGGGAGTTTCCTATTACCGATACAGAATAGCCCGATTTTGGTGACCAGCAGCTGCTGTGACGCGGGTTGGGGTTATCCAAAGCCGCCGAGAAGGTGACGGGCATGGAAAAGGAGCTTGCCCGGAGCTGGAGCGGCAGCGAGTCGGGCACTGAGCCTCAGAAGCTGGAGCTGCAGCGGGGTCAGCGCGGGGTCCGGGCGATTGGTGACGGTGTTTGCGGACTGTCCCATGAGGAGGAGGCGATCAGATTGCCCAACCCTACCCAGGCACGAGGGATAGCATAGCCCGTGAAATCAGAGCGGGCAGAGAAAGTGATAATGGAAGATTAGAGAAGGGGGAGCTCTGGGGGAGGGAACCTCGGGACCATCGTCCTTCGGTTAAAGAGCTGGGCCAGCGGCTGGGATGCTGCTCCTGGCTCTGCCCTAAGCGCTCTTCACCTCCTGGGTGCTTTGGGGACGTGGCTGTGCCTCGGACCTGTCCGAAATCCCCACTCCGAGCACGAGCGGACAGTTCAGGGTGGGAGCGTTCCGCGCTTTCCGCGCTCCTGCGGCTGCCGGGAGCCAGCCCCGGGCCACAGAGGTGGCGACATCCGAGCCATTTAACAAAACACACTCCCGCACGGCCTTCGGCTTCCTCGGCCACTCCTCGTGTGGGCTCCCGGCCGGGATTTCGAGCTCAGGAGGAAGCATCTGCCGGGAGGAGCGCTCCGGCTCCGCGCCGGGCGCACAGCAGAGCGCTGCCCGCAGGGGAAGCGAGGCTCGGGAAGGCGAGACGGGAATTGCTGTCCCAGCTGAAATAGGAGCGGGGGGCAGTCCCGGCCCGCCAGCAGCCCCAGCAGCTGCTGCGTTCTCCCGGCTGGAAATGTTCTGACAAGGCAGATCCCTGCCCGCCGTGCACTGCGGGGCCGCGCCGGCAGCGGGGAGATCCCCAAACCTCCTTCTACCAAGTTCATCTCAGCTTTCCCTTCTCCTGCTCTGGACTGGGAGCCAGAAGTCCCAATACACGGAGAATCTCCGCTTTTCTCCCGTTCCATGCCCTCTCCCGGCTTTTCCCGTCCCTCTGTGCCTGCCAGGCACCCACTGGAGCGTGGCCGGCGCGGAGCCGCTGGCACTTGGCCGCGGGCAGCTCGGGCAGATGGCAGGCAGGGCACGGCACATCCTGCAGAAAGCTACGGTGGGAAGCTTTTGTTTTGCTGCCTGGAGCTTCTCTTTCAGGTTTCCAGGGCATCAAGGGGTCTCTGGGAGAGGGAGAAGCCCAGGTGTGATGGGGGAAGCGTCTGACCTTCCCCAGGGAGGGCTCAGGGTGGTGCCCTGCCCTGCTCTGGCATCACCCTGGGACAGGCTGGACTCGGCTGTGAAGCTTTTGGTGATGGGTAAACACATGAAAAATCCTGCCAGGTACAAAAATAGGGAGAAGAAAGAACCAAGTGGTCCAGAAAGCAGAGAGCAGGGGGGTGAGGGGGATGTCAGGGTGCAGTGAGGAAGGAGAAACCCAATCCAGCCGAGTGGGTGCATAATTTATTCCCCCATTAGCTATTAATAAGCCAGCCCTTTGTATCAGGTCTCCTGACGTCCTTGTAACAACTTCAGGCCTTTCTGTGGAGCATCACCCTCCCAGGGTGTTCCTGTGCCACTTTGCCATGCAAACATGATTCTTGATGTGTCCCAGGCCTTCGTTACCACCGTTCAGCAGAAGGAGTAATTAATGAGATTCCCATGGTGTAACAGGAACCTCTGGGAAATACCCACAGCAGAAACAGCTCCGAGGGTGCTGGCCTTGCACAGCCCTGGCTGCTGCTCCAAGGATGAGCTTGGACTTTGGGGCTTCCTCCTGGGTTGGGTTAAAGCCAGTGGCCAAGCCATGGACCTTTCCTCCACCTCCTGCTGTCCGTGGTTCCCGTGGGATTGGATGTGATGCTGAACACCAAATGTTGGTCAGCTCAGCGTGGCAAGGAGAGGTGGAGGAGATCTGTCCATGCTGATCTGCAAACTCAGCTGCCATGCTGCAGCCTTCAGCCTGGACCTTCCTCCCTCCCTCTTCCCCCAGAAGAAGATGGCTTTGACACATCCCACATATTCTTGGGATAAAGCTTGGAAGGAGCCACCAGAGCAGCCAAAATCTCCTACAGCTCATTCTTGGTGTTCAGGGAATGAAGTGGGTCTTGGCTAATGGGAAGAGTCTTCTCCATCCTTGGGGTTTTTGTCACCTCTTCCCCAGCATTGCCTGGGGCTCAGAGCTGGATCCAGGGAATTGCTGTTCCCCACAGTGGGGGGCTCAGAGCTGAATCCAGGGAATTGCTGTTCCCCACAGTGTGGGGCTCAGAGCTGAATCCAGGGAATTCCTGTTCCCCACAGTGTGGGGCTCAGAGCTGAATCCAGGGAATTGCTGTTCCCCACAGTGTGGGGCTCAGAGCTGGATCCAGGGAATTGCTGTTCCCCACAGTGTGGGGGGCTCAGAGCTGGATCCAGGGAATTGCTGTTCCCCACAGTGTGGGGCTCAGAGCTGAATCCAGGGAATTGCTGTTCCCCACAGTGTGGGGGGCTCAGAGCTGAATGTGGGGCCCCTTTTCCTGTTCCCCACAGTGTGGGGGGCTCAGAGCTGGATCCAGGGAATTGCTGTTCCCCACAGTGTGGGGGGCTCAGAGCTGGATCCAGGGAATTGCTGTTCCCCACAGTGTGGGGGGCTCAGAGCTGAATCCAGGGAATTCCTGTTCCCCACAGTGTGGGGCTCAGAGCTGGATCCAGGGAATTGCTGTTCCCCACAGTGTGGGGGGGCTCAGAGCTGAATGTGGGGCCCCTTTTCCTGTTCCCCACAGTGTGGAGAGCTCCGTGTCTCCTGGAAATCCCCTGGAAATCCCCAGGATCTCCTTGAGACACAGACGGGTCTCAGGTCAACCGGTCCCCAAAAGTTTTGGCCTACCAGCCCTAAAGCTTTGCACAGAGAAGGGTTCGAGGTCAGGCCCCGATCCCAAAGCCGTGCAGCCCCCATTGAGGGGGTCTTGGTGGGAGCCAGGGCTGGGACTGCAGCCCAAACCTGGGCAGGTAAGAGCTGCTGGACACCTTGGCTGTCATTTGGTCTTAAAATGTAAATATTGCTCCTTAAAACAGGTGTTGCTGCCAGGGGAAACCCTCGATCCCTCCTTGGGTGTCCTGCCCATGGAGCAACAATGGGATAAATCCATTCCCAGGTACTGAAGGGGTCACTGGGGGATTCAGCCCGGGAGTTGGGCTCTGGGAGGTGCAAGCCCCCCCTGTGGGGTGGCTGCTGGAGGGTTTGGGGTGCTTTGGGGCAGCACAAGCCGTGTGTGGAGCTGCACCACAGCCCTGTTCGCAGCACTGCCTTTCTTCCCGTGTTTCCTTTAAATCCAAGGGCAGCGAGGCAAGGTAGGGTTTCACTGGGGTGTAGGATTTCCGAATCTGAGTCTTTCCTGAGACAAACTCTAATCCTCACCTGCGTGCCAGAGACGTGCAGGGACCCACCATGGCCAGAACCCTCGGGATGCTCCTCTTGCCCGAGGAAGGGCTTTAACCTGGGCTGCCTGACCGGGGCTGCAGGTGAGTGATCGGTTTTTATTGTGTTTTTTGTGCTTGTAGACACCATTGAGGATACAATGGAAATGCAGCCCAGCCCAACACCCAGTGGGAAAGTTCCCACCTATATTAAGCCACTTATTTTACCTTATTGTCAGTAGGATGTGGAAGAATCACCTGGTTGAAAAGGTTTCCATTTTATCTCCAGCTAAATCGGTGCTGAGTTCGTGGTTTTAGACCAACTTGTGCTGATACAGGAGTTTTGGCTGCTCTTGGGTCTGTGCCCGACCCCAGACAGAGACACACTGTGCTTTGAGCATTTGCAGCCTCTCTTTCTCTTCCAGGACTTAAATAAAGTGGTTACTTTTGGCTGTGATCTTTTTAATGGGTTTCAATGTTTTGCAAGGCTTCCATTAGAAAACCCTTGGCTGCTGCAATTTGCTTTATGGGAATGTGTGCAAGGAACAGTGAAGACATCGAAAAGCTCCGAGGAAATATTGGTTTCCTTCAGCCTACTCCAATTAAATTGTGAGGATCTGGGGTGAAATGATTCATCAGGATTTCTGACAGGCTGAAATCCGTGGCTGCCAAGGAGTCACTTCAATTCCAAAAGAGTGTTGGGAGCATCCGTTGCATCGGGATGAATTAAACTGGGAGAGGATGGGGTGCAGGAATGGTGATGTCAGGTTCTGGCTGCAAAAATGATAATAGTTAATTGGATGGCTCTTTTTAGGTTGGCTGGGGAATAAGAGGGACATTTTCAGTGATCCCAAGGAGGGAATGTGGGGATCCCCAGTGCACAGTGCTCACGCCAGTGACACAGAGCAGGGTGTGGGGAGGGTTAATGGGAATATCAGGGCTGCTGGTTCCATGGATTTGGTACAGTTTGTACTCAGTGGTGAGGAATAACATGGTTTTCTGAGAGTCTGGTTTAGGATGTCTTCCCTGGCCCTGCAGGAGCCAGTCCTGGGGCTGGCTCAGTGCTTCCATCCTCCAGATACCAAAGGAGAAGTCCATGGAAAACCAGTCACTGGGGTAAGGGATGGGTGGCAGAGCTCAGAGGGATCAGAGGCTCTCCTCAGGGTTGGGTGCAGGTCCAGCCAGGCACCACCAGGAATTACTCAGTAAGAACTGATTTGTGTTTGATGTGTGATGAGTTTCATGGCCTCAGCAGGAGACAGTCGCTAGGGATTGTAGAAATTTGAGACAAACAAAGCCTCAACCAAATAAAGCTGGATTTTTAATGGCTGGGAAAATTATTGTCTTGCTGATTCCCAAAGAAATAGGATTGGGGTTCCTAGGCTGAGCAGTTTTGACCCCAAAATGGCTTAAAACTGTGGCTTTTATAGCCAAGGCTCTGTGTCTGTGCCCTGTTACTGATTTCCCGCTGCATTCCAAGATGGAATTCAGCTCCTGGAATGCAGCTGGGAAAACTGTGGCTTTGGCCTGGGTGAGGAGTGGGGACCAGAACAGCCCATCCCGAGGCAGCTGTGAATCCCTGGGCTGGGTTTGTAAAGGTCATGGGAAGGAGATTGGGAAATTGCTCCGAGGCAAAATCAGCTCCAGCTTCGTGAGAGGAGCCTGGGGCTGCAAGGGGAAGAGGGGCCCACGACAGCTTTTGCTCTTTTTTGAGATCTTTTTTCCACAGCTGTGGATTTTCCAGACCTGATCTTGGCAGGATTCCTTTTATTTCCTTGGGTTTTCTCTGGAGCAGCACCTCTGGGAGACCCCAACTTTGCACACCCCACTGCCTCTGGAAGGGCTCAGTGCAGGCTGATCTCAATATTTTCCTATCCCAGTTCAGCAGCACAGCATGGGAACCTGCCCCAATTACACAGGCTGGAATAAAGCTTGAGGGAAAAGCTCCACATCCCAAGATGCTGGCAGGAGGATTCAGGATGCAGATGACTTTTGGAGGTCAGTCAGGAAATGCCTTGCTGGTGCTCCACCGTTCCTGTGTGTCCAATCCCTTTCCAGGGTGATGCTTTTGCCTTTGCTTGGGAAGTTCTGGGGAAGGGAAGGAAGGCAGAGCTCAATGATGGGGGGAACACACGGAAAGGGAAATAGTTGTGGTTTCATTAAATCCTGCTGGAAAACCCGGCAGAGGCTTGGAACAGCAGCTGGGGCTCCTCAAGCAGGGGTGGTGGGCAATGCTCAGAGTCCCGATGGATCACTGGAATAACGGAGGGGTTGTGGCCACATCCAGAGCTGTGCCCAGCACCTGCTGAGAGCTGCTCCGTGCCCAGAGCCAGGCGCAGCCGGGAGCCAGAGCTGCCCATCGAGGTGTGCCACCCCGGCAGGGCTTCATGGACCAACAGCTCCCCCTGGCCAGAGAAAAACAGGACGGGAAAAGCCCCGGGGAGGCAGTTCCACCTCTCGGAGCCGCAGTTTGGGAGCTCTTGCCATGGCAGTCACAGGCTCCCGGGAGCAGAGGATTTTCCTGTGTACCGGAGAAAAGCCAGGCCCAGCTGAGGAAGAGCCTGGACAAAGGGCCGAAGGGGCCCTGGCTGCCTCCCCCTGGCTGGCGCTCGGTGCTCTGGCCCTGGGAGCACTGGAGGCTCCTGTTTTCCCAGTTTTCTCTCCGTGGATGCAAAAGAACCAGGTCCTTGTGAACCTGCCCCGGCTGCCTGTGGCAGAGCACCCCAGGGAGCTGCCCCGCTTGGAGTGGGCAGAAATGGTCACACCTGGGCATCATCTCCTCTTCCTCCTCTCCACACCGCTCCGTCCTCACCCTCACTCAGGAAGCAAAGCCCTCAGACACTTCTGTAGACATCAAAGAGGTGCGCTGGAGCCCTGGATGCCGCTGCTGCTGCCCGGCAGGACCAGCGAGGGAGCAAAAAACCCATTTCAGGCACAAGGAGAATGAGGGCAAGGAGTCCCACCGGGCTCACGTGGGTACCGGCATCGCCTTTCCGCAGGAGAGGTTGGAGCATCCCAGCGCTGCCCGGCACAGGCGGAGGGGCAGCTCCGCCGGGCAGCCCCGGGAGGCGGCGATGGGAGCACGGGCACCGGGCACCCCGCACGCCGGAGGAGGATGAGGACGATGCCAAAGCCGGGTTTGTTGCTCCCCTCCTGGGCTCAGCCGCCGTCGTGGCCGGGGGAAGTTTGGGGACAGAGGAGAGTTTGGTGGGTGGGTTTGGGGCAGTCCGGTGCTGTTTTGGGGGGTTTTTGGTGGGTGTTTTTTGGGTGGCGGTGACCAGGGGAGAAGTTTAGTTTGTCCTTGGAGAAGCAGAGAGGGTGAAGCATTCCTGAGCAGCGGGTGAGTGCTGCGAGGAACCCCGGATTTAGCAGGAGTCAGAAGGTCTCAGTGGCGTCATCGCAACCACTTTAAGCCTTTATTATTTATTGTGGGTCCAAACTCCCGTGTCCTCTCCTGGGGGTACCGTGGGGTGCTGGGCTGGGGGCTGCCCTGACCTCTGCAGTGGCTCTGGCTCAGCACATGAAGCCACAAGCCTGGAGCGACACCCGGACCCCAAAGCTGCCCCCGGCTGCGTTCGGTGCTGCTGTTGCAGAAATCGGGATCAATGCAGGGTCTGTCTGACCCGATTAGCGGCTTCCTATTGCTTTCCATTTATACCTTCTCTCCATTTTTGGCTCCGGCCGCCGACCTCCTCCAGGGTTTGCTGCCAGTGCAGATTTTGAGGGGGGACAAAGTCATTTGTTCATCCCTAGGAGCAGACTGAGGTTACAGCACCGAGCTCTGGATGCTGGGCTGGGGATGGGGGAGCAGGTGGAGGGGGCAGCTCTGCCTCTATCCCAGCACTTCGGGACAGACTGGGAAAGTTTCCCATCGATTTGGGATCGGATTCTTTCTCGTGTTACAGGGCAGTAAGCAGGAAGGGGGCAGCGCGGGGGTGGCTGCCTGCCCCGGCCCCAGGCAGGCGCCCGGACGGAGCCGGGATGCTCCAGAGGGAAGAGGTCACTCCACGCACCCCCTTTGTTACTCCTCTGCTGCTTCAGGCTGATCAAAGCACTTTCCAAGCGCGTTGTGTTCGTGTGTCCACTCATCAGCCGCTTCCCAGAGTGTGTCCAACACTTGGCAGCAGCAACTGCTCCGTGAATCCCAGCGGGACCAGCCCCCAAAGAGCCCACTCAGCATCCCCAAAAAGCCACCGCAGCACTTTGCAGACAAAAATCCATTGAAATCTTTTCCTGAATCAGGCTAAAGCCCGGCTCGGAGTGCAGGGAAGATGAGGAGGGCTCAGCTGCAGCCAAGCCTGGCCCGGCCCCAGGCAGTCCCTGTCCCTGTCCCTTGGTTGAGCAGCCGGCACCACCGCGGGGCTGATTTCATCCCATCTGGCTTTTCCTGCTCCCTGGGCTGGGCTCTGGCGGCTTCCATGGCACACCCGGAGCGGGACCTCGCCGGCTCCCTCCGAGCAGGAACTCGCCCTCTCTGGTTATTAAATTACATCCTGACCCGGTTAATCCATAGCTGATTAATTTTGGGCTCCATGGCTGGCTATAAGAAAGGGTTCATCTGTCTCATGGCATGTACTGTATGTACCGAGCTCTCTGATAATCAGATTTTTTTTTTTTAACGTAAAAAAACAAGGGTCGAAAAATCAGAAGGAGGTATGAAAAGTGGGGAGGGCTGTAGGGGTCTGGCTGGGCACATCTCTGCCTGCCATGGGGCCAGCAGTGATGGACTGGCCATCCCAGCACTGGCAATCCAGCTGGGGATCTTCCTCATGTGCATCTTTTCCTGGAGAGCTCCTGCTCGGCTTTGTGGCACATCCACAGCCCTGGGGAAACTGAGGCACGGAGCTGGAGGTAGCCCACAGGAGCTGCCAGCTGCTTGCTCAGGCTCATGATTTGTTTCCTGGTGTGATTTCACAGAATACCAGGATGGTTTGGGTTGGAGAGGATCCTGTCCCACCCCTGGGACACTTTCCACCCCCCCAGGTTGCTGCAAGCCCCATCCAGCCTGGCCTTGGCTGCCCCGGCCCCCACACTTGGGCACTGCCAGGGATCCAGGGGCAGCCCCAGCTGCTCTGGGCACCTGTGCCAGGGCCTCCCCACCCTCACAGGGAAGAATTCCCCCAAATACCTCATCTAAACCTCCTCTATTTCAGTTTAAAGACAATTTGTGTGTTTAAATGTTGAGGTTCATCCTGCCCCATCCCACTCCCCCCCCCGACTTTTCCACAGACAAACTTTAACCTCTGCTTTTCAAAACAAAGACGTTTCGGGTCTGGCTGCTCCTAAGCCCTGGGCTCTCCTGGGGCTGGAGAAATCCTGGGATTGCTCTGAGCCACACCATTATTTCAATATATTTTGGCCCCTTTTCCATTTCTTCACTCTTCCCAGAGTG